>NC_069503.1:101415763-101774763 GCF_027579735.1 Bombina bombina
TTTCCAATTTACTTTTATCACCAATTTTGCTTTGTTCTCTTGGTGATCTTAGTTAAAAGCAAAACCTAGGAAGGCTCATATGATAATTTCTAAGCCCTTAAAGGCCGCCTCTTACCACATGCTTTTTTATTTGCTTTTCACAACAGGGGAGAGCAAGTTCATGTGAGCCATATAAATAACATTGTGATCACACCCGTGGCTTGTGGCAGACACTGCACTAATTGGCTAAAATGAAAGTCAACACATAATAAATAAAATGTCATGTGATCAGGGGGCTGTTAGAAGATGCTTAGATACAATGTAATCACAGAGGTAAAAAGTATATTAATATAACTGAGATAAGGGGCAGTCTGCAGAGGCTTAGATACAGGGTAATCACAGAAGTAAAAAGTATATTAATATAACTGAGATAAGGGGGCAGTCTGCAGAGGCTTAGATACAAGGTTATCACAGAGGTAAAAAGTATATTAATATAACTGAGATAAGGAGCAGTCTGCAGAGGCTTAGATACAAGGTAATCACAGAGGTAAAAGTATATTAATATAACTGAGATAAGAAGCAGTCTGCAGAGGCTTAGATACAAGATAATCACAGAGGTAAAAAGTATATTAATATAACTGAGATAAGGGGGCAGTTTGCAGAGGCTTAGATACAAGATAATCACAGAGGTAAAAAGTATATTAATATAACATTGTTGGTTGTGCAAAACTGGGGAATGGGTAATAAAGGGATTATCTATCTTTTTAAACAACAAAAATTCTGGTGTTGGGGGCGTGTCCAAACCGCGATCAGAGATGGTCGCATTTCTCCTAAGCTCCTTCTAAGTTCTCAATAAGCCGTTGATTATTTGGGACATTCTACAGGACAATCTTATATTATCTAACTACATGGAGCAGTACTATATATTCAGGAAGGCTGGTCTGTATTTTTGAAGTTGGAGCCGGAATTGAACAAGAAGCTTAGAGCGGCGGCTCACATGTAAGCAGCGTCCCCCCCTCGAGAGATCGAGGGTTACCTGGTTGCAGCTAGACACAGTTAAATAGCAATAAAGATTTGTGCCCCACTGCCAGCTAAACTGGAAAGCTTTTACAGCCAGGACTTACCCTGACAATACCGACTCCTACTATACATAGCTGCGCCACGACTTTCTGTCTCTAAAATGGCCGACGGAGAGGAGGCTGACTACCAGGACATATTTGACAATGTGCATTGGCGCAGGATTGAAGAGCTTTGCTTGCGCCTCATAGCTAATGCACCGCAGGACGCCCTGACATCATGCTGTCCCGCTAAGACTCTCTTATTCACAGGCCAGCCCAGACAGCAAGAAGAAAGGCGAGACGACATCGCCATTTTGCCTGAGGACCACAAGCACAATGCAGCAAGTACAGAGTCACCAGTTGTTGCCTGTGAGGAGACAGCATTTGCGCTCCTAGCACCACCTGGTCTGTATACTACAGCAGGTGAACTTCGGCAGATAGCAGAACACGGTTCTGATGTTGCGGCTCCGTGTGGCTTAGGGGGGGGGGCCCCCTGGAAGCTAAGACTTTAGGACACTCATATTTTGAGAATGCCGATTCACCCAAGAGCCCAGATAACTGCAGTTTCTTACCGGTGTTTATGGGGCTACCCACTAATTATCTATATTTCTCGAGTAACACCAACACTCTGAACTTTATTGCCCTGTTGAGACTCTCACTGTCCTGGGTCCTTTACATAAAAGGTGCACCACAAGACTGTCTGATCCCCTCCATAGTCCACACTTTTCAGCAACTAAGACATGGGGATAAAGGAACTTAGGATTCAATATATTGAAGTCACGCAGCAGCTAAATTTGCATTACGTTGAGAACTTGTTGCTCTTCTCTTTAGGTTTTAAATGTTAGCTTGTTGGGCAAAGTTTTTGTAGTCTGTATATTGTATTCTTTATTGTATATTGTCTGGTGGCAGGTTGTCTTCTGATAGTTGGCTATTATTTGCAGGTATATACTAACCCAGATATAAGGTAAATACTGAAGGATTCTACACCAAGGTGTGGATTTGGGACCTGCTCTTTTCCTAAAAGCATATTAGATACCTTGTAGTACTCAAAACTGTAGCCACATTTACTTTCCTGTAAGGGTTAACACTACTGTCTGTTTATGTACTAGAGTGGAGAGTATAGCACTTATGTACTAGTTTAAACAACATACTAAAGAATCATAGAGCAATCTGTTATTTCCACTGTATATTAAGACGCCATCACTTAGTTAGGATGACAAGTTTAGATTCCTCTAACTTTATATTAGATATGATTAATTGATGCATCTTTTGAGGAGTATAGGTTAATGTCTCTGGACCTTGTGGCTTGCGGCCGGAGATGCTGGGAAGGAGACAAGCCTGTTACCACACGAGGAATGTAGCTCTTTGCCTGGATGATTATAATTGCTATTCCCAGGGAATCATATACTTATATTATATTAAGCATGTAGTGAAGCAAAAATGTTTACAGCTTATCCCTTATGTTTTGTCTTGTTAATGTTGAGATGGCTCAATTATCCGAAAGTGCTATTTATTGAACTTAATTTTTGCAACCCGTTACCTTATACTGTCAAGCTTTAGAGAGCTGGGCGTTATAGCTATATTGTGTATATCCACCAATGTTGTCATACTAACTTTCCACTAGTAAATGTCCATCATGTGTGAAGAGTAAGATATAATGAAGCTGTGTCTGGCTGCGGCCCATGCATTGATATCTCCCAACCCAGCATCTAACTCACTTTTTAGAACAATGCATTTCTGTTTGTTGTTTTTTTTGTTTTTCTTTAAAAGTAAAAAAGAGGTCCTCCATTTGGGGTCCAAAAGTGGCCCCTGCACATCCATGGTTACCTGCTACATTCTATGCTTCCGCAACTTAATGTGGTCCAAGAGTGGCCGCTTAGCATATCCAGTGGGTATATAGTCTAAGTGGCACATATTGTTTATATTGAAAGTGTAGTCTGTCATTTAGTTATACAGTGCTCTTAACTGACTTGTTTTCGTAACCAATTCTGTCACAACTTGTGTTTTCATATGATGTATTGCTAACTACTGTTTGTTTGCCTTGCAAGGATCCTCAATAAAAAAAAATTAAAAAAAAAAAATTCTGGTGTTGACAAGAAATTGGGATGGACTGCTTTGCCTTAAAATGTTTGGGCCTATTTTTGGTCCCACCCCGACCCTGTCTATCACTTTGTCATACACACCCCCTTCACCCTGCCACACTCATCTGATCACATTAACCCACTAATCCTGTCCCACTCACCTTCTTTCGCACTGTCACACTCACCCCCCAACCCTGTTACACTCCCCAGCACACAAACTAGGATTGTGAATACTGCCTCTTGCGTGATAGATCTAACACAAAAAAAAAAACAGTTGATCTAACGTATATCTATCAAAATCAATCACATTTGGTCCAGATTTCAGTTGAGGGGGGGGGCTAACCCGCAGATCACCCCTCCCAAGCACACAAAATAGGATTGTTAATACCGCCGATTGATAGATCTAACGAAAAAAAAAAACATTTGATCTAACCTGATCTAACGTATTTCTATCAAATTCAATAAAATTTGGTCTGGATTTCAGTTAAGGGGGGGGCTAGCCCAGTGATTACCCCTCCCCGCACACAAACTAGGATTGTGAATACCGCCGCTTGCATGATAGATCTAACGAAAAAACAGTTGATCTAAACTGATTTAACGTATATCTATCAAATTCAATAAAATTTGGTCAGGATTTCAGTTGAGGGGGGGCTAGCCCAGTGATCACCCCTCCCCCGCACACAAAATAGGATTATGAATACCGCCGCTTGCGTGATAGATCTAACGAAAAAAAACAGTTGATCTAACCTGATCTAACGTATATCTATCAAAATCAATCAAATTTGGTCCAGATTTCAGTTGAGGGGGGGGGGGCTAACCCGGGGATCACCCCTCCCCCGCACACAAAATAGGATTGTTAACACCGCTGCTTGCGTGATAGATCTAACGAAAAAAACTGATCTAACCTGATCTAACGTATATCTATCAAAATCAATCAAATTTGATCCAGATTTCAGTTGGGGGGGGGGGACGGGCTAGCCCCCCTCATTAAAAATGCAATATCTCAGTAATTAGACTAGATCCAACAAAACTTTTGGCGGATCAAACCTGATCTAATGTGGAGCTATCATAATCAATAACATTTTGTCAACATTTTTGTTGAGGGGGGGGGGGGCTGGCTACGGGTTAGCCCCCCCTTAAAAAGATTGTTAATATTTCAGATTTTAGAGTAGATCTAACGAAAAAAAAAAAAAAAAAACAGTTGATCTAACCTGATCTAACAAAGATCTAACAAATGGAATGATAATTTGGTACAATTTTGTATATGGAAGGGCTAACCCGGGTGAGGTAAATTTAATGATAAAAGTAAATGGGGAATTTGTTTTAATATTACATACTCTACTGACTCATGTAAGTTTATTTTTGACTTTCTTTTCCTTTTAAGGAGTTAACACCCTGTGCACTTCACTCTGTTAGTGAAGGGGTTAAATATGAGCACTGAGAAGCTTTCTATGCTAGTGAAGGGTTAATACAAAGTGCAACTCTCCCATTGCCAGTGAAAGGGCTAATATATATTATGTAGCTGTGTAGCTTTAATGCACTAGTAGAGGATATTACAGTGACAATGTGATCAGTTATTAATTTTATGAATTTGCAGCGTTTAAACAATGTTAAAAAGCATCCAATTTGTCACTGAAATGGTTGCATATTTTCTTTTGTCTGATTGGCTGCTGATTAACATGTGACTTCTCAGTGTATTGTGGGAGATGTAGTTCAGTATTGAACTCACTGTTGTTCCCCTCCCATTTACTTCCTGTGCAGCTGCTGCTGGGTGAGTGAGTCAGGCTGTGTGTATTGTGTGATAAAACGTTTTAGTCACTTTCTGGTCTTCTTAAAAAGTTTATAATTGTTATAAATGTTGTTCTTTTAGTGCATGTTATTCATCTGCTTGTGCCAGGCAATGAGATACTAAAATACTGTTCAACTCTTTGTGTTAGTGAAGGGTTAATACACACTGTGCTGCTCTCTGTGCTAGTGAAGGGTTAATACACACTGTACTGCTCTCTGTGCTAGTGAAGGGTTAATACAGACTGTGCTGCTCTCTGTGCTAGTGAAGGGTTAATACACACTGTGCTGCTCTCTGTGCTAGTGAAGGGTTAATACACACTGTGCTGCTCTCTGTGTTAGTGAAGGGTTAATACAGACTGTGCTGCTCTCTGTGCTAGTGAAGGGTTAATACACACTGTGCTGCTCTCTGTGTTAGTGAAGGGTTAATACAGACTGTGCAGCTCTCTGTGCTAGTGAAGGGTTAATACACACTGTGCTGCTCTCTGTGCTAGTGAATGGGTTAATACACACTGTGCTGCTCTCTGTGCTAGTGAAGGGTTAATACCCACTGTACTGCTCTCTGTGCTAGTGAAGGGTTAATACACACTGTGCTGCTCTCTGTGCTTGTGAAGGGTTAATACACACTGTGCTGCTCTCTGTGCTAGTGAAGGGTTAATACACACTGTGCTGCTATCTGTGCTAGTTAAGGGTTAATACACACTGTGCTGCTCTCTGTGCTAGTGAAGAGTTAATACACAGTGTGCAGCTCTCTGTGCTAGTGAAGGGTTAATACACACTGTGCAGCTCTCTGTGCTAGTGAAGGGTTAATATACACTGTGCTTCTATCTGTGCTAGTGAAGGGTTAATACACACGGTGCTGCTCTCTGTGCTAGTGAAGGGTTAATACACACGGTGCTGCTCTCTGTGCTAGTGAAGGGTTAATACACACGGTGCTGCTCTCTGTGCTAGTGAAGGGTTAATACGCACTGTGCTGCTCTCTGTGCTAGTGAAGGGTTAATACATACTGTGCTGCTCTCTGTGCTAGTGAAGGGTTAATATACACTGTGCTGCTCTCTGTGCCAGTGAAGGGTTAATACACACAGAAGCACAACTGTAGCACAAGTTATGTTTATGAGTTAGTCATTTACAGCAGCTACACACAGGGCAGGGGAATAAGATAAAACGTTATATAAATCAGTATTAGACACTGAGTATCATGTAATGTGTATAATGTGCAGCTCACGTGTCATCACACAGGTGTAGTTTATTCATTTGTAATCAGACAACAGCTAAAGTGTTATATTATAAATAAATATATGTGTAGATATGAATGTATGGGAATGATTAGCTGCATTATGGTCAGATTTGCCCGGAGTAGCACAGGGCAGTGATGGGCCCTAACTCACAGGGGCTGCGTATACATTTTGTCAAACACGCAAATAATAATATTTACAACAAATGTCCAGCTGCACAGGGCAAGTTCTATGGCTCTTTTTTTCCTGACCTACCAGAAATCCCCAAAATGCACATTATCAGTCCTGCTTTATTTAGGGGTGCACGGTATTTAGCACAGAGGGGCACACGGTAAGTAGCGCAGAGGGCAGCTCTGACTTAAAAGGATATAGAATAATTTATTTTCATGAGACTTGTGTGTGGTGTTGCATTAATCTTACACACAGGCCTAGTGAATACACTTTCCAAACAGATTAACACTTAGTTTTCCAATGGCCAACCCCCCCCCCACATAGTTTGCCTTATGTGTAGGAGCCAATCTGACCTTGTTACTGAGTAGACAAAAGGTTGTCACTGCTGTTTTGTTAGCAACACTTTTATTGTTTTACATGATCTTATCACCCCTGCTCAGGCTTACTAGGGGCAGATATGTAGCAGGGTCAGGTTTATGAAGCCTGTAGTGAGCACTTATAATTCTAATGATGGGAAAACCCACAATTATCAGAGTTTAAAGGACAGTAAAGTAAAAATGAAACTTTTATGATTCAGATAGGACATGCAATTTTAAAAAGCTTTCAAATTTTATCATCAAATCTGCCTTGTTATCTTGGTATTCTTTGTTGAAAGCTAAACCTAGATAGGCACATATGCTTATTTCTTGCCTCTTATCTTCTATCTATTAGTGCATTTTTATAGCTTTTTACAGCAAGACACTGCTAGTTCATGTGTGCTATATAGATAATGTGCTCACTCCTGTGGAGTTGTTTATGAGTTAGCACTGATTGGCTAAAATACAAGTCTGTCAAAAGAACTGAAATAAGAGGGCAGTCTGCAGAAGCTTAGATACAAGGTAATCACGAGGTAAAAAGTCTTATAATATAATCGTGTTGGTTATGCAAAACTGGGGAATGGTAATAACGGGATTATTTATATTTTTATAATATAAAAATTCTGGACTAGACTGGCCCTTTAAGCAGAGATTTAAGTGCTTTTTCTATATGGTTCCAACACATCATACTTTGGCTGTGTTTCCATTGCGGTGGTTAAGTTTGGAAAAAACGGTTGGTATCATAAAAATTCTCCATAGAAAGTTTAAAGGGAACCTCAACACCTGATTGACATATTCTAAACTAACTTTTTCTAATTGTGCAAAATAAACTAATTAGCAATGCTGTATGCAGTCTTTTCATCTTACTGCATTCTGTTTTTGATAAAAGCTTTATAATTTAAACATTGATCTGCAGCATTGGAGCATTGCTGTGCAAGCTGCCATTTTTTAAAGTAGGTTTCACAACACTGTGTCTGTCACGTGATGCACACGGCACCAGCTATTACTAAATCATAGTGATCCCTGCAGTGTCTGACAAGAAGGGCTTCAGGCACTGTTATGTTTATAAATAGCACAAGGAGGGAAGGAAGTGTGAGGGGGGAGGAGAGGTGGAGAAGGAGGCACCTTTCACCTTTTCAAAATAAATTTAAAGGGTTAGAAATTGATTCCCATGTGAACCTAATTAAAATATTCTATTATAATAATACTATCTAGATTGTAAGTTACCACGGAACAGGGCCCTCAATTCCCCCTGTATTTGTCTGTAAAATGTTGTGTCTTATCGTATTGTTTCTCCACTGTACTGTTATAGTGCAGAATTATATAACATTATATTTCTTTCATGTAATTAGCAAGAGTCCATGAGCTAGTGACGTATGGGATATACATTCCTACCAGGAGGGGCAAAGTTTCCCAAACCTCAAAATGCCTATAAATACACCCCTCTCCACACCCACAAATCAGTTTTTACAAACTTTGCCTCCTATGGAGGTGGTGAAGTAAGTTTGTGCTAGATTCTACGTTGATATGCGCTCCGCAGCAGGTTGGAGCCCGGTTTTCCTCTCAGCGTGCAGTGAATGTCAGAGGGATGTGAGGAGAGTATTGCCTATTTGAATTCAATGATCTCCTTCTACGGGGTCTATTTCATAGGTTCTCTGTTATCGGTCGTAGAGATTCATCTCTTACCTCCCTTTTCAGATCGACGATATACTCTTATTTATATACCATTACCTCTGCTGATTTTCGTTTCAGTACTGGTTTGGCTTTCTACAACATGTAGATGAGTGTTCTGGGGTAAGTAAGTCTTATTTTCTGTGACACTCTAAGCTATGGTTGGGCACTTTTTTATAAAGTTCTAAATATATGTATTCAAACATTTATTTGCCTTGACTCAGGATGTTCAGCATTCCTTATTTCAGACAGTCAGTTTCATATTTGGGATAATGCATATGAATAAATCAATTTTTTTCTTACCTTAAAATTTGACTTTTTCCCTGTGGGCTGTTAGGCTCGCGGGGGCTGAAAATGCTTCATTTTATTGTGTCATTCTTAGCGCGGACTTTTTTGGCGCAAAATTTTTTTTCTGTTTCCGGCGTCATACGTGTCGCCGGAAGTTGCGTCATTTTTGACGTTCTTTTGCGCCAAAAGTGTCGGCGTTCCGGATGTGGCGTCATTTTTGGCGCCAAAAGCATTTAGGCGCCAAATAATGTGGGCGTCATTTTTGGCGCTAAAAAAATATGGGCGTCACTATTGTCTCCACATTATTTAAGTCTCATTATTTATTGCTTCTGGTTGCTAGAAGCTTCTTCACTGGCATTTTTTCCCATTCCTGAAACTGTCATTTAAGGAATTTGATCAATTTTGCTTTATATGTTGTTTTTTCTATTACATATTGCAAGATGTCCCACGTTGAAACTGAGTCAGAAGATACTTCTGGAAAATCGCTGCCTGGTGCTGGAGCTACCAAAGCTAAGTGTATCTGCTGTAAACTTATGGTATCTGTTCCTCCAGCTGTTGTTTGTACTGTTTGCCATGACAAACTTGTTAATGCAGATAATATTTCCTTTAGTACTGTTACATTACCTGTTGCTGTTCCGTCAACATCTAATACTCAGAGTGTTCCTGATAACATAAGAGATTTTGTTTCTAAATCCATTAGAAGGCTATGTCTGTTATTCCTCCTTCTAGTAAACGTAAAAAGTCTTTTAAAACTTCTCATTTTTCAGATGAATTTTTAAATGAACATCATCATTCTGATTCTGATAATGGTTCTTCTGGTTCAGAGGATTCTGTCTCAGAAGTTGATGCTGATAAATCTTCATATTTATTTAAAATGGAATTTATTCGTTCTTTACTTAAAGAAGTCCTAATTGCATTAGAAATTGAGGATTCTGGTCCTCTTGATACTAAATCTAAACGTTTAGATAAGGTTTTTAAATCTCCTGTAGTTATTCCAGAAGTTTTTCCTGTCCCTGGTGCTATTTCTGAAGTAATTTCCAGGGAATGGAATAATTTGGGTAATTCATTTACTCCTTCTAAACGTTTTAAGCAATTATATCCTGTGCCATCTGACAGATTAGAGTTTTGGGACAAAATCCCTAAGGTTGATGGGGCTGTCTCTACTCTTGCTAAGCGTACTACTATTCCTACAGGCAGATGGTACTTCCTTTAAGGATCCTTTAGATAGGAAAATTGAATCCTTTCTAAGAAAAGCTTACTTGTGTTCAGGTAATCTTCTTAGACCTGCTATATCTTTAGCGGATGTTGCTGCAGCTTCAACTTTTTGGTTAGAAGTTTTAGCGCAACAAGTAACAGATCATAATTCTCATAGCATTATTATTCTTCTTCAACATGCTAATAATTTTATTTGTGATGCCATCTTTGATATCATTAGAGTTGATGTCGGGTATATGTCTCTAGCTATTTTAGCTAGAAGAGCTTTATGGCTTAAAACTTCGAATGCTGATATGTCTTCTAATTCTACTCTGCTTTCCCTTTCTTTCCAGGGTAATAAATTGTTTGGTTCTCAGTTGGATTCTATTATCTCAACTGTTACTGGAGGGAAAGGAACTTTTTTACCACAGGATAAAAAATCTAAAGGTAAATTTAGGTCTAATAATCGTTTTCGTTCCTTTCGTCACAACAAGGAACAAAAACCTGATCCTTCATCCTCAGGAGCGGTATCAGTTTGGAAACCATCTCCAGTCTGGAATAAATCCAAGCCTTTTAGAAAATCAAAGCCAGCTCCTAAGTCCACATGAAGGTGCGGCCCTCATTCCAGCTCAGCTGGTAGGGGGCAGATTACGTTTTTTCAAAGAAATTTGGATCAATTCCGTTCACAATCTTTGGATTCAGAACATTGTTTCAGAAGGGTACAGAATTGGCTTCAAGATAAGGCCTCCTGCAAAGAGATTTTTTCTTTCCCGTGTCCCAGTAAACCCAGCGAAGACTCAAGCATTTCTTAAATGTGTTTCAGATCTAGAGTTGGCTGGAGTAATTATGCCAGTTCCAGTTCTGGAACAGGGGCTGGGGTTTTATTCAAATCTCTTCATTGTACCAAAGAAGGAGAATTCCTTCAGACCAGTTCTGGATCTAAAAATATTGAATCGTTATGTAAGGATACCAACATTCAAAATGGTAACTGTAAGGACTATCCTGCCTTTTGTTCAGCAAGGGCATTATATGTCTACAATAGATTTACAGGATGCATATCTGCATATTCTGATTCATCCAGATCACTATCAGTTTCTGAGATTCTCTTTCCTAGACAAGCATTACCAGTTTGTGGCTCTGCCGTTTGGCCTAGCTACAGCTCCAAGAATTTTTACAAAGGTTCTCGGTGCCCTTCTGTCTGTAATCAGAGAACAGGGTATTGTGGTATTTAATTATTTGGACGATATCTTGGTACTTGCTCAGTCTTCACATTTAGCAGAATCTCATACGAATCGACTTGTGTTGTTTCTTCAACATCATGGTTGGAGGATCAATTTACCAAAAAGTTAATTGATTCCTCAGACACAGGTAACCTTTTTTAGGTTTCCAGATAGATTCAGTGTCCATGACTCTATCTTTGACAGACAAGAGACGTCTAAAATTGATATCAGCTTGTCGAAACCTTCAGTCACAATCATTCCCTTCGGTAGCCTTATGCATGGAAATTCTAGGTCTTATGACTGCTGCATCGGACGCAATCCCCTTTGCTCGTTTTCACATGCGGCCTCTTCAGCTCTGTATGCTGAACCAGTGGTGCAGGGATTACACAAAGATATCTCAATTAATATCTTTAAAACCGATTGTACGACACTCTCTGACGTGGTGGACAGATCACCATCGTTTAGTTCAGGGGGCTTCTTTTGTTCTTCCGACCTGGACTGTAATTTCAACAGATGCAAGTCTTACAGGTTGGGGAGCTGTGTGGGGGTCTCTGACAGCACAAGGGGTTTGGGAATCTCAGGAGGTGAGATTACCAATCAATATTTTGGAACTCCGTGCAATTTTCAGAGCTCTTCAGTCTTGGCCTCTTCTAAAGAGAGAATCGTTCATTTGTTTTCAGACAGACAATGTCACAACTGTGGCATACATCAATCATCAAGGAGGGACTCACAGTCCTCTGGCTATGAAAGAAGTATCTCGAATTCTGGTATGGGCAGAATCCAGCTCCTGTCTAGTTTCTGTGGTTCATATCCCAGGTATAGACAATTGGGAAGCGGATTATCTCAGTCGCCAATCGTTACATCCGGGCGAATGGTCTCTTCACCCAGAGGTATTTCTTCAGATTGTTCAAATGTGGGGACTTCCAGAAATAGATTGATGGCCTCTCATCTAAACAAGAAACTTCCCAGGTATCTGTCCAGATCCAGGGATCCTCAAGCGGTAGCAGTGGATGCATTGTCACTTCCTTGGAAGTATCATCCTGCCTATATCTTTCCGCCTCTAGTTCTTCTTCCAAGAGTAATCTCCAAGATTCTGAAGGAATGCTCGTTTGTTCTGCTGGTAGCTCCAGCATGGCCTCACAGGTTTTGGTATGCGGATCTTGTCCGGATGGCCTCTTGCCAACCGTGGACTCTTCCGTTAAGGCCAGACCTTCTGTCGCAAGGTCCTTTTTTCCATCAGGATCTCAAATCCTTAAATTTAAAGGTATGGAGATTGAACGCTTGATTCTTAGTCAAAGAGGTTTCTCTGACTCTGTGATTAATACTATGTTACAGGCTCGTAAATCTGTATCTAGGGAGATATATTATAGAGTCTGGAAGACTTACATTTCTTGGTGTCTTTCTCATCATTTTTCCTGGCATTCTTTTAGAATTCCGAGAATTTTACAGTTTCTTCAGGATGGTTTAGATAAAGGTTTGTCTGCAAGTCCCTTGAAAGGACAAATCTCTTCTCTTTCTGTTCTTTTTCACAGAAAGATTGCTAATCTTCCTGATATTCATTGTTTTGTACAAGCTTTGGTTCGTATAAAACCTGTCATTAAGTCAATTTCTCCTCCTTGGAGTTTGAATTTGGTTCTGAGGGCTCTTCAAGCTCCTCCGTTTGAACCTATGCATTCATTGGACATTAAATTACTTTCTTGGAAAGTTTTGTTCCTTTTGGCTATCTCTTCTGCCAGAAGAGTTTCTGAATTATCTGCTCTTTCTTGTGAGTCTCCTTTTCTGATTTTTCACCAGGATAAGGCGGTGTTGCGAACTTCTTTTAAATTTTTACCTAAGGTTGTGAATTCCAACAACATTAGTAGAGAAATTGTGGTTCCTTCATTATGTCCTAATCCTAAGAATTCTAAGGAGAAATCATTGCATTCTTTGGATGTAGTTAGAGCTTTGAAATATTATGTTGAAGCTACTAAGAATTTCCGAAAGACTTCTAGTCTATTTGTTATCTTTTCCGGTTCTAGGAAAGGTCAGAAGGCCTCTGCCATTTCTTTGGCATCTTGGTTGAAATCTTTAATTCATCATGCTTATGTCGAGTCGGGTAAAACTCCACCTCAAAGGATTACAGCTCATTCTACTAGGTCAGTTTCTACTTCCTGGGCGTTTAGGAATGAAGCTTCGGTTGATCAGATTTGCAAAGCAGCAACTTGGTCTTCTTTGCATACTTTTACTAAATTCTACCATTTTGATGTGTTTTCTTCTTCTGAAGCTGTCTTTGGTAGAAAAGTACTTTAGGCAGCTGTTTCAGTTTGAATCTTCTGCTTATATTTTCAGTTTTTTTCTTTCTAAGATTTAAACTTTATTTTTGGGTGTGGATTTTTTTCAGCGGAATTGGCTGTCTTTATTTTATCCCTCCCTCTCTAGTGACTCTTGCGTGGAAGATCCACATCTTGGGTAGTCATTATCCCATACGTCACTAGCTCATGGACTCTTGCTAATTACATGAAAGAAAACATAATTTATGTAAGAACTTACCTGATAAATTCATTTCTTTCATATTAGCAAGAGTCCATGAGGCCCACCCTTTTTTTTGTGGTGGTTATGATTTTTTTGTATAAAGCACAATTATTCCAATTCCTTATATTTATGCTTCGCACTTTTTTCTTATCACCCCACTTCTTGGCTATTCGTTAAACTGATTTGTGGGTGTGGTGAGGGGTGTATTTATAGGCATTTTGAGGTTTGGGAAACTTTGCCCCTCCTGGTAGGAATGTATATCCCATACGTCACTAGCTCATGGACTCTTGCTAATATGAAAGAAATGAATTTATCAGGTAAGTTCTTACATAAATTATGTTTTTAGGTTTACTGTCCCTTTAAGTTCACACAGGCAACTGAGTGGAGACAGACAGGGAGCACTATAAACAGATACTCTTTAAGACTTTACAAGCGGCTTCTGTCCTACACTTCATCCCTGCTGCACTAAGGAGTGCAGGTGTATACTAGAATTCTTCCCTGCCTGTGATGAAGTCCATCTGTGTTTTAAACGTTGAATACGGCAGTGAGTTTGAGAGCTATGTTTATTTAACTGTCAGGGAATCTCCCTCTGGCTGTGTTTGCTTGATTAGTGACGGTGAGAGCTCTGTTTCCGATACACTGGCAGGAAGACAGAGCACTGTAATCATACACAGGAGGAACTTCATCTCATCAGGTGACAAAACACTTTGTGGAAGTTTTTTTTTTTAGTTATGGAGAGTCCTGTGGGAGGAGCGTGTTGGAGGTGATGGTGGAGGTGATGCACGCTTTAACTCACCTGTGTGGAGACCGTTAACAACCCATACCTCCCAAGCCACATAGCCTTTTTGCTGGGGAGCCAAGATACCTGCTCTGCCCAGCCAGAGGAAGAAAAAAGGTGGCGTAAGGACACTCTCAGAGCCTAAATCAAGAAGGGGCTGATTGGGACCAGCCTATGTGTGTGTCCACATACCTCCAATGCCAGCAATACCGAGACTGCAGCCAAAACCTGACAAATTGACAAGCTAAACTCTCGGACCGCTGCGGTCCGCTACAGAACTGAGCAGAGAACCCCAAAGTTACCTGAAGGTGAAAGAGCCAGCTCAGGAGAAGAGGTGCCCGTGGTGGCCCAGGTCCGTGAGCGGAGGGCGGCAGTGGAGGTTTTCGTGCAGCTGCAGCTGTCCCCCAGGTGGAGAGGGTAGGAGACAGAGAGCGTCAAACGGGCCAGGCTGAAGGAAAGTGGCTGGAAAGATCCAATACGGCTGGACGGAGTCAGCTTCCCCCCTTTCGACAAGCCGGCGACTTGCTCTGACGTCACGCTCCAGCGTCGGACATAGCCTGAGTCCGGAGGCACCGCATCAGGACGGATAGCTGTGGGAGCGCTGAAAGCCCCGGTGAAGGAGGAGGATACCAGAGCTCTGTAGCGAACTCGCCGCGAAGAGGAAGGGGGGTGAGTACAGCGCTTCCTTGACTAAAAAGGCTTGGTTAACAAATAGCTGCAGAAGAAAGAGGTTTATAACCCCTAAGTTTGTTGAGCAATTGAAGTATCGGTGGAGCCAGACTTAAGCTCAATGTAGAGGGGATATTCTTGTGTGCGGGTTATAATCTTCTCTGTTCACCCTAGATTATTGGGGGCTGTTTAAATCAGACTTGTCCTGGAGTTAGACTGATTATTTTGAATGATGCAAGCTTAACTAATCCCTGGGACAAAGCAATTACATATAACCCACGGTAAAGCAGAGTTTTGACGATGAAAGCAAAGATAATGCGGGACTTCTTTATCTAGCTTTTTGTCTCACCTGTTTCACTGAAAAGACCACACTGTCAACATTTAAAGAAATAAAGGAGTAAAATAGAGAAAAGAAATCAAGAAATCAAGAAAAGCACAGTCTAAAAGCGTTAGAGCATGACAGTTGGAGTTCCAAGGACATATTAATATTTTGCTAAGACAAGTCCATAATATACCTGGTACCCTCCTATGGGTGCAAGACTTTATTTGTTTTGAAGACTGAACTTAGACAGCTAACTGAAATCTTATACTGGGAAATTTTAGGGATAATTGGTGGTGGATGATGTAACCCTGTGATAATAGATAGTAGATACCGAGCTGTAAAGTATAACCTATCTGACAGGTGTAATCTCCCTGTGTTAACTCTCCAGAAGCTATAGGAAGAGGTTTAATTACTATAAATTGTGTCAAATCAAAGTATATGCTGTGATAAACTTTTATGTTCTATGTAAAAGTTATGAATTGTACGCAATATAGTCTAAAAAAAAAATAAGGAAAAAGAAAAAAAAAAAGGGAAAAGGTGAGGAAAGGGGAAAGGAAAGAAAAATCTAAACTTTTCCCATATCGTGTTCAATTTAAAAGAAGGCTGTATTACATTCTAAGCCCGTGTATGGTGCCCTAAGCTATAAAAAAAAAAAAAAATAATAATAAAAAAATGTTCTGAACATTTTTTGAACAGATAGCTTTCGGCACAGTATACAGGGAGACATGGTTTAAATTTGTGTTAACTCTGCAGATGGTAGTTGAATTGTTAAGTCTGTATAGATTGGGACCCTTTCTTTTTTATGTAAAATTTATCTCTGGACCTCTAAGTGAATAAGATATTTGGCGTTCCCTGGAAGTATATTCATGGTTGAAGGCCTGCAGTGCCCTAAAATGTAACATATATCTGCCGACCACCAACTGAAATTGCAGTATAAAGGCCTCCCTCTGATTAATACATACTAATCACTAAGACTCAAACTAGATGACAGTAAATCACAGGTGAGCTGAGACTAAAAACTACCAGTTAAACCCTATCATATTAGTGTATCCTGGTAAAGTGTCTGAATACGTCCTCTATACCATATTGAGGTATCTAAGTAAATTATATCTATACTCTTTACGCTTGAAGCTTCTGTAAATTTGAGGGGTCGCCTTTAAAATTGGTACATCAGCTTTGTATAATTTAAAGATAAGAGGAAGATAGAACTTGATCCTGATCACCAGAATAAATGGAGAAATATATTTCAAACCCTAAAAATAAATCTCCAGCTATGCCTTTAAAGAGGGACAGAAAACAAAAATCCTCACAAGAAAATTTACAAGAGGTATCTATTAGAAGCCCCGAATTAAACTTGGAAAAACAGTTAACCACAAATCAGCTTGCAGAATTGATATTGCCACAGTTTGAAATGATAAAATCAGAAATTTCAGTGCTGTCAAATGAGATAAAGCAGTTTTCTAATAGACTCATGGAAGTAGAAACTAGAATTTCGGATGTGGAAGACAGACATTTTAAACAGGAGGGAGTTCTAGATGCACATACAGAAGAGATTAAAATATTAAAAGCTAAAATTGAGGACCTGGAGGACAGATCTAGGCGTAGCAATGTTCGTGTAATTGGCCTCCCAGAGTCAAAAGAATTTGAGGATCTTTTACAATTTAGTGCAGGCACACTACCAAAACTACTGGGATTACAGGCAGTTGATGGAAGCTTTCAGGTAGAGAGGGCATACAGAGTCGGTATAGTGAGACAGTCTAAAGACGGTAGTATAAGACCAAGAATGGTTCTGATAAAATACTTAAACTTTCAAGATAAAGTAAAAATTATGCAAAATTATAGAAAAACTCAGACACTTACAATAAACACCAAACAGATTCTTTTATTTCAAGACTTTTCAATAGAAAAGTCAATAAAGAGGCGGGCTGTTACAAACTGCTATTTGTGACTGGCCCTTTAAATGGAAGGTTGCCCTGCTTCCCTGGATTTTGGAGAAGCCTATTTGCCAGCCTCCTTCCTCATGACTATGGCCCCTGGAAGATTGTGCCCCTGAGAGTATATTGACTTTTGTTGGGTGTGTGTGGCCCTTTGGGAAACGTCTGGGGACATATTGTGACTCTGGTGAACAATGCCCCCTTTAAGACTATGTCCCCAGACCTGTGAAATGACTTGTCCCTGGCTTTCTCCCATTTGGTTCAGTTTCAGTGTGTGCCATTAAGAGTTAAATTTTGTTCAGCTTCAAGAAACCTATTCTAAATACAAGTCTGCTGGGATTAGCTCTAATTAGGTTTAGTGATCAACTTTCCCATTGTCTAATCAGACTAGTATTGATAAGGTGGACTGCATTGTTTTATTGTGTGTAATGTTATCTGCTGAAGTAAATGTTGTGGCCTGTCAAAGGGAGTGTCTCTCTATCTAATATCAAATGTGTGATGGGGGATTTTATGCCTCCCCCTGAGAGTGTCCTGTTTGCATGTAACCTCAATAAAAAGGAGGCTGTGTGCTCCAGCACATGAGACCTATGTTGACCCTCTAACTTGAAGCTTTGACTCATGTTTGTAGGATACAGCTTATAATAACTACAGGGATTGCTATGCTCTTCATACTCCCTTAGCTACAGGGATTCCTACAGAAGGAAGAGGTTCACCTACTGGAGCCTGGTCATAGGTCCAGGGCGCAGAGCAGACGGCGAGATACCAGCCCAGCAGCGGTGGTTCATAGAGTCTGCATTACTTATGGTGGCTACGCAGCAGTTATAGTGTCCACGGTGCTGCTGCTCCTTTGGTGAGCGCTAGGAGCATCCTTTTCTACGGTCCAACTTCCAGCCAGCCTGGAGGCAACTGTAACACGGGCGATGGCACCATTTTGTACAGGTCTAATTAGGGCGGGCCTGAAAGCCACCATGAAATATCCAGCAAAAATTACAGTGTTTAGTATAGATGGCACTATTGCACTAAACACAACAGAAGAAGCAAAAGAGTTCTGCAGAGAAAACAATATTGAAGTATAAAGTAACTGCGTTAGATTACTTAACTGTGTACAGAAAAGGTCAATACAATGGAGGTTTTGTTAGAAGACATCGAGGTGGGGGGCAAGGGGGAGTGGGGTTTTTTTTTTTTTTTTTTTTTCTGTTTTGTATTTTTTCTTTTTTCCTCTAGAAAGCATAACAATTTAATAAATAAGAAATTAAATGAATAACTCAATAAAATTAATTTCCTGGAATGTGGGTGGGATGACATCTCCGATTAAGCGGAAAAATGTGCTTAAAGAAATTAGGAAACACAAGCCAGACATTATATTCTTGCAAGAATTACATCTTAAAAAAGTAGAGATAGGAAAGCTGAAAATGAATTGGATTACTGAAATAATCGCGACACCATGTGAAAAGCGAAAAAGAGGAGCAGCGATAATGCTTGGGAGGGAATTATCATATACGATAATTAAACAGGAATTAGATCCGGAAGGGAGGTACATTTTGCTGCAGTTAAAATTACATGACCAGGCTTGGACGCTATGGAATTTATATGCGCCAAATATCTGGGAACCTAAATTCTGGGATAAATTGAAAAAGGTCCTATCTCCATATATAGCTCAGAACTTGATTGTCGCAGGGGACTTTAATAATACGCTGTGCCCGATTTTAGACCGATATAAAATTCGTCGGAAAGCGGCCAATTATAGGGAAGCTAAACATCTGCAGAGCTTCACCGGTATACTAAAACTTCGGGATGTCTGGCGAGTTCAGCACCCTGATACTCGGGAGTTTACATGTGAATCGGGTGCACATAAAAACTTCTCCCGAATAGACATGTTCCTAGTAGATGAGCAGATTATGAAACATAAAATGGAATCTCAGATCTCGGAAATAGTTATTTCTGATCATGCGATTATTGATATAAAGATTACGTTGAATGCCCCCCCCCAAAAAATCAGTCAGCACTTTTCGCTTTCCTCATTATATGATCAACAATGTACAATTTGAAAACTGGTTAAAGCAAAAATGGAGGGAGTACTATGCGCAAAATCGGGAGTATGAAAATAAAATAGAGGTGTTGTGGGAGGCGGGTAAAGCCGTTATTCGTGGAGAGGTGAAAGCATATATGATCAAAAGAAATAAGAAAAATAAAGATAGAGAAAAACAGTTGATTAATCAACTCAGAAATAGCTACGCCAAATATCTCAGAGCACCCAATAAAGACACTTGGGACAAATACAAAGAAGCAAGAGTGGAAAGGGAATGCTTTCTAAGAAAGATTGGAGCACAGGAAGAGCTTAAAAATAGAGCTAAATTCCAGGGTTTTCAGGGTATATCCGCCAGGTTGGTTAAATTCAGGAAGAAATCAAACCAAATCCCTACTATTAGATCAGACGAGAAAATATGTACTAATCCAGAGGAAATTAGAAAAATATTCTACAACTATTACTGCAGACTCTATGCCAAGGAGGAGGTGAATGAAAAGCAGAAAGAGCAATTCTGGATGGGGTTGGACATCCCGCAGATCTCACAAGAAGCACTACAGTTTATTAATGCCCCTATAACTGAAGTGGAAATATTAGCTGTCATAAAAAGGGCTAAGTCTGGCAAGGCTCCCGGGCCAGATGGCCTATCTGCAGAATTCTATAAAATAATGGCTACAGAGATATCCCCTATCTTATCCAGATTATTTAATCAATATTATCTTCAGAAAGACATGAACTCAAGCTATTTTTCTGACTCAGTAGTTACCCTAATCCATAAAAAAGCAAAGGATCCAACCAATGTCGCATCATATCGTCCGATCTCCCTCCTGAATCATGACTATAAAATATTAATGTCCCTCATTGCAGATAGACTGAAAAAAATTATTTGTGACATCATACACCCTGACCAGGCAGGTTTCATTCCAGGAAGGAACTCAGTAAGAAACATGCGTAGAGTACTTACTACTTTGGACTACTTTTATCAGATCGGCCAGGACCCCGCGAAAAAATACCAAGGGAAAGATATAGCATTGGTCACTGCCGACGCCGAAAAGGCTTTTGACTCAATTATCTGGGACCATTTAATAAATTCACTGAGGAAGTTTGGTTTTTCGGGTGCCCTGGTCGATCTGATTGGATTAGTATATAACAAACCTAGATCTCAATTGCTTATCAACGGTGAACTATCACACTACATCATTCTGGAAAGAGGGACTCGTCAGGGTTGCCCTCTATCACCACTACTTTTTGACATTGCACTAGAACCACTAGTGATATATCTTAGAAAGTATCTTCCACCGGTGGTAATAGGGAAGCAGAAAGTATCGATATCTCTTTATGCTGATGATCTACTAATATTCTTACAAGATTCGAGATGGAGCATACCCCGCTTTATGGAAATAATAAGATTATTCAGTTCATTCTCCGGATACAAAATCAATATAAATAAATCAGATATTTTGTGGATTATAAGAGATAAAAACAGCTATCCAGGTAATTTTAAAGTAGCGCAAAGCATTAACTATCGAGGTATAAAGATCAGCAAGAATCCCGCACATTGGCACCAGCTTAATTTTAAAGAGCTATTTCAGAACCTACATTATCACTTAGCAAAATGGAATCTATATTATTTATCTATTTCAGCCTGGGTAAATGTAATAAAATCTATTGTATTCCCAAAACTTTTGTTTTTATTACAGAATTTACCTTTACTATTGCAAAAAAATGATATCGATAGGTATAACAAGGCCTGTGCTTTGTTTATCTGGGGGAAAAGGACGTCACGTATTGCCTTCAACAAAATGGCACTGATGAAGCTCTATGGGGGCTTTGCTTGCCCTAACATAAAATATTACAATATAGTTTCATTGGTTAAATTTGGGATAGATTGGCTCAGCAGAACAGATTACGTTACATATCATGACCAGGAGACAGAATTAATTAAACCATTTAATTTACAGGCTATTATGCATTATCCATACAAACAACTACCAAGCAATGTCAGCAGACTAGCGACTATTGCAAATATTGTGCTTGCATGGCAGAAATATTGTAAAATAATGGGTATAGAATTCCAGATATCCAACCATCTTCCGTTATGCGGTAACCCAGCCTTCCTACCAGGATATAGTAATGAGATATTCAATATTTGGAAAAATAAAGGGCTGATATACGTATCACAATTGAAAGAATCATTAATAGGGCCAATCAGATCATTCGCAGATCTGGCAGGGGAGTTCGATCTATCATCTAAATATTTCTGTGCATACCTACAGACTCGCCATTTTTTAAATGACTATGAAAAAAGGTTTGGTGAGAATTGGACTCACAGAAACATAGAGTCAGGCATCAAATTATACAAAGCTGGAAATAGATCAATATCAATCTGGTACCAGTATATTATGGTTCAGGAGGGATAAATGCACATCGAACTGATCAAACAAAAATTTGTAAGGTACTTTCCACAACTTCAAGACGAAGACATAACAGATAGTTTAAAGAAAACATTAGAAGCCACAGACAGAATCAACCTAAGGGAGTCTCAATACAAGGTAATTAACAATTTTTATCTAACCCCCCGCCAGAATTGCTAAGTGGTCCCAACTCCAGCAGATCTGTCCCAAATGTCATAGACCAAACTCGAATTTAATGCATTATTTTTGGAGCTGTCCAAAGGTCACGCAATTTTGGAGTAAAATCCAATATTGGATAAATAGAAATCTAAGCGACAGGACAGAAATAGGGGCAAAACATGTCTTCTTTTTGCATCCAACACGTAACATCGGAGACAGATTATTTCTAAATACGGCGATCCTCATCGCAAGAAATGAATTGTGTAAAAAGTGGAAGCACAAAAATGCTCCATCCTTAACGGAATTTTTGAATCATATGAGAAGTCAGATTATGATAGAGACCATAGGACTAGATAAGAGGGCAGAGAACCAGGTTGTAACATTTTTTAAGAAGTGGAAAAAGTATATGTACTTATTACCTGTTACAGTCCAAAATCATATATTATCTACATTTCAAGACTCTATACCTTTCTTAGAATTAATTGTAAATGGTTCATTACCTCCAAATTGGATACGTATATAACAAAGTCTACCAACACTAGAGTTTTTTTTTTGTTTTCTTTTTCTTCTTCCCTTCCCCTTGCGCCCCCCCCCCCCCCATGGGCACTGTTTTTAATACGCTGGCGATTCTTCTTGGGTCTTTTTTCTGTGCTAGCCCTAGTATATAACGGAGGGGTTATTTTTAGCTCCTTGGTGAAGAAATAAGTTAAATAAGAGTAATATTGTGCAGGAGAACTCAGGAAAATGGCTAAGGAACTACATAAATTATTTGAGGTGTATATTTGTATATATAGTTGTTCCTTATAAAGAATACAAGAAAAGAGAAAATATTATAAGGTTGGGAGAAACGAAAATATTCCAGTAAATTTAAGCGGCAAAACATCGGGAAAGATGTATATATTAAGTAATGTGGCAAAATCTTTTTGTGTATTTTATCTTGTTTAAGATGTAATCCCATATTACTTATATAAGATGAAGATGTATATGGATTTTCTTTTTGTATTGTAACAAATTTTTGTTCAGCTTTTTCTCCCAATAAAAAAAAGAGCTCAGTTTCCACATGAAAGCAAACACAGCCAGAGGGAGGAGGGACCGAGGGAGATGAGCCTGACAGTTAAATAAACATAGCTTTCAAACTCACTGCCATATTCAACGTCTAAAACTCAGATGGACTTCATCACAGGCAAGGCAGAAATTCTAGTATACACACTGTTCTCCTCGTCTCTTCCTCTCATTTGAAAGTGTGAAACTGCCCCTCGGCTGCAAGCGCTCCTGTCAGTAGACTGCTTGAGAGTGAGTCTGCACATGCGTTGCTATAAAATAGTTTTAATGCGCATGCGGGCCGCCATGATGTTTCTACCTAGGTAGAACATCGTAACAGGCACCATATAATGTTTAGAAAATGGGTTTGGCGCAGTTCTAAGTTTCAAATTGAAATTATAAAAAATGTTAAGAAAACTTTACAAAGGTACCAATTACAAATGTATTTATTATTTTAAGAAGTTTTTGATGAGTTAAAAATATTTTTTGGGGTTACTTTCCCTTTAAGGACTAAGTAGAGGGGATGTTTTAACTTTTATTAATATGTTGGATTTTTTTTTACAGAATTCCAAGAAACAAAGTTCCATCTCTCTTCACTTCACAAACTGAACAGAGGTGGAGGGAGGCGGATCTAAAGTCCCAGCAACATTGTGACCGCTGTGATTGGCTGTAACAGCGATCATGTGGGCTGGGACATTGTGACTTGCTGTTGCTAGTCTGCCTCAGCTGCTGAGGCAGCTAGCAAGAGCATTAGCCCTGTGATCACCAGTACCACAGTGATCTGGGGTTAATTTTAGCGCATGACGGAATTATTCTGTCATGGTTGTCCATGCCATAAGGACCCATGACGGAAATAAAATAAAATATCCACAAACACATTTTAAAACTATAACAAAATTAAACTTGCTGATTTGGTCTATTGAATACACTACCTGTACTCAAAATGTAATACTTAAGTATTGGATATTGAAAAGCTATGTAAACAAGGGACAACAGAAGACATTACACTCCTAGAGGTGAGTAGGACTAATGTATACTAAAATGTTCATTTTAAATTGTTCTCTATAATAATGGGCTTTGGTTTACAGACAGAGATAAGATAAGGAATTATTTGTGTGTAAAATGTGATACAATAAATAGGTATGATCTCTCTAAAGTTCAGCCCATTTTAATGAGTTGTGGTTTCAAAAAGATAAAACTTTAAACCTAAATGAACAGTTTAACATACATCTTATACTCTGCAGCTTGTATAACAAGTTACTGGAATCAGATTGAGGGGAAACTAATTTAACAATAGACTGTCCCTTTAATGAGAAGAAAAACAAATACATATAAAATACTTTTACCAAAAATCACCTTATATAGAATATACATAATACAATCTATTTTACACTCACCCAGCTGTGTGACTAACGATGCTGATTGGGTCACTGACAGTTTCCAATTTGGACCGTGTCATAATTTACATGTGGGTTTAAACCTTTTTGTGAGGTTTAAACACAAAGATTTGCAGGGTGTATAGTGATAAAACTGCATGCTCTAATGAATAAGATCCTGCCACTTTGTCACTATAATGCCCTGATATAAGAGTGTAACTAAAGATATACAGGTGGCCCTCGATTTACAACGGTTCAATTTGCACCGTTTCAGAATTACAACCTTTTTTTTTTCAGTCATGTGACTGCTATTGAAAAGCATTGAGAAGCAGTGCATTGATTAAAATAGCTAGTAGGAGGAGCTGTCGGCTTGTGTTGCAGCAAATATATGCAAGTCAAGCAAGCTAAAATGAATCAGTATAACTAGACCTGAGCTATCGAGCAGCTAGCAAAGGAACAAGATCTTCCTGTCTATAAATCAGTCCATATTGGAATGCATAGAAAGAACTGTTTGCAGAAAAATGCAAGCAAAGTGTGTATTGTGTGATTATTTTATTAGGTTTATAATGCTATTTAGCAAATGTTTTTGTTCATTTAACTTAGTTTAATTATATATTCTGTGTTGTGTGATTATTTTATTAGGTTTATAATGCTGTTTAGCATTCAAAATCTTCATTTCAAAGCTTTAAAAATAATGTATTAGGTGTTACTTATGCCAATTTTGAGAGGGGCCTGGAACCTAACTCCCTCACTTCCCGTTGACTTACATTATAAACTGGGTTTCGATTTACAACCATTCCTTCAGGAACCTAACCCCGGCGTAAACTGAGGGCTACCTGTATATAAAAATAGAAAAAGTCCAGCACTCCGGCGAAAATTTCAACGACTTTATTGAAACAAACACTCTATCAATGTGGCAGATAATAAAACACGCATAGATGCTTATACAGGTTACATACACAGGTGTATTTAAAAACAGTATCCGCTCACTATTGATTAAACATAAGTCACATGGTTAATACTTAAGACAGCATATCAACGTGAATAAACTCATCAAGTTTAGCCCCTTAATGAACGCAGCACTTTTCCATTTTCTGTCCGTTTGGGACCAAGGCTATTTTTACATTTCTGCGGTGTTTGTGTTTAGCTGTAATTTTCCTCTTATTCATTTACTGTACCCACACATATTATATACCGTTTTTCTTGCCATTAAATGGACTTTCTAAAGATACCATTATTTTCATCATATCTTATAATTTACTATAAAAATTTTTATAAAATATGAGGAAAAAATTGAAAAAAACACACTTTTTCTAACTTTGACCCTCAAAATCTCCTACACTTCAACAACTACCAAAAAACTCCCATGCTAAATAGTTTCTAAATATTGTCCTGAGTTTAGAAATACTCAATGTTTACATGTTCTTTGCTTTTTTTGCAAGTTATAGGGCAATAAGTACAAGTAGCACTTTGCTATTTCAAATTTTTTTTAAAAAAAATTAGCGATAGTTACATTGGAACACTGATATCTGTCAGGAATCCCTGATTAACCCTTCACATATATATATTTTTTAAAAGAACACAACCTAAGGTATTAAACATGGGGTATTTTGACTCTTTCCATGCAACTATTTTACCACCAATCTATGCCAAAATTTGAAAAAAAAAAAAAGTGGTGATTTTTTGACAAAATAGCAATTCAAGAATACATTTACTGAGAACGTTAAGGGTTACTGCCAAATAACACCCCAATATGTCTTCAGCAGCATCTCCTGAGCACAGTGATACCACCCATGTATAGGTGTGTTGGGTTCTCTGGGGGCTAAAAGGCCTTAATTTTAGGGGGCGCATTCCAGTTTTTCAACTTGGAATTTTCATATCTGTCATCATGCACCCATGTCCTATTTGGGACATTTCTGAAGCCGGGCAATGTAAATTACCCCCATCAAACCATATATTTTTGAAAAGTAGACACCCTAGGGTATTTCAAATGCTGGTATTTTAACACTTTCCATGCACTAATTCAACCACTAGTCTTTGTCAAACTTTTAGGCAGTCATTTTTTTGCATTATTTTTCACACACATTGTACTTTAGGCATATATTCTCAGTCCCTGTTATGTGTTACTGCCAAAAAAAACCTCAATATGTGTTCAACAACATCTCCCGAGTACAGTGATACCACCTATGTATAGGTGTGTCGGGTTCTCTGGGGGCTAAAAGGCCTTAATTTTAGGGGGCGCATTCCAGTTTTTCAACTTGGAATTTTCACATCCCATGCACCCATGTCCTATGTAGGACATTTCTGAAGCCGGCCAATGTAATTTACCCCCATCAAACCATATATTTTTGAAAAGTAGACACCCTAGGGTATTTCAAATGCTGGTATTTTAACACTTTCCATGCACTAATTCAACCACCAGTCTTTGTCAAACTATTGGGCAGTCATTTTTTGTGTGTTATTTTTCACACACATTGAACTTTAGACATGAATTCTCAGCTCCTGTTATGTGTTACTGCCAAAGAAGACCCCAATATGTGTTCACCAACATCTCCTGAGTACAGTGATACCACCTATGCATAAGTTTCTTGGCTTGTTCGGGGGGTGTAATGCCAAATGTCCAACATGCGTTTGTGATTTTTTTTTCACATTTAACATATTTTCTTTGCCTATTGTCTTTTTGGGGGTATTTTAACATACCCCAATTTATTTGTTTCCATGAATGTGCATATTTTTGAAATGTTGACACCCCAAGGTATTGTATATGGTGTGCTTTGATGCATTTGAAGTAACTGTTTTAGCCAAAAAAATTGGAGAAAGTGTATGGTGGCATTTTTTCAATTTTCATTTTTACACACACATTGCTTTTTGACTATGATTTAGGAGAGACTGTTGTAAGTTAGTGCAAAAAAATACTTCAGGTTGTTTTCTGCTAGGCACCCTGAGTACACCTATGCCCCCCATGCATAGGTTTGCCAGGATTTTGGGAAGGTTATGTTACAATTTTATGACTTGTGATTTTAGTTATTAAGTGAGAGTATTTCTTCTGATAGGCCTATCTTTAGTTTGGGGCCTATTGTAAACCCCACTTTTATTTATTGCCATGAAAGTGTATATTTTTGAAATGTTGACACCCCAAGGTATTGTATATAGGGTTGCCACCTGTCCCGGTCTCACCGGGACAGTCCCGGTCTGGGACTGTATGTCCCGTGTCCCGGAACTAGCCTCCAATGTCCCGGCCTGCCCAGCTACCTGTCACTCACGCAACATTTTTTTTTTAAACTTAGGTGGCCTTGTTAGTTGTGAGTCTGACATGTGTGAGTAAGTGTACTGGGCGCCTCCCCCCCATACTGTGAGTACAGCACAGGAAGTGATGAATGGCTCGGTACTGGCCTGGTGGGTAACTGACATCGGTGACTGAGTCCAGCCTGCTGCCTGCCTAGTACTGATCTGTTGTCCATGCAATGCAAGCCTGTCAGACTGTCTGCGGCAGGAGAGCCCGGGCCGGGAGGAGCTGAAGCTGCAGCTAAATATGTGAAAGACTTTAGGCTGTCGGTGCAGACAGAGGTTAGAGAGGCAGCGCGGAGTTGGTGAGCTGGGGGCGTCCTGTGTGTAACTGTAAATAGTTACTATATACACAGTCAGTGATATATTGCATACATGCATTGCACTGATTTGTGCCGACTTTATCACCCACTGTCTGTCACTGAAGGCTGGTGCCCGCAATGCACTGTAAGCACTCCTGCCAAGAACAGCGTGTATCTTACTTTTTCTTTATGTCATTCACGCTGCGCACCCTGTCAGGGACACAAGGGACTAGTAGTACCCCACTATATCATTCCCTCCTTGTCACTGACAGGAAGGGACTTGGACTTGTACCTCCACAATATGACCCTCTGTCATAGGAAGGGATTAGTACCCCACTAACTATATGTATCACCCTCTGTCACTGACAGCAACAGACTTATATATATATATATATAATATATATATATATATATAATATATATATATATATATATATATAATATATATATATATATATATATATATAATATATATATATATATATATATATGTATATATATATATATTATATATATATATATTATATATATATATTATATATATATATATATATATATATTATATATATATTACATATATATATATATATAGATATATATATATATATATATATATATATATATTTTATATATATATATATATATATATATATATATATATATATATATATTTTATATATATATATATATTTTATATATATATATATATTCTATCTATTTATATTATATATATATATATTATATATATAGATTTCATAATGAATTTGAGGCTGCGAGAAGCCACGCCCCAGACCACGCCCTACCCACGCCCATAGACACACCCTCTCCACGCCCACTTAAAAAGTGTCCAGGAATTTTCTGGGCAAAAGTTGGCAACCCTAATTGTATATGGTGTGAAGCAACCGTTTTAGCCAAAAAAATTGGAGAAAGTGTATTTTTTTTTCAATTTTCATTTTTACACACACATTGCTTTTTGACTATGATTTAGGAGAGACTGTTGTAAGTTAGTGCAAAAAAAATACTACAGGTTGTTTTCTGCAAGGCACCTTGAGAACACATATGTCCCCCATGCATAGGTTTGACAGGGGTTTTTGTAAAAAAAAAAAAAAAAAGAACAGCCCCATTTTAGAAAAAAAAAATATATTAGTGAAATGTAAAAATCTGGCACATTAAAAGTAAAAAAATAACAACAAAAAATTTAACAGTAAACATAACAAAAAAAAAATAACAGCAAATGTATTTATTTTTTAAAAATTGACCATTGTATGGTACCGCTTGAAGCAGTCCCCAATGCAGAGTCCAGGCTGTCCAGGGCAATCAGGACAGTGATATACAGTGTCCCTTCTCTGCCCCCTCTTGGTACAGACTCTGCATTTTTTTTGTGGTCTCTTTTTTGCGGCAGTAGGGGGGATTTTAAAAATAAAATGAGTAGCCCCAACTCTGCTCTCTCCCATCACCGCCCGGGGAGCAGGTGCATCATGGTACAAAATCCCCGAAATGATCTGGAGCTGAAATTGTAAAAAAGTCTGTTTCATTCCGGGGTTTGCTTTTTTGAACAACAAAAAAGCGTTGTGGGTTGCAATCTGCATTAGGTAAATTGCAACCTTTTTGTACCAGGCCCTTGTCTTCCGCATAATTAGGTAGGGCTGCAGCAGCTGATCTGCCAGATCAACCCCACCCATATGCCGGTTATAAGACTTGATGCACACTGGCTTCCTTATGATCTCAGCTCTGCCACGTACAGAGACCGCCACCGTCCTCTCTGTGTGGATGGTGGTAAGAAGGTATACATCCTTCTTGTCTCTGTACTTAAGTGCCAACAGCTCCTCTTGGCGCAGAGCTGAGGTCTCCCCCCTTTGTAGCCGGGTGCGTACAAGTTGTCCTGGGAAACCTGTGCGGTTCTTTTTAATAGTACCGCAAGCTACTGTATCAAAGCAATACAGTAGCTTGAACAAAAGGACACTTGTATAAAAATTGTCTAAGTACAAGTGATACCCTTTGTTCATTAGGGGTAATATCAGGTCCCAGACAATCTTGCCAGTGGTTCCCATATGTTCTGGGCAACCTGGAGGGTCAAGGTGGCTATCCTTTCCCTCATACACCCGGAAGGCCTGAGTGTACCCAGTCTCGCTCTCACAGAGCTTATACACCTTTACCCCATACCTGGAGCGCTTGGAAGGAATATACTGCTTGAATCCCAGCCTTCCCTTATACTTCATCAGGGATTCATCAACGCATATATTCCTTCCAGGTGTATAAGCCTCTGCAAACCTGGCAGAAAAGTGGGTAATCAGGGGGCGGATTTTATACAGCCTGTCAAATTGGGGATGCTCCCTAGGGGGGCACAGGCTGTTGTCGCTGAAGTGCATGAAATGAAGAATCATTTCATACCTCTGCCTCGACATACTCTGGGAGAAAATGGGGGTAGGGCAGATGGGGCTACTGCTCCAGTAGGAGCGAACGGAGGGCTTCTTTATGATGCCCATCAGCATAGTCAATGCCCAGAATTTTTTAAATTCTGGCACATTGATGGGGGCCCATTGCTGCTTTGCCAAATATGTTTCAGGCTTTGCAGCATGGTACTGATGGGCATATAAATTAGTTTGGGCGACAATGTTCCCCAATACATCATCACCCAGAAACACCTCCAGAAACTGTTGGGGGCTAAAACCTGCCACATCTATATTTATGCCAGCATTTGCTGTGAAGGGTGGGATATCTGGCCTCTGGAGATGAGGCGTTACCCACTCTTCAGCGGCAATGGCAGCAACACGCCTCCTTCTAGCAGGGGGGCTAGCAGCCACAGATACATCACTATCAGTTGAGACTGCATCTAATGATGTATCAGAGCATATGGCAGGGTCAAAATTGGGGTCTGAGTCAGACATAGAGGCATCTGACTCTGACGCAAGGATGGCATATGCCTCCTCAGCACTATATGTTTTCTTTGACATTATTGTATCTGTCACAGAAAACCAAAATTAATTAATTAACTAAATGGCCTTTGGGTTTTTAAAAAAAAGTACAGCTATGCTAATGCCAGTGATTTATAGCGATCACTGGCAAGCTAGGGGTTAAATACTCTTTAAATTAAATTAAATTAGCTAAATGGCTCTGAAAGGAGCCTTTGGGTTTTTAAAAAATTACAACAACAAAAATTAACCCCTAAAAAAATGCACAGACAGCAAAAAAGTACAGCTATGCTAATGCCAGTGATTTATAGCGATCACTGGTAAGCTAGGGGTTAAATACTCTTTAAATTAAATTAAATTAGCTAAATGGCTCTGAAAGGAGCCTTTGGGTTTTTAAAAAATTACAACAACAAAAATTAAGCCCTAAAAAAATGCACAGACAGCAAAAAAGTACAGCTATGCTAATGCCAATGATTTATAGCGATCACTGGCAAGCTAGGGGTTAAATACTCTTTAAATTAAATTAGCTAAATGGCTCTGAAAGGAGCCTTTGGGTTTTTAAAAAATTACAACAACAAAAATTAACCCCTAAAAAAATGCACAGACAGCAAAAAAGTACAGCTATGCTAATGCCAGTGATTTATAGCGATCACTGGCAAGCTAGGGGTTAAATACTATTTAAATTAAATTAGCTAAATGGCTCTGAAAGGAGCATTTGGGTTTTTAAAAAATTACAACAACAAAAATTAACCCCTAAAAAATGCACAGACAGCAAAAAAGTACAGCTATGCTAATGCCAGTGATGTATAGCGATCACTGGCAAGCTAGGGGTTAAATAGTCTTTAAATTAAATTAAATTAGCTAAATGGCTCTGAAAGGAGCCTTTGGGTTTTTAAAAAAAAATACAACAACAAAAATTAACCTCTAAAAAAATGCACAGACAGCAAAAAAAAGTGCAGCTGTGCTACTGCCAGTGATTTATAGTGATCACTGGCAAGCTAGGGGTTAATGGCTCTGAAAAGAGCCTTTGGATTTTAAATTTTTTAACAAATAAAAGAAATAAATCTCTCTCTGCTAAAATACAGGTCTCTCTCTCTCTCTCCAACAAAATAGCAAGTGAGGAGAGGGAGGGAGATCCACACTGATCAGAGTCAATATTTACAAATATTGACCTGATCAGACAAATGGGAGATTTTATTATTATTTTTTTTTTTTTGTGGGAAGGCTCAGATTGGGTGACCCTAGCTTGCCCCTATGATGAGGCAGGCTAGGGACACCCCCAGAGGCCCCATGATGCACTGGGCATCGCCATTTTGGAAGCCTCATGGGGGAGGGGGGGGGCTATATAGGGGCTTTTATATTTTATTACCTGTTTTTTTTTTTTTTTCCCTATTTTTAATTTAATTTATATACTAACTAAGTGCCTCAACCCACCGAGGCACTTAGCACACTAGCAGAGCATCGGAAGCGTGTCCGATCGCTTCCAATGCTCTGCTGCACTGCCGGGCTCCACGTGGAGCAAAACCGGAAGTGATCACTCAAGGGGGAGTGATCAATCCGGTCCCGGCACTCCGGAACAGCACTGCAGGGATGCCTAGACATCGAGGCATCTCTGCGGTACTGTAATAGTGTCTGGAAGCGATCTTGATCGCTTCCAGCACTCACTTTAGCCGAGGACGTGCAGGGTACGTCGTCAGGCGTTAACTGCCTTTTTTTTTTTGGACGTACCCTGCACGTCCTCGGTCACTAAGGGGTTAGTGTATTAAACATTTACAGCTAGATTACGAGTTGTGCGTTAGGCTTAAAAAGCAGCGTTGGCCAGTTCTAATGCTGCTTTTTTAACGCCCGCTAGTATTACAAGTCTTGCAGGTACAGGTGTACCGCTCACTTTTTTGGCCAGACTTGGAAATACCGCAAATCCACTTACGTAAATTGCATATCCTATATTGTCATTGGGACTTGCATAGCGCCGGTATTACGAGTCTGATAAAAAGTGAGCGGTACACCCTCTCCTGTCAAGACTCGTACCGCATTTTAAAGTCAGTAGTTAAGAGTTTTACACTACAACGCCGTAGCATAAAACTCTTAACTAAAGTGCTAAAAAGTATACTAACACCCATAAACTACCTATTAACCCCTAAACCGAGGCCCTCCCGCATCGCAAACACTAGTTAAATATTAACCCCTAATCTGCCATCCCTAACATCGCCGCAACCTACCTACATTTAGTAACCCCTAATCTGCCGCCCCCAACGTCGCCGCCACTATATTAAAGTTATTAACCCCTAAACCTAAGTCTAACCCTAACCCCCACTAACTTAAATATAATTAAAATAAATCTAAATAAAATTACTATAATTAACTAAATTATTCCTATTTAAAACTAAATACTTACCTATAAAATAAACCCTAAGCTAGATACAATATATCTAATAGTTACATTGTATCTAGCTTAGGGTTTATTTTTATTTTACAGTTTGTATTACTTTAACTAGGTAGAATAGTTGCCAAATAGTTATTAACCATTTAAAAACTACCTAGCTAAAATAAATACAAATTTACCTGTAAAATAAAACCTAACTTAAGTTACAATTACACCTAACACTACACTATAATTAATTCCCTAAATTAAATACAATTAAATAAAATTATATTAAGTACAAAAAACAAACACTAAATTACAGAAAATAATAAACAAATTACACGAGTTTAAAACTAATTACACCTTATCTAATCCCCCTAACAAAATAAAAAGGCCCCGCAAAATAAAAAAAAGCCCTACCCTACACTAAATTACAAATAGCCCCTTAAAAGGGCCTTTTGCGGGGTATTGCCCCAAAGTAATCAGCTCTTTTACCTGTAAAAAAAAAATACAAATCCCCCCCCAACATTAAAACCCACCACCCACACAACCAACGCTACTTTAAACCCACCCAATACTACTTTAAAAAAACTAACACTAACCCCGGGAGAAGTCTTCACCCAACCGGGCCGAAGTCCTCAACGAAGCTGGGAGAAGTCTTCATCCAAGCCGGGCAAAGTGGTCCTCCAGACAGCATCTTCTATCTTCATCCATACCGCGCGGAGCGGGTCCATCTTCAAGACATCCGGCGCGGAGCATCCTCTTCCATCGAAGTCTTCTTACTAAATGACGGTTCCTTTAAGTGATGTCATCCAAGATGGCGTCCCTTTAATTCCGATTGTCTGATAGAATTCTATCAGCCAACCGGAATTAAAGTGAATGTAAAGTCACCGCCCCCCGAGAACGCCACACTAATGTGCATAAAAAATAAGTTGAAGTTTAATTCACCATTTTTCAATGACTGCTATATTTATGCAAACAATTAGCTTTTTATCAGTGATATCACACTAAGATTCCTCCACTCGACATCTTCGCTATTTGAGTGACAGGTTTAGATGCACTCTTTTAACCAATTATAGACTCAACCACGGGGGTTTCAATCCTTTTTTCAAAACGTCACAGAATCTTAATACGCATGCGTTAAAACCTAAATTACCGCATACTTCATCTATGTTTAGACGCGCGTTTACACTACACTTCGCGCATGCGCACTTCCTAGAAATCATACTTATACCTAGATCGGAGAAGCTCTCATTATAAAATGAGTAATACATTTTCTATCCTTGCTATCACAGTGGCAGTTGTGAGAGGATATGGCTTCTAACAGCCTCTTGCTATGCTCACTTTAGTGGCCCCTAAAATGTATTGCTTTTTAACATTTTTATGTCTATTGGCGGTGATGAGTATGGATAACTAACGCATGCGCAATTGAAGGTGTACACGGGAGCGTGCTTGAAGTATACGTACAGAGCGGGTGGGATCGCTCTAAACGTCACACCAGGGAGAAGAAGGAAGTAATGACTGGGAGGAGTTTGGGTACGTAACTGAATCATATTTGAAAGAAAAATATATAATTGTTTATTTTTCAAAAAAAATAAAGTGGTAGTTTAACTAATATCTATAAAAGAAAGCATTTGGAGGATTTGTTAACAGGAAAATTAACATTCACTTTAAGGTAGAAAAAATCCTATTGGCTGATGCAATCGGAATTGAAGGGACGCCATCTTGGATGACGTCACTTAAAGGAACCGTCATTTAGTAAGAACACTTCGATGGAAGAGTATGCTCCGTGCCGGATGTCTTGAAGATGGACCCGTTCCGCATGGATGAAGATAGAAGATGCCGTCTGAATGAAGACTTCTGCCCGTCTGGAGAACCACTTTGCCTGGCTTGGATGAAGACTTCTCCCGGCTTTGTTGAGGACTTTGGCCCGGTTGGGTGAAGACTTCTCCCGGTAAGGTGATCTTCAAGGTTTTTTTTTTAAGGAGGTATTGGGTGGGTTTTAGAGTAGGGTTGGTTGTGTGGTTGGTGGGTTTTAATGTTGGGGGGATTTGTAATTTTTTTTTACAGGTAAAAGAGCTGATTATTTTGGGGCACTGCCCCACAAAATGCCCTTTGTTAGGGTGATTAGATTAGGTGTAATTAGTTTTAAAATCTTGTAATTTGTTTATTTTCTGTAATTTAGTGGTTTTTTTTTTTTTTTGTACTTTAGATAATTTTATTTAATTGTACTGTATTTAATTTAGGGAATTAATTTAATTATAGTGTAGTGCTAGGTGTAATTGTAACTTAGGTTAGGTTTTATTTTACAGGTAAATTTGTCTTTATTTTAACTAGGTAGTTATTAAATATTTAATAACCATTCTACCTAGTTTAAAATAAATACAAACTTGCATGTAAAATAAAAATAAACCCTAAGCTAGCTACAATGTAACTATTAGTTATATTGTAGCTAGCTTAGGGTTTACTTTACAGGTATGTATTTAGTTTTAAATAGGAATAATTTATTTAATTATAGTAATTTTATTTAGAATTATTTTAATTATATTTAAGTTAGGGGGTGTTAGGGTTAGGGTTAGACTTAGGTTTAAGGGTTAATAACTTTAATATAGTGGCGGCGACGTTGGGGACAGCAGATTAGGGGTTAATAAATGTAGGTAGGTGGCGGCGATATTAGGGCCAGCAGATTAGGGGTTAATAAATATAATGTAGGTGTCAGCGATGTTGGGGGCAGCAGATTAGGGGTTAATAAATATAATGTAGGTGTCGTCGATGTTGGGGGCAGCAGATTAGGGGTTCATAAGTATAATGTAAATGGCGGCGGTGTCCGGAGCGGAAGATTAGGGGTTAAAAAGAATAATGCAGGTGTTGGTGATGTGTTTAGACTCGGGGTTCATGTTAGGGTGTTAGGTGTAGACATAAAATGTATTTCCCCATAGGAATAAATGGGGCTGTGTTAGGAGCTAAACGCTGCTTTTTTGCAGGTGTTAGACTTTTTTTCAGCCTGCTCTCCCCGTTGATTCCTATGGGGAAATTGTGCACGAGCACGTTTCACCAGCTCACTGCTAACGTAGGCAGCGCTGGTATTAGAGTGCGGTAAGGAGCAAAATTTTGCTCTACTGTCACTTCTTGCCTTTTAACGCCGGGTTTGTAATAACCTGTAATACCAGCGCTGTCTGTAAGTGAGCGGTGTGTGAAAACTGCTCGTTAGCACCGCACAGCCTCTAACGCAAAACTCGGAATCTAGGCGTTAGTATTTCTAAATCATTTAGAGGTGAAAAATTGGTATAATCTATAATATGATTGTAACCATAAGGCCAACATATGTATATTATATCATACTATATTAGCCTATCGCAGCTGCTGTGAAAGATGTCTGACCTCCACTCTTGCTGTTATGGTAATTTGAATACACTGTGTAAATGTAGAATTAACAATGTGTGTGCTGTCTACTTAATAATCAAAAATGTGACAAGTGTTCATCTGCTATTCAAATTGGAGATGAATGTCTGATTCCCTGATAAACATATAATATAATAATGATATAAAGACCATATAGGTAATATAGGGCCAAATTAAAGTGACATAGGGCAATTTAATTGCTATTTACTGTATGTCACTAAATAGATGATTGCACTCTTATTATTAGATAACTCAATCAACCATAAGGATAAAGGTAACATAGAAGAATTATCCTCAGTGATCATATCATCCTTGTTAATATTCAACCTACTATCGATGCAGTGATACTATGTACATAAACATGAACTGGTGCATATAAATGATTTCCACATATATCTAAAGATGTACACTGATATATCCGAACATATATACTTAGATACATTATGTAATGTTTATGTAACTCTGTCACGAGATGCAGGACACAGCATAGAAGGTACAATGCTATTTTATTGCAGAGCATAGAAGTATACAGCTTGTACAACACATCTGACTTGATAACTGCGACCTAGACAATAACGGCCTTAAACCACGCCCTCATCTAGTGATGTCACTTCCCACTCTCATCACATCTTCCCCCCCTTTTCAAAAAGCAAAGCATATGTTTTTTCCTTTTTGAATACATCAAAAACAAGGTATACAACAAGCATACAGAAATAGTTTTTTTTTAGTATACAACAAATAACAAGTTAAAGAGAATATATATAAACAACATGAAATACAATCCTGACTTGAACATCGGCGTAGACTAGCCTAGTCCACAGTGACCATGGGATTATTCTGCCCATACTTCCGGTCACTGCTCTAACTAGTGCTAATCCTGATATCGGGTCGGAAATTTCACCACCCTTCCAGTTGATGTCATTTTACATGAACTGTCCTCTGATATAGAAGAAGGTGATTGAGAGTCCGCTGGAAGCAAAGAAGTATCTCCGCTATGATCTTGCTGATGGGAAGGCACCCCTCTTAAAACAGGGGATTCCACCGGCAGTGGTACTGAGGCATCCAGTCCCAAACTCTCAGGTACTGGCTGAAGATGATTTCGACGTGTGACTGTCCCTCTATAAGTAAGGACTATATAAGACCTTGGTTCAGGAGAGCGTCCAATTACCGTAACAGACGTCTTCCATTTATTTTCATCATCCAGTTTAACTCTGATATTTTGCCCCACCTTCAGCTCCTGCAAGGGCCTCACAGAGTGTTTCCTGTTGTATTAGAATCGATAGCCCCTTTTAGCCTCTTCATCCCTCCTAAGGACCTCGTCCCTAGGAACAGAGCTAGTTGGCTGGAAGACACCCACAGAGGGTAAAGTGTTGCGAATCTGACGTCCTAGTATCAGCTGTTCTGGGCTAAAACCCGTGGCTTGAATGGGAGTTGCCCTATAGGCCAAGAGGGCTAGGTACGGCTCAGATTGCTTCAAAATGAACTTTGTTGTTTGAACTGCCATTTCAGTCATTCCATTGGCCTGCGGGTAATGTGGACTCGAAGTAGTATGGACAAAATCATATTCACTGCTGAAAGAACTAAACTCTGTGGAAGCAAACCGAATTCCGTTATCACTCACTAACTCTATTGGTATGCCCCACCGGCCGAACAAGCTCTTGAGAAGAGTGATAACGGCTTGACTTGTGATCTCATTCAAGGGTGCAATTTCCAAAAAGCTGCAATAGTAGTCGATCATGACTAGGTACTTTTTCCCACGCAGTTCGCACAAATCAGCAGCTATTTTCTGCCACGGGCCTGCAGGCAGCAGAGTAGAAATCAAGGACTTCCTTCTATGAGTAGGCCGGAACTGATCCCAGGCCACCATACTGCCATAGCTGCCCTTTCTCTGCACTTTGTAATGCCCCAAGTGGCCATCATGAATCCTGCTTAACATCTCCTGCCGCATGCTAACAGGAATAACAATGCGGTCCTGGAATAGCACCAACCCATCCAGCTCCGTGAGCTGTGACCTTTCTGACTGGTAAGAACTTAAAGACATCCAGGCTGCCCGGCTCTCAGGCCAACCTTCTTTTATGTACTTAACTTCTTGAAGGTCAGTATCTATATATGTCTCCTTTCTTATTTGCTCTAGCTTCCCTGACTAAATGGATTTGGATGCCAGAACTGAATCAACATATACTTTCACATCAGATTCCGTTGAAGATTCTTCAGTAGTAGCCAGCGGGAGCCTGGAAAGTGTATCTGCCACACCAGTTGTTTCCCCGGCACTTACACTGCCTGAAAGTTGAACCTGAGCAGCCTCATCAGAAGTCTCTGGCATCTTAGAACTGTTTTGTCAATATCATAGGAGTTGATTAGAGGGACTAGCGATTTATGATCAGTCTCCAGACTAAATTTCTCTAAACCTATTGGGTAACGCTGGAAGTGCTTACAGGCCCAAACTGCAGCCAGGCACTCTTTCTCAATTTGGGCGTATTTCGACTCAGCAGCCGTCAGTGTACGGGAACAGTAGGCGATGGGCTATAGTTTGTTCTCATTCAACTGCAGGAGGGCTGCCCCTAACCCATAACTGCTCGTATCAGCACTAACCACATTCTTTTTAGAAGGGTCGTAGAACCCCAACACTGGGGCAGACCCCAGCAGGGACTTGACCTGCACAAAAGATTCTTCCTGTGAAGGTCCCCAGACCCAGGCAACATCTTTCTTTAACAACTCTGTGATAGGGTGTAGTATTGTGGATAAATCTGGAAGGAACCTGCCCACATAATTCATAAGGCCCAATATTTGTCTCAGCTCATGTACATCAGAAGGACTTTTCATCTGTTCAATAGCAAGGCTTTTATCAGGGTCCGACTTGATGCCATCCCCATTGATAATATGCCCAAAGTAACAGAACTCAGACTTCCTAAAATGGTATTTCTCCTTATTTAATTTCAGCCCGGACTCTCTAATGGTCTGCGGCACACAACTCAATCGCTGATCATGTTCTTCCAATGTAGACCCATACATCAAAATGTCGTCTATGACAAATGCCGTGCCCTCATGGTCCCTTAGGAGAGAACTCATCTCTCTTTGAAAGATTTCAGGAGCAGAGGATATCCCGAAGGGGAGTCTGCAGAAACAAAACTGACCTACTGGTGTAATGAAGGTAGTCAGTTTGCTGCACTTTTGGATCTAGAGGTGTAATGCCTGATGAAGAAGGAGCAAAAGATCACAACTGCAGACTTGTTGAAAAAATGTTTTTGTATCACTTTCTTAAACAGGCTATTAAATAGCATAGACTGTATGCCTGAAAGTGAAATTAATATTTGTAAATAAAGTAATGTATAAATTCAATAGCTGTCTCTGTTATCAAATTTGGTAAATAACAGGAAGCAGAACAAAAGGCTTCAGGTATACTATATTGTTCAGTACATAAAGTAAAGGAAGTCCCAAATGTGAGAGATAAGTACTGGATGCATAAGAAACTTTAGTATATTTAATATGTGTGGGAGGAGTCAATGTGCTGAGTGACAGCGGCACAAGCGGAGAGATCTGACAAAAGTATCAGACGCTGAGAAACAAACAAATCTTGTGCTTGCAGGTAAGGAGTGAGAGGAAAACAGTCCCAACTTACTATAGATCGTTGAAATCAGTTCAGCAATGTACCAAGTTAGAATGTTACGCCAATCCTGTTTGTTCAGTTACAGTGAGACTGCCATTTAGTGAGAGAGGCTTGGCTGTGTGTAGCAAAGATTGATATAAAGCAACAATCAGCAGATAATTTGTAGCTGGTTTCTTAGAGAGGTAACATTGTAGAAACTTGCAGTAGGAAAAACTGGTTCTATTTTGAATGAACAAATTGTAATCCAAAAGAGAGAGCTTGGTATTTAGGCGAGTAGCTGCATTGAGCAGGAGAGCTGTAAACTGCTACAAGGAAAATAACTAAGCACCTGTTTGCACACAGGTGAACACCTAAATAGCCCAAGTCAGCTGACTTGTGAAAACATGGAACAAGTGGAAAATGCGAAGTGGATTCCTTACATATGCCCCCCCTCAAGGAAGCCGATCCTCGGCTTGATGCCTGGGTCTCGTAGGGTAACGTCTGTGGAATCGGGAGAGGAGGCGAGGTGCATTAATCAGGTTATGTGGCTCCCAAGTATCCTCATCAGGAGAGTAACCCTTCCACCTTACGAGGTATTGCAATTCCCCATTGCAAATTCTGGAGTCAAGGAGGTCTTGGACTTCAAAGACATCAGAATCCAAGGGTAGAGCTGGAGGAGGGAGAACGATGGAAGTAGAGCTAGTGTTAGTAGCTGGTTTAAGAAGTGAGACATGGAAGGTTGGGTGGATAGGTATTGAAGGAGGTAGGTCCAGAGTGACTGCGTTAACATTGATAACACGAGTAATCGTGAAACGGCCAATGTACAAACCAGAAAGCTTCTTTGAGGGAACTGGAATTTTTATATTTTTAGTGGAAAGCCACACTCTATCTCCGACTGCATATGCTGGAGCAGGTCTCCTACGTAAGTCATAATACTTCTTTTGAGAGGATTGTGCGTTTTGAATGTTTTTCCTTAGAAGATGGAAATTTTCCACAATAATTCTTAGGAGGTCATCCACTCCAGGTGAATTCACAGGAGTGTCGTCAAGAATCCTAAAGTGTGGATGATATGCATAATTAGCATAAAAGGGAGAGAGATTAGTTGTACTATTGGTAGAGTTGTTGTATGAAAATTCTGCTAAATATAGATATTCAGCCCATTTTTCTTGATGATAGGAGCAGTAACACCGGAGGTACTGTTCGAGCCATTGATTTAGTCTTTCGGTTTGCCCGTTGGTTTGCGGGTGAAATGCTGTACTCAGCCGATGATCAATTTGTAAGTGTTCTGATAGGGATTTCCAAAATTTTGAGGTGAATTGAGTACCTCTATCAGAGGTTATGATACTGGGGAGTCCATGGAGACGAACAACAGTATTAAGAAACAGAAGTGCAGTTTCAGAAGCAGTAGGTACTTTATGGAATGGAATAAAGAGAGCCATTTTAGTGAGAATATCAGTGACTACTAAAATGGTATTGAAACCAGAACTAGTAGGAAGTTCAACAATAAAGTCCATTCCAATGTGAAACCAAGGACGTTCAGGTATGTCAATCGGTAGAAGTTGTCCATAGGGATTATTTCTGTCCTTTTTAGATGTAATACAGACTGTGCAGTTTTGGATATTATCTTTCACAGTGGTATACATATCTGGCCACCAATAACTTCTAGAAAGGAGATCCTTTGTTTTATTTATACCAGGGTGACCAAGTAGTGGGGGGTTGTGGTGTTGCTTAATCAGATCATTTCTGAGCATATTTGGAACATATATTTTATCTCCATGGAAGTATAAATTATTTCGCAGAGTGAGCTGTCCATATGGGATAGTATTGTCAGAGCGAAGAGCTGTTTGTATTCGTTTGTTAAAAGTTGGTAGGAGACCGAGGAATTTGTCGGCAGGAATAATGCTCGTAGGTTCAGAAGGAAAAGATGGTCTTGGATCTCGTCTGGAGAGGGCATCAGCCTTGCCGTTCTTGGCAGCAGGTCTATATATAATTTGATAATTGAACCTACTAAAATATAAGCTCCAACGAACTTGTCTGCTAGAGAGGGTTTTATTTTTTTGCAGAAACTCTAGATTGCGGTGGTCAGTGTAGATGATGACTGGGGATTCCGTACCCTCCAAAAGATGTCTCCAGTTCTCAAATGCCCTTTTAATGGCGAGGAGCTCCTTATCACCAATAGAATAGTTAATCTCTGCAGGAGAAAGGGACTTGGAGTAAAAAGCCACTGGATGGAGTGGTTGGGTTAAAGACTTTCTTTGGGATAGAACAGCGCCAAGTGCATAGTCAGAAGAATCCACTTCGAGCACAAATTGAAGTGAGGGATCTGGGAATTGTAAAATGGGTGCTGAAGTGAATGAATATTTTAATGAATTGAAGGCCTGAGTAGCTGAAGCATTCCATTGGAAGGGAATAGAAGTGCTAGTGAGTCTGGTCAGTGGTTTGGTTTTAAGGGAGAAATTTTTGATAAACTTCCTATAGTAGTTGCTGAAACCTAGGAAACGTTGCAGGTCCTTTCTATTTTTTGGTTGTGGCCAGTCTCTAACTGCGTCGACTTTATTTTCTTGCATCTTAATTCCATGTGGACCAATGGTATAGCCAAGGAAGTCGATTTGAGTAGTATGGAATACGCATTTTTCTAATTTTGCGTAAAGGCGATGTACTTGAAGTCTAGAGAGTATCCAACTCACATGTTTTATATGTTCTTCAAGGCTGTTAGAGTAGATTAAAATGTCATCCAAGTACACTACTACGCAAATGTCAAGAAGGTCGTGGAAAATGTCGTTGACAAAGTATTGGAACGTGGCGGGTGCATTCGTTAGGCCAAAGGGCATCACTAGGTATTCAAAGAGACCATAGCGGGTCCGAAACGCAGTGAGACACTCGTCACCTTCTCTAATCCGGACAAGATTATACGATCCAATTTGGTGAATATAGTTGCATGTTGAAGCCTTTCAATAAGTTCAGGGATAAGTGGCAAGGGGTACCTATTTTTCACTGTGATTTTATTTAATTCTCTGAAGTCAATGATAGGGCGTAGAGAGTTGTCCTTGTTCCTAACGAAGAAGAATCCTGAAGCAGCCGGTGAAACAGATGGGCGTATAAAGCCTTTTTTTAGATTTTCATCCAGGTATGTCTTCAAATGGTCCAGCTCTGGTTGGCAGAGTGGATAAAGATGACCAAAAGGTGGAGTGGTGCCAGGCTTAAGTTCGATGGGACAGTCGTAGGACCGATGTGGAGGTAGGCAGTCTGCTTCCTTTTTACTGAACACTTCTGTTAACTTCTGATAGGCAAGGGGTATTTGCGTAGTTTCTGACAATTGTAGTAGGGGAATGTCCCGGAAACAGGATTGTTTATAGAAGGGAGAAGAGAAATGCAACTTCAAAGTATTCCACGAAATGAGAGGTTCGTGTAAGCGCAGCCACTGTAACCCCAAAACAATAGGGAAGAGAGGAGAAGAGATAACATCAAATGTGATGTATTCCTGGTGAGATTCATGAGTGGTGACCAGAATAGGAATCGTGTGATGAGAGATAGGACCTGAGGAAATTTCAGTGCCATCTACTACCCGAATGGAAACAGGAGACATTTTTTTAATCAGAGGTATTTTATTCTTAGTGACAAGGGAAACATCAATATAGTTTGCTTGAGCTCCAGTGTCAATTATGGCCTCTTTCTTGATGGTCTTGGAGTCCCACTGTAATGAGAGAGGTAAAAGGCAATGAAAAGGTTGGTCATGCACAATCATAGAACTCAAATTGTAATATGGCTTACTGTTCTTATTCTTGTGTAGTGTTGAGCAATCTTTGATAGAGTGGGAAGGAGAACCACAATACATGCATAAACCTCTGGATTTGCGTCTGAATCTTTCTTCGGAAGAAAGTGGTCCACGCATGAAACCAATTTCCATTGCCTCAGGGTTGGTAGATCTTGTAGGCTGGGAGACTGGCTGAGGGTTAGTAAGACTCGACCTTTTAGGTGTGGATTCCCCAAATTGCCTTTCTGATCTTCTTTCTCTCAACCTGCGGTCTATTTGCATGGAGAGTCGGATTAGGGCTTCCAGGGAATCTGGAATTTCAGTTCGAGCCAGCTCATCCTTTACATTATCAGACAGGCCCAGACGAAACTGGTTCCTTAACGCAATGGAGTTCCATTGGCTATCTATAGCATATAGCTTAAACTCTGTAATGTATGATTCAACAGGCCGATTGCCTTGTTTCAATTTTCTGAGTTTACCTTCTGCTGTAAGCTGTAGATTGGAGTCAGAATATAATTCATCCATTACAGCAAGAAATGACTGTAAAGAAGATAATAATGGGCTATTGGATTCGAATAGGGTATCAGCCCAAATGCGGGGTTCGCCGCGTAAATAAGTGATCATGGTAAGTACCTTCACTCTATCATTTGGATATGTGTGAGGCCTTAAATTGAAAGTTAGAAGGCAAGCATTCCTATACTGGCGGTATAGAGATCTATCGCCATTGAAGATATCCGGTGGAGAGATATGAGGTTCAACAGTTGATTCAGTTCCTTGTTGTTTAGCTGGAGCGTTGTCCTTGATAACTTTTCTTAAAGTTTCATTTTCAACCCTCAACTCCCTCAAACCATTAGTGAGTTTGTCTACCCTTTGGGAAAGGTTATAGACTAAATTAGGAAGGTCTGCTGGATCCATATGAGAGGCTTAGTTATTATGTAATGTCTGATGAAGAAGGAGCAAAAGATCACAACTGCAGACTTGAGAAAAAATGTATTTGTATCACTTTCTTAAACAGGCTATTAAATAGCATAGACTGTATGCCTGAAAGTGAAAGGAAATTAATATTTGTAAATAAAGTAATGTATAAATTCAATAGCTGTCTCTGTTATCAAATTTGGTAAATAACAGGAAGCAGAACAAAAGGCTTCAGGTATACTATATTGTTCAGTACATAAAGTAAAGGAAGTCCCAAATGTGAGAGATAAGTACTGGATGCATAAGAAACTTTAGTATATTTAATATGTGTGGGAGGAGTCAATGTGCTGAGTGACAGCGGCACAAGCGGAGAGATCTGACAAAAGTATCAGACGCTGAGAAACAAACAAATCTTGTGCTTGCAGGTAAGGAGTGAGAGGAAAACAGTCCCAACTTACTATAGATCGTTGAAATCAGTTCAGCAATGTACCAAGTTAGAATGTTACGCCAATCCTGTTTGTTCAGTTACAGTAAGACTGCCATTTAGTGAGAGAGGCTTGGCTGTGTGTAGCAAAGATTGATATAAAGCAACAATCAGCAGATAATTTGTAGCTGGTTTCTTAGAGAGGTAACATTGTAGAAACTTGCAGTAGGAAAAACTGGTTCTATTTTGAATGAATAAATTGTAATCCAAAAGAGAGAGCTTGGTATTTAGGCGAGTAGCTGCATTGAGCAGGAGAGCTGTAAACTGCTACAAGGAAAATAACTAAGCACCTGTTTGCACACAGGTGAACACCTAAATAGCCCAAGTCAGCTGACTTGTGAAAACATGGAACAAGTGGAAAATGCGAAGTGGATTCCTTACAAGAGGTATCTGCCAGGAGCCGCTGGAAGCATCCAGTGTAGAGAAGAACTTCACTCCAGCCAATGTTGTCTGTCTATGTCTTCAAGTGTCGGCAGCACGTAGCTCTCTCTCTCTCTACCAACTCATTCATCCTTTTCAAGTCTACGCAGATGCGTACCTTTCTGTTTTTCTTTGCAACAGGCACAATGGGGGTACACCAGTCAGTTGCTTCATCAACCACTTCAATAACTCCCATATTCTTCATATGCACAAGTTCCTTCTCCACTTGAGGCATGAGTGGGAGCGGAATTCTACAAGGAGTGGTAATGCTGTATGGGACTGCGTCACCTTTAAGTGATATTCGAACTGGGTTGCAATTCAGTAGGCCCAATTCACCAAACATGTCTTCTGAAATCTCATTCACTCTGGTGACCAGGCCCAAACCACAGGCTACTTTTCTGCTCAATAGGTTGTTAACACATTGACCTCTAATCACATGTAACCACATGGTGAATTTCCTCTGCTTGTACTCACAGTTGGCAAGAAATTTCCCCGCACAATCGATGCGGCCATTAGGACTATGAACTTTTGTTGTAACTTTCGCCAACTGAGGCTGTCGAGGCAGTTTTATGAATGCTGCAAGGGACATAACAGTGATGTCTGCTCTTGTGTCAATCTTAAAGGCAACTTTGACTCCCATTACAGTAAGAGTAACCCTCCAATCTTCAGCTGAACCAGACCATTCAACAACAGACACTACAAAGGACACTTCTTGACCCTCCTGGTCGCTATCCACCTGCATCTCCTTAATGTATTCAATTTTACACGCCACTTCAAAATGGCCCATTCGGTTACATTTTCTACATCTTTTGTCTTTAGCAGGGCATACGACACTCTGATCATGGGTACGGTTGCACCACGTGCAGCGAGCATGCTGCGCCCATCCGCTTCTAGGCCTATCTGCTGTCCTTGGTCTACCACTCGCAGTGTGGCTTTCGCTAGCAGCTCTCCTGAACTGCTGCACTTCATCCACAATACTCTCTGACCTCAGATCAGCACTTTGCTTTTTCATCAGTTCACTCTGGCGGCCATCCTAATAGCCCCATCCAATGTTAAATCAGCCTCTAACTGTAGCTTCAGTGAGACTTCTGCATCTGCAATTCCTAAGACTATTCTGTCTCTGATTTGCTCTTCTTTAGCAACACCAAACTCACAGAATTCAGTTAGTTCATACAGGCTGCGCACAAATGACTCCACAGATTCTCCCACATGCTGAGCACATTTGTGAAAACAGGCGCTCCCATGAATCGCATTTCTTTTGGGCACAAAGTGAGCACTGAGTTTGTTCATAACTATTTCAAAGTCAAATTCTTCCCCTTCTTGGAAAGTAAAGGCATTGAACACTGGCTCCACATCTTTCTCCATAGAGTATAAAAGAGAATTAACTTGTACTTCACCACTCTCCTTGTCCAGCTTGGAAGCAATCCTGAAGCGTTGAAACCGCTGACGCCATGTGGGCCAAGCTGCAGGCTGAGAGAAATCAAAAGGCTCAGGTGGGGTAAACTTCAACATCATCATTAATCAGGAAACAGAAGCGCAGGCAAGTACTTCTGACACCATGTCATGAGATGCAGGACACAGCATAGAAGATACAATGTTATTTTATTGCAGAGCATAGAAGTATACAGCTTGTACAACACATCTGACTTGATAACTGTGACCTAGACAATAATGGCCCTAAACCACGCCCCCATCCAGTGACGTCACTTCCCACTCTCATCACAGTATCAACCTTCAAAATAACCTATATGAAGTGATGTGTATACATTACTTTCAATGACTACCATCCAAGTAATTCCATATATATGTATGTAGACTTTGTATGGATAATCCAGATAGGGAATAGTATTCAATAAAAGGGGACATTACTCAATTTATCAAGTCAAACTGGGAGTTGAACCCTTTTGGTGATCTAGTATCCACAGTTAAAATCCAAAAGGTCTCCCGTTTAAAGAGCTACCTATTTCGATCACCACGTTCAGGAACTCTAATTTTCTCAATAATTTTCCATTAGAAGAACTGGACATTTCCATTATGTACCTCCAAAAAATATGTTTGATCAAAAGGGAAGAAACAATCATTTTTTTTATATCTTGAAGATGTTCCCTAATCCTCTCATGTGACTCGCGTGTTGTGCACCCTACATATTGTTGTTTACATTGTGAACACCATATCATGTATACCACATGGTTTGACCAACAATTTACACAGGATTCAAGTTTATAGGACTTCTTGTTGTCAAAGGACTTAAACATTGGTACTTGATCCACATATGAGCTAGATATACACGCCCCATAGTGACATTTGTACATGTCCTTGCAAGTTAACCATGAGTTAGTCTTGACCTTTGTCTCTCTCAGTTTACTAGGTGAAAGCATGTGGCCTAGTGGGGTTCCCCGTTTATAGGTGAACCTGCAACCCTTATGTACAACCTTCTCAAGTTTCTCATCTGCTGAGAGTACGGAAAAATGTTTCCCTATTATACCACAAATCCTTTCATATTCAGAGGAATACTCAGTAACGAAGGTAACCCCCTTCCTGTCTAATTGACCTATTTCTGTTGTATCGTGCTCTAAGGAGGCCTTGTCAATTTCACTTTTGACCCTTATGTCGCTATCCGAATATCCCCTTGCTCTCAATCTTTATTAAGTTATCGCCCTCTCTCAAATACTCAGAACCTTCTGAGCAATTTCGCTTTACTCTAGTTAGTTGTCCTTTTGTAATGACATATGTTACATGATGGGGATGGCAGCTCTTACCATGCAATATCGGTTTATGATCTTGGAGCTTGTTCTGGCAGCGGAGACCACTAGTTGTGGCGGTGGAAGATGTTTGATCTCACTCTATGTGGAAGACTTTGAATACTGACAGGACAGGCTGAGCATCCAGAGGCATTCCGCAGTAAGTGGGGTGAGTTGGAGAGTTCCTGAGTCCCGTAGACTGGTAAGGACATTGTCTAATCTTCCTTGATACCCTGACTTGTTTTCCAGTTGCTGAGAATTATGGCCCTATACACGAGCACTGTGTTTGGGCTCTACTAAGGACAGAAAACAAAGCGTCTTAGTAAATGGAGTTCATTCAGCAAAGGGGGCTGTTATTAGTGGTGTTCCTCAGGGGTCAGTTCTGGGGCCTGTTTTGTTTAACATATTTATCTGTGATATCAGCAAAGGGCTACAAGTGAAAGTATATCTGTTTGCAGATTATACAAAAAATTGTAACTGTGTATATTCTGGGGGAGGGGGGGTAGACAAAATGAGAAGTGATATACAACAATTGGAGTATTGGACGACTGGGATCTAAAGTTTAACACAGCAAAGTGTAAAATAATGCATTTAGGGAAGAAAAATCCAAATATTAATTACAGACTCAATGACAATTTACTGACTGTTACAGATGAGGAACAGGACTTGGGAATTATTATTTCAGATGATTTAAAACTTAGAAACAATGTAGTAATGCAGCGAGTAAGGCTAGCAAAATGCTTGGATGTATTGGTAGAGATATTTGCAGCAGAAATAGTAAGGTTCTTATGCCAGGTTCTTAGGCCTCATCTTGAGTATTGTGTGCAGTTCTGGAGGCTACAGAAGGATATTACCAAACTTGAATCTGTGCAAAGGAGGGCTAACAAAATAGTACATGGTCTAAAAAATAAAACCAGGATAGGCTCAATGACCTAAATATGTATAGCTTAGAGGAGAGAAGGGAAAGAGGTGATGTGATAGCAACTTTCAAGTACGTTAAAGGGCTTAGTAAAACTGAGGCTGTGGGTATTTTACATAAAATGGAAAATAAAAGAACAAGGGGTCATGATCTCAAGCAAAGGGTAGTAGATTCAGGAGTAATTTGAGGAAGCACTTCTTTACAGAAAGAGTGATTGGTTTATGGAATAAACTTCCTCAAGAGGTAGTAATGACAAACACTGTGAGGGACTTTAAAAATGCATGGGACAAGCATAAGGCTATCCTACGAACTAGATAAGTTTATACTGTTAGGTAATATCGGGCAGACTTGCTGGGCCTATGGCTCTTATCTGCCGTCAATATCTATGTTTCTACTAACCAGCTTATGCTTAACCCTATGAGACTGTTCTTTACATCTCATCTGCAGAACACAGTTTCCGCTTATTATAGAGCATTGATATATGAATTTGTTTCCCTTTTTTGTGATATAGATATATACACCCTGGCACTCTCGGCTCTCTGGGCTACTGAACTGATGGAATAATCTAGTTTAGCCGATCTCTTGCTAATAATTTATTATGTACAAATGTGTTACTATATTGTGTTTACAGCAGCATTAAGCCTGTTGTGTAGTGCCCTGTGTATTGTGCAGCTTTACACCGTCCCTTTATTAGTATAAATGAGACAAGATAAAAAGAGATGCTAATTTAGCCCATGATCAGTATTTAGTGTCATTGGCTGTTATATGTGATCAGGTACAGACAATACATTGTGTCTAATAGCACCTTATGTCATTTACTGCCTCTGTGCTCTATACTTCCCTATACATTATCCTTCCCTATCTCCTTTCTTACCTTATCTACCCCACCTTCCCCAGCACCTATTCCTTCCAGTTACACAACACCTTGTGCTGATTGTCACATTCTCCCTTATCTATTTGTGTATTCTCAGATAATATTGTGTTTTGTTTTATATTCTGTCTGTTATTGACTGTTTTATATCTTGTTACTGGTCTGTGTTTTATTAATATCTCTCTGTTTCCTCTTGTCATGTGAATGTTTATGTGAATATATATAATGCATTATCAAAAACCTTACTTTAACCCCTTAAGGACCGGGCATTTCAGACTAAAACATCCCCAAAAGACCAGAGCATTTTTGGCATCACTCTATTTAAATAGAAATAGAGCCATGTTTTTTTTATTTACCTATCAAAACTATATATTTATTTTTAGTAGACTACCCAAAGTATGCGATGAAATAAAAAAAATCATGAACTTTTTTTCACAAACTTTGGGTTTCTCACTGAAATTATTTACATATCACTTGTGCAACCATGCCACAAATGGTTATAAAAGCTTCTCAGGTTACTTTTAGCTTTAGTTTAGAGATTACACATACTGATCTGTGTATCTCGGATTGAACCATTACGGAACTTTGTGTATGTATGTATATATATATATATGTATATATGTATGTATATGTGTATATATATATATATATATATATACATATATATATATATATACATATATATATATATATATATATATATATATATATATATATATATATATATATTTGTGATACAAAGGATAGGGTGCACACAGATAGAATTAGAGGGTAAAGCGTGTTGTGCTGGCAATCCTAAATGAATATAAACAAATTAATTAGAAAAGAGCTCTAATATGTCAAAAGAGCTAAAGCGGATACCTGGCCGCACCAACACACCCCTACAGTATACTAAGGAATGACATCCTAAACAGGTCTGCTGAACATATGCTTTTAATAAAAACAAAGCCAAAAAAGATACATGCTGAGAATAATGGCAACAACAAGATTACAGCACACACACATATACCAAGCGTAGTGCACTACTGTCAACTGTGAGCTAGCATTTGCAAAGTAATTGTTTACTCATGAGAAAGTCCGTCCTTGATGCCGGGCACTTAAGTGTTAAAAACACGCTCCGGTTTAAAGATTTAGACAAGTTACCGTCCTTGATATCTCATTATATGTATACGTTCCGGTACCGGATTAAAGATGTAATGTGAGAGTCCAAAGGATGGTACTAGTACTATTGCAAACTTAAGTTTGCAATAGTACTAGTACCATCCTTTGGACTCTCACATTACATCTTTAATCCGGTACCGGAACGTATACATATAATGAGATATCAAGGACGGTAACTTGTCTAAATCTTTAAACCGGAGCGTGTTTTTAACACTTAAGTGCCCGGCATCAAGGACGGACTTTCTCATGAGTAAACAATTACTTTGCAAATGCTAGCTCACAGTTGACAGTAGTGCACTACGCTTGGTATATGTGTGTGTGCTGTAATCTTGTTGTTGCCATTATTCTCAGCATGTATCTTTTTTGGCTTTGTTTTTATTAAAAGCATATGTTCAGCAGACCTGTTTAGGATGTCATTCCTTAGTATACTGTAGGGGTGTGTTGGTGCGGCCAGGTATCCGCTTTAGCTCTTTTGACATATTAGAGCTCTTTTCTAATTAATTTGTTTATATATATATATATATATATATATATATATATATATATATATATATATATATATATATATATATATATATATATCCACTGTGTATCTGCACTCACAATTCAAAGATAGTCAGCAACCAGGGTGCTCAGTCAAAATTTCAATAAGTATCAACAAGTAGGGACTGCACTCACTGGATTCAGTTCAAATAATACCTTATTTATTCAATGGTGACGTTTCGGGGTACGCAAACCCCTTCCTCAGACCAAACACAGTGCACAAGAAACAAAGTGACTTTAAACCCAAATAAACCCCTCCCATCTTACATTCCAAGAAATTGCGCCAAAACCGTATCCATGGAGACCAGGTAGTTACCTGGCAACCATGTTACACATACAATTTAAGGCATTCAAATAACAGTGGTGTGATTATTACTTCCTAACTGTTAATAAGACAAAAAGAAACACCAGTGTGTAAACACTTATGTGTATAAAAACTGTGAAGACATCATGCTTAATATATACCTTTAAAATTCAGTATATCAAATCATATACAATATAGGTAAAATAATTTGAGTAAATATATAAACCCCTCTGCAACAACGTAGCTTATATGTTCAGGTTTACACACTAATCAGTGTATTATTCGGCACCAAATAATGTTAGGCTGTTTAGAAACATAGTTACAGTTTGCGTGGCTAAATGCAATTATTGCAAAGATGAGCTTCATATTTAGTGTTAGAGAGACTAAATGTTACCATTTAATATAGACATTTAACCTTTGCTCAGTGAGTTAGGGATTAGTGGAATGATCATATCGGATTAGGTATAATGTTAGTTACTCACTGTATATTATGAATTGCTGCTAATCGTTCACCAGCTGCTGCGCTGTTCAAAGAGTCTATAGTGTGTCAGTTGGGCGCAAGTTACAGAATCAGCCAATCAACGGTTTGTTTAGTCAGCCGCATGACTCATTAGCATACCGTGACATCACCGGGCTTTGCAACTAGACTCTGTAGTAACGTGGCTAATTTGCATATTGAGATCGTACCTGTCAGAGTGTGATTTTCAATACTGTTTACGCTCCGTGGTGTCCTAATGTTGCAAGCGTAGTTCATAAGTTATATGTTGGAGCCCAACATTTACCTTGTATGCGTATGTGTGATTATAGCGGGACCGATTAGGGACAAAAAAATGTCAAGCAGCCCCTGTTTGATCAATGCCTATCTTAGTTGGTTAGTCACCTGTGTGAGTGTAATAATGCTAATATAGGACTCCTGTGTGTTTAGGTTTGATATCATATGGGACTGCATGAGTAAATTCTGGGGTTTCCTGTCCTTTTAAACCCTTTTTATTAAATATGAATATTACATAAATATGTTTTTATATATTTTCAGACACACACACACACACATATATATATACATACACACATACTGTGAGCTCTCCGGAGCAGGGCCCTTTTCCTCCTGTACTATATTTGTTTTGTATTTTATCACAAATCTTTGTCATTGCATACCCCTATCACTGTACCCCATGCTACGGAATTTGGCGTCGATATACAAATAAATGATAATAATATATATATATATATATATATATATAATCAAAATAACAAGAGTATTGCATCGAGCAATGATACTTTTGTATTGGACTAACTATACATTTATAAGATGACAGCTTTCGGAAGAATGTCTTCCTTTTTCAAGTCTGAAGCAACACTGACCAATTTGATGGAATTTGCAGATTATATATTAAAACACAGGCTAAAAAGACAGAAAGTGTTACTGAGGTCTGAATGCAGTGGGGGAGGGGGTGTTGTAAAATCATGAGGGGGGTTTAGGAGACAGAGGCAGACAGGGGAAATATATGGTTATACACAAAGCATATACTGACATAAAGCTATACATAAACATAGAATCAATATGTACAGTATAAAGATGTGAAATACGGTATACAGGGGAATATAAGATAGTCAAAAAAGGAGAAAGGAAAGAAAGCAACAAAAAAAGGTGAATAATAATAATGACAAAAGTGTGGACATAGGCTTACCTGTGTACCTATGCATAGAGAGTGTGGAATATACAATGTAATTGACTACAGTATATGAAAGTACATTACAACAAATTTTGATAATGGGTTAAGAAATCAGAGTCCACATTTAGTCCAGAATTTAGCAAGTTGAAGTGCATTATCATTTTCATTTCAAAGGTTTTTTTTCTATGGTGTTTTTGAAGTTGCCTCTGAGAATCTTGATTATGAGGTCTTGGATGGAATGGTCAGGTTGGGTGAAATGGTGACCAACAGGGGTACAGCAGTTTGTTTTCACAGTGGTTTTTGATTAAGTGTCTGTGTAAGTTCATCCAAAGGTGCAGTTTTTGGCTTGTTTCTCCAATATAACATCCCACTTCACATGCAGCGCAATGTTTCATGTATACCACATTTGTAGATATACATGAATATGCCCCTTTAATGTTATAGCATTTACTCTTGTGATTAGCTGTGCTGCTTTTACAAATGTGTTGACATAGCTTGCAGAGAGCTTTGTTGCGGAGCTTGGTTCCATTCTGAGTGTTCTTTTTATCAAGGGGAAGCTTTCTGTGGACCAGTTTCTGTTTTAGGTTGGGTGGTTGTCTGAGTGCCAGGATATGGGGTTTTGGAAATATTTTTTAGATTGTGGGATCCTCTAAGAGTAGTGGCTGTAAGTCTTATGATTTTTTGTATTACATCTACAGCAGGGTTATATTTGACTACTAGTGGGATATGCAATATGTTTTTCTTCTCCCTGTATTGTAGCAAGTGTTCACGTGGGGTATTGAAGGCAGAGTTAATTTGTTTGTTTATAACCCTTGTTTTGTAACCTTTTTCTCTGAATGATTGGAACAGTGTGATGAGGTGTTTGTCACTGTGTTTTCATGTCCACACTTTTGTCATTATTATTATTCACCTATTATTATTCACCAAGAAAGAGACGAAATCCTAGTGGATATAAAATGGCATTATGGAATCAATCCGGCCATTTGAAACCACCAGTCAATATAAGGACTACACCCTACAGCTGGTAGAAACCATTAACAAATTGGACATAGACTTATCCAGCAGGAAAGTGTCCTAATGCAACCTGGACACTAAAGACTATGATGTAAACTTAGTATATTCTTGGCAACAACATAGACCCATTACGGGCAATAGCTATAATAACTCAGCCAAGTCCAACAAAAAGAGTCATAGACACTGTAACCAAAATAATAAGGTCACATTTTCAAGCATTGACATGGATGTTGGCGACTCAGAATCTATTATGTCTACCTCCACACATACTCAGGGGTCCTCTGCATCAGTGTCTATTGCCACAAAAGTTGTACCTGAAATAGGAGTCACTGCACCAACTAGACCAACACTATCTACTTTGGTCAAAACACCACAACAAACCAGTACCCCTAAGGGTGTCAGCCAAGCACATAGATACCCCAGCAGGGCCACTTAAAAAAACAAAAATAGACAGTGTAATTAATCTTTCTCACATTGCCCTAACCCCTGCACAAATTTCTATACTTAATAAAGATCTCACTTTTGCACCTAGCACAAATTTTGATGTCTTTACTACTATGATAGATGTCAATCGATTAGTGCGTAAGTTCACCTTAAGAAAACATTTCTCAGGTTTGACACACGATATCCCCCTCTTCCCCTAAATCCCACCACACGAGTTACCACTAATAAAGTAGTGTTATTATTTAATGACCTTTGTGACCTCAATTATTTGATTTCACTACAGGTCACTGCCACAAGTTCCATTACAATAAGCAGTACAGAGGGATATCTTATTACTTAACAACACTTTAGCACAATCGCACTTTGGTGCTAAACACAATATTTCATATACAGAAAGGTTGGCTCTAAAACAACTAGAAGCTAACCAGGACATAGTGATCACTCAGGCGGACAAAGGTGGGGCAGTAGTTGTTTTAAATACCTCTGACTACATCAGTGAAGCCACCTCCCAGCCACAGGCTGACCACAGGCTCTATATGAGACTTGACTTTGATCCTACTCATACATATAGGAGAGAATTGTTGTCTTTCTTGGACATGGCACTGGAGGAGGGCCACCTTACCAAGGAGGTGACTGACTATTTCCTTATATAAGATCCTCTTATACCCACCTTTTAGGGTCGTGCCCAATATGCACAAAACTCTCCAGAATCCACCAGGCAGGCCAATTGTGGCCAGTATGGGGTCCCTCTGTGAGAGACTAGGTGCCTGGCTGGACTCAGCACTCCAACCTATAGTTTTGTCCCTCACAGGTTACATAAGAGATAGTGCTCACCTTCTACAACAATTTGAAAATGTTAATTGGCATCCTGATTTTCATTGCCTCTCCATTGATGTAACAGCCCTTTATTCCAGCATCCTACACCACAAAGGGCTTAAGGCTTAATGGGTCATATGATCAAGAGATACACGTTTTACTCTGATGAATACATTGATTTTTTTGGTTTCTACAGCCAGATTCTTACTTACACACAACTACTTTGTCTTTGGAGGGGATTTCTACCTGCAGAGATGCCGGACAGCCATGGGGGCTAAATTTTCCCCAACATATGCAAATCTTCACATGGGCTGGCTAGAACATAACCACATCTTTGTAGATGATTTCCCCTTCGGAGACAATGTAGTTGTGTATGGCCGGTATGTAGATGACCTGTTTGTCATTTGGCACTATGGTGGGTCACAAAATGTGAATCCTTTTATAGACATGCTGAACGAGAATGACCTCAATCTTAAATTCACCTATAATGTTGAATAATACACCATCTCCTTCCTAGACCTCCTGCTTTCCATAGATAATGACAACATAATAATTTCCACTATCTATAGAAAATCGCTGGCACGGAATATGATCCTAAGAGCTGATTCCTGATATGTTAAACATATCACTAGAGGTATACCAAAAGGCCAGTTCATTTGAGCACGTAGAAATTGCTCAAACCTATCGGAATATAGATCTCAGGCCAATCTCATCACCACACGCCTGCAAGAGGGATGATATAACAAAAGAACCCTATCTAGAATAGCAAATGAAGTAGGCAAAATAGACAATCCTTACTCACCAGTACTAACATTAAAAATAAGAAGCCTATGGAGTCAGCATCCACAGATAATATAGTATTTTCTACCCAATACAGTAGACAGTTTCACAATATCTGTGATATAGTACTGAAGTACCTCCCTATTCTTCAGAGTGATAATAAACTGAATTCTATATCTAAAGATCAAATCAAATGTGTAGCAAAAAAAGCCCCCACAATGGGAGACAAAGTCAAAAAACATTTTTATAATAAATCTGCACAGTCCTCTAACTGGCTCACAGCAGTGAAAGTTTTTTTTTAGATGTGCTCCTTTTCAAGAAAATCTGACCAATTCAAATCCTCCCAAACATGATTTATTTTTTTATATGAACAATAGAATTGGTTGTACCAGTGACCATGTGGTGTACCTCATCACATGCCAGCAGTGCTCCCTCTAATATGTGGGCATCACGACACGCCCCCTCAAAGATTGTATTAGGGAGCATCTGCTGTCTTTGGATGAGGAGACCCCTAAGACACCAGTGGCCAAGCACTTCTGTTCCCATGGCATTCGCATTAAACATCTCTTCCAATTTGTGGGTATAGATTTCATTAGGAGAGATATTAGGGGGGGGGGAGATAGAATATGCAAATTACTTAGGAGAGAAGCATATTGGATATTGACCCTGCAAACGAAATTTCCCAGGGTCATAAATAGGAGACATCATTTAGACCTATTTATTGAATAAATTCCCTCTCCCTTTTGGATTAAGTTTATCCATACTTATTTATTTGTCACGTGTTCTCTTTTTTCCTTCACATTTTTATCTTCCCATAGTTTTATCTCTTGTTAATATGAGTATTGTGCCTTTCTTACTTACCTCATTATTAAATAAGTATTCTGTCCTGGTTCAATAAGTTTCCCTCCTTCAGTGTTCCCCTTATCCATACATATTGGTTTTTATTTAATAACATTGTCTTACCATTACTTTCTTAAGCATCTTTTATATTCACACTTATTTTTTTCTAATGATTATTATTTTCCAATGGCGTGCTTTATTTTTCTCTTATACCTTTTTTCTTTTGTCCCTCTCCCTTTGTCTTATCACTCTTCATTATGCATGCATTATTCATACTTTCTGTATGATGTCTTCAAATGTATATTTTCTTTAGTGTTAGCAATTTATATATCGTTGTGCTTATGGTATAATATACGACCAAGTTACATCTGGAACATACTTATGTATTTACCTTTTTAAGGTCGTCATAACTCCATATTTTCCAAATTGGCCAGGCACATAATGCTATCTTTTCATGAACTAGTGCCCGCCACTATGGCCTTTTGCTTACCACTATTGATTACACAATTCTCTACCTTATTCGGATACATCATTTTTTAATATCCCCGTCATCATTTTTAAATATTATGTTTTGAGTGTTTATTGTATATCTAAGGTATTACCTAGGTATGACTTTGCTATTGTTTAGCCAGTATTATTCTATGTATTTTTTCTATTTAGCAAGCCTTATATTATATTGTATTGCATTTTACACTTGTCACTAGTTTGACACACATTGTTATATTTGTTCACTCCCACTTATATTCTTATTGGATAATGACCAGCTTATTAGTGCTCACCTAGTGAGCATATATAGATCTCTGATGAAGTGCATCTGAGCATGCACGAAACACGTCAGATCATTTGCACCTGCCTTGTACACGGAAAAGTGCCTCACCTTCACTAGCTTGAATAAACCACGTTTGGTTTCTGATTCCTTGTGTGTTTTATTTATATATATATATATATATATAACAGTGGAACACACAGGTGTGTACAAGGTAAGGTGGTGCGGATCTGATGCGTTTTGCGCATGCTCAGTGTGCGTCAGATCAGCACCACCTTACCTTGTACACACCTGTGTGTTCCACTGTTCTAACCTGAATAAACCTATTTGGTTGATTGTACCGGATGGTCTTCATCATTTTTATGTATTCTGTATGGAAGGCTGAGCTAGCCTTGAGGACCGGAACATATGACATCTGGTATGTTTACTTGGCTACCAAGCGGGTTTTCTTTCTAAATCTAACCCCCTTTCACACACACTCTGAGTATTTTTCATTCACCGGGCAATCCCTGCCCACACGTCATTCAGGAGGCGTCAGATGCGGCATCATCCGCGCACACCAATCAGTGATCCACCAGACGGCAACCCTTGCCTTCACGTCTCCTTCGAGGAGGAGTCAGACGCGGCATCACCCGTGCACCTTCACAAGCGGCATTAGCCGCGTTCATCAACCAGCGATCTATCAGATGGTAACCTTTGTCCTCACGTCATCTTCGAGGAGGAGTTAGACACGGCATCACCCACGCACCTTCATAGAGGCACTACAGCCAGAGAGAAGCAGGTCCTTCTCAACTTTCCTATACAAACGGACAGGTAACTTCTGATACAAAACGCGGCTCCACCACGCTTCTATCTTGCTGGTTTATTCCACTGGGACTGGTGAGTCAATAATACTTTTTATGTACATATTTATGGCGATGTCTGACTGAATTATCTACTCGTTGGCATGTTATCCTGTTACTTTATTCATCAGATTTGATACATTTACTCATGAGTGTGTTGTGAACTTTCTATTTGCTACTCAGAGGGGGTTGCACCTAAGCACCAAAGGATAGAACCTTACACATTGGTTAAACTAGAAAGACAGAACTGTACTGTATCACTTACCGTCATTTTAAGGAACTTTCCTAATATTTAAACAGCCAAGTACCAATACAGCATATGGCTGAGCACATTTTTTTGTTGTATATATACACACACCCACACACACACACACACACACACACACACACACACACAAAAAAAAAAAAAAATATATATATATATAGCACACAGAAAAAGTCCAGCTCTCACTTACAAGCTCACAACTAAGATAAAAAGCAACAATGGAAGAGTTAGTTACCGCATCTGGCCAAATGGGACAAGCCCAGGTACCACGTCAAGGTCTCTTCCAAAACCTGGGTCCCTAAACAGCCACACAATGCAGGCTCACAGTCAAACAAACTGGGAAAAAATGAAGGGTGCATGGGCTTATGTGTTTTTGCACCCAGGGCTGTGCATGTTGCAGGGTCATGGGATGTGTACCAGGACGGCTTGAGAGTGCTGTCCCCTTTCGTGTTTTGTATATGTCTGGGGAGATTACATAAGCCCGTTCACCCTTCATTTTTCCCGAGTTTGTTTGACTGTGAGCCTGTATTGTGTGGCTGTTTAGGGACCCAGGTTTTGGAAGAGACCTTGACGTGGTACCTGGGCTTGTCCCATTTGGCCAGATGCGGTAACTAACTCTTCCATTGTTACTTTTTATCTTAGTTGTGAGCTTGTAAGTGAGTGCTGGACTTTTTCTGTGTGCTATATTATCGTATATATTTTTTGTAATTTACCCATTTGGGACGTGCACCCAGACGTTAACTGCCTGTGGCTCTGTGGACGGTGCAGCTTCCTGAGAATGCTGTTTTTGCACCCAGGGCTGTACATGTTGCAGGGTCTTTGGATGTGTAACCAGTCCGGACTGAAAGTGCTGTCCCCTGTCGTGTTTTGTGTATGTATGTGTTTGTGTATATATATATGTATATAAGTCCATCCACACCTTGAACACATCACCTCTGATGAAGCGCATGTGCGCATTCGCGAAACGCGTCAGGTGTTTTTGCTCTGGCTTCACCTTTTGTACCTGCACTTTGCCAATAAACTGGTTTTGAACTGACCTTGGATGTAGCTCCGGCCTCAATGCTTCCCTCCTTTGGGGATTTCTTGCTTCTTGTGTATATATATATATATATGTGTGTGTGTGTGTATATATATATATATATTCGTGAGAAGAGTGGTATTAAGGCGCACTGTTCATAAGGATAATTACCAATAGTGTTTAATATTGGTGTCAGGGTTGTGGTACTAGCACAAAAATCAGAGTTTCCGATGTGGAATGTTCTATGTGATTAACCCTGCTTAGGTGTTAATATCAGTGGAGTCGATACTAAAGATAATAAAATATAATTTAATTTAGCCCAATTCTGTTAAGGCACGAAATGCGAATAGGTAAATATGAGTACAAGGATTATTCAGTCCTATATGAAGTACCTGAATGAGTGATATCAAAGGTATTTGCAACTTATGCCATATACAAGGGTAAGATAGGATCCCAATAAAGTCAATAAGAGATTCTAAAAAGTCCTTTCAGAGCAAAGTATACAGATGGTTAGCTTAATAAGACATAAAAAGTTCACAAAGTTCACAGGTTATCTCAGTCCCAAATTCAAGTGGGATTATGTAGAATCAATTAGAAATCTTGTGTAATCCTTATGTTGAAAATAAATGCCCACTTACTAGATGTAACCTCAATCCTATGAGGTAAGTGGGAAGCGTCTTTAGTGGATACAGTTGTCCCTCAGCAATCTGGAAAAGCTGCTTCTCTGCCTCTTTAGTGTGGTTAGAAACACTGCTTCCCTGCTTCCTTAGTATGGTAGAGATTTCTTTCTCCCCCCTTCCTTTCAGCTTGGTTATTCGTTCAGCTCCCAGTTATCCGTGATGTAGAATACATAGATAAGGGAACACAAATATGGAAAAGATAGTGCAACACTGTATTGTAAATTTAAAACCTATATTTATTTCATATGTTTAAAAATGCTCACATTCTTAAACCTCAATCCAATATGAGGTATCAATTAGGCATAACAATAGTAGTTGAATATAACAGGTGCAAATTTCCAAAAGTGTATAGATGAATTACATCAGTCAGAAGTGCAGGAAAATGGCATAAAAGCAGTTTGTAAAATACAGTTCAGTACATTCTTGTTCAAATCTCTCCTTACGCGTTTCAAAGGTTTCTAAATAATGGGTTACCTTCTTCATCAGAGGATATTTTGAGTGTGATTGCTGTTAGGTAATTTGGGACTTTAAATAGGGTTTACCTGGATAGTTACGATTTTGCAAAGCTCTGATTGGCTCTTTGTGGTCATATGACTTATAGGGTGTATTGGCTAATCCACCAATCACAGGCTGGATAGATCGTACTTTTTACTTTGATTTCCAACATGCTTAAATGAAGGTATCAGTAAAAATACCACCTATTAAAATTCTCCTAAAAATATTTATTATCAGCTTCATTAATTAAATGTTCTTTAGTATCTAAAATTAATATGAGCGCGAGTGAGGGTTCTTAGCGCATGCGCGTTGCTACTGATTGCGCTTATTAGCATATTCGATGGGGGGGTATAATAACGAACCAATCAGATTAGAGGTTCGAAATTTTAGCGTTAGTTTCCCCAAGCTTCACAAAAACCAACTGACAGCAACAAATACCTACTAGCTTCTAGTAGCCACAACCAGGAATGGATAAAAAAAACATCCCCTACGGCCAGTATCAACACCTTAGACGCAATTGCTCTAAAATTGAACATTTTGAGCAAGAAGCTGCTATATTGAAAAAGAGGTTTATAGAAAGAGGGTACAAGGAAACAGAACTTAATAAAGCTTACAAAAAATTGAAATGCATTGATAGACACTCACTCCTACAGAATAGGCAAAAGAAGAAACATGGTGAAGGAAAAATGCTGCAAGATACAGCCAACTTTATCACAACATACAATGAAGGCTCTAAAGAAATAAAAATGATTCTCAGAAAACATTGGCATCTGCTAGAAAAAGATGAACTTTTAAAATCGATTATTCCAAAAGAACCAAAATTGATTTTTCACAAAAACAAAAATTTGAAAAATACTCTTTCACCAAGCAAATTAAAACAGCCAAAAAAACAAAACTGGCTGGTTAAATTGTCCATAGGCTTTTTCAAATGTAACTGCCTCAATTGTGTCGCATGTGAACATCACTACAGCGGACAAAAATCGACTACAGAAGTTAGATCTAGTAGCAATGGTAAATTATGCAAACTTAATGCAGCTTGTAACTGCAAAACAGATCATTTTGTCTACTTGATCAAATGCACATGTGGACTTCAATATATAGGACGCACGACACGACCCTTTAAGAAGAGGGTAGCAGAACATCTAACGAATATCAAGGTGGGGGAAAAGTCTCATAGTCTGTCACTCCATTATAGAAATTACCACGACAAAGATACAGAAGGTCTAAATCCACTATTCTAGAATGTATACCGGTTAATGAGAGACGAGGGGATAGAGAGCTACATCTGAGACAAAGAGAAACCTTCTGGATACATACTTTACACTCACAAACACCATTTGGCCTTAATAAAGATATAGATTTGGCAGCCTTTTTAGTGGAAGATTGAAATATTCCCTATTTTAAAGATGATCACAAGGAATCAAGGAATACCACAAACACCAATACACTTTTGCATAAAGATGTACGTTAACCAACTCCTCTTACAAAATACATTATATTTAAGGGGATGCATGTGGTCATCCATATTTATACTGGGAAGCAGATGCTTGTATATCATCACTTACAAGCATCGTTTACTTTGAAAGAATCCTATAGATAACTATATATGTCTATAATATCACCTATTATTCCTAATTCTTTAAAGGGACATTATACACTCATTTTTTCTTTGCATAAATGTCTTGTAGATGATCTATTTATATAGCCCATAAAGTTTTTTTAAAAAATAAATGTTTAGTTTTGCTTATTTTTAAATAACATTGCTCTGATTTTCAGACTCCTAACCAAGCCCCAAAGTTTTATGTGAATACTGTCAGCTACCTTCTCCAGAGTGCTCCTGTTTGTGTAAAGGGTCTTTTCATATGCAAAAGAAGGGGGATGGGGGAAGTGTCTTATTTGCCACTTGCAGTGGGCTTTCCAGCTACCTTTTCAACAGAGCCAAACTGACAGCTTCTAAGTAAGTTTTTAAACAGTTTTATACTGGATTTTTATATCAGTATCTGTGCATCTTATTCTTTATAGCAGTGTCTATTACATGCAGTTATATAAAAATGAGTGTATACTGTCCCTTTAAGGATTATGTACTAATAACAACTAGATTGGAAATCCAAAAAGCCTCTTTTTTGTTTAATCAAAAAACAATTATCCAAATTATTGTCTCTGTCTTTCAGATAATTTTAAAAGAATCTGGATTCTTACAATGTATTTGCTTCAAATTCAATCCATAAATAATGAATTTTAAGTGTACACATAAAGACTTATCCTTTATGGGAAAGATTGTTTTAATACGTTATGTTTCATATTTTATACTGTGTTTGAACTTTTTAAATGTGTATATATTGTTTTAATATTTAGAAGAAAGCAGTAGCATATATCTAATTTGGGATGATTTGAAACCAGAGATATCACTACTGAAAACAAAAGATAGCTAAAATCATTCCTCACTTAAAAAACAAAATATCCTTTTTAGATATGCTCTATCAACAACCAGCACTCCACGATCGGTATAGATACAAAATCAACTAACTACTCAGCCCAATGTTGAGAACGTTGAAAGTGTAGCATATATCTAATTGGATAATCCACACACACCCCTGTCATTGTCAAATAGGGAGGGCTAAATACACGCATGCGCAAGAATCTATCACTGAGTCGAACAAATACATTGCAATTAGACTCCCACTAAAGTGAGAACCAGCATAACGATCGTCAAAATCATAAGGTTACATCGTATACATATACTTATGAGTAACAAGTTTCAGCAATCGGGGGAAACTAACGCTAAAATTTCGAACCTCTAATCTGATTGGTTCGTTATTACACCCCCCCATTGCATATGCTAATAAGCGCAATCAGTAGCAACGCGCATGCGCTAAGAACCCTCACTCGCGCTCATATTACTTTTAGATACTAAAGAACATTTAATTAATGAAGCTGATAATAAATATTTTTAGGAGAATTTTAATAGGTGGTATTTTTACTGATACCTTCAATTAAGCATGTTGGAAATCAAAGTAAAAAGTATGATCTATCCAGCCTGTGATTGGTGGATTAGCCAATGCACCCTCTAAGTCATATGACCACAAAGAGCCAATCAGAGCTTTGCAAAATCGTAACTATCCAGGTAAACCCTATTTAAAGTCCCAAATTACCTAACAGCAATCACACTCAAAATATCCTCTGATGAAGAAGGTAACCCATTATTTAGAAACCTTTGAAACGCGTAAGGAGAGATTTGAACAAGAATGTACTGAACTGTATTTTACAAACTGCTTTTATGCCATTTTCCTGCACTTCTGACTGATGTAATTCATCTATACACTTTTGGAAATTTGCACCTGTTATATTCAACTACTATTGTTATGCCTAACTGATACCTCATATTGGATTGAGGTTTAAGAATGTGAGCATTGTTAAACATATGAAAAAAATATAGGTTTTAAATTTACAATACAGTGTTGCACTATCTTTTCCATATTTGTGTTCCCTTATCTATGTATTCTACATCACGGATAACTGGGAGCTGAACGAATAACCAAGCTGAAAGGAAGGGGGGAGAAAGAAATCTCTACCATACCAGCTTTTCCAGATTGCTGAGGGACAACTGTATCCACTAAAGACGCTTCCCACTTACCTCATAGGATTGAGGTTACATCTAGTAAGTGGGCATTTATTTTCAACATAAGGATTAGACACGATTTCTAATTGATTCTACATAATCCCACTTGAATTTGGGACTGAGATAACCTGTGAACTTTGTGAACTTTTTTTATGTCTTATTAAGCTAACCATCTGTATACTTTGCTGTGAAAGGACTTTTTAGGATCTCTTATTGACTTTATTGGGATCCTATCTTACCCTTGTATATGGCATAAGTTGCAAATACCTTTGATATCACTCATTCAGGTACTTCATATAGGACTGAATAATCCTTGTACTCATATTTACCTATTCACATTTCGTGCCTTAACAGAATTGGGCTAAATTATATTATATTTTATTATCTTTAGTATCGACTCCACTGATATTAGCAGGGTTAATCACATAGAACATTCCACATCGGAAACTCTGATTTTTGTGCTAGTACCACAACCCTGACACCAATATTAAACACTATTGGTAATTATCCTTATGAACAGTGCGCCTTAATACCACTCTTCTCACAAATAGTTTTTTCCATAAATTGAAATAGGACAGTGTAGGGTGGGGACCCTGCAATTGCCCTTATTTCAGGTATATAGGCAGCCAGTTCATTCACCTACTCTACTAACCAACTACTCGGGGGGTACACCTACCGCTGAATCATCTTGCTCTCTTTAAATACAAAAATATATATATGTATATATATATATATATATATATGTGTGTGTGTATGTATATATGTATATTACACGTTATATAGCACCAGTTCCTACTTAGTGCAAGAGTTTATATTTTATAAAATACACGTTATACGGCACCAGTTCCTACTTAGCAAGTGCAAGAGTTTATATTAAATAAAATACACGTTATACGGCACCAGTTCCTACTTAGCAAGTGCAAGAGTTTATATTAAATAAAATACACGTTATATGGCACCAGTTCCTACTTAGCAAGTACAAGAGTTTATATTAAATAAAATACACGTTATATGGCACCAGTTCCTACTTAGCAATTGCAAGAGTTTATATTAAATAAAATACAGGTTATACAGCACCAGTTCCTACTTAGCAAGTGCAAGAGTTTATATTAAATAAAATACACGTTATACGGCATCAGTTCCTACATAGCAAGTGCAAGAGCTTATATTAAATAAAATACACGTTATACAGCACCAGTTCCTACTTAGCAAGTGCAAGAGTTTATATTAAATAAAATACACGTTATACAGCACCAGTTCCTACTTAGCAAGTGCAAGAGTTTATATTAAATAAAATACACGTTATAAGGCACCAGTTCCTACTTAGCAAGTGCAAGAGTTTATATTAAATAAAATACATGTTATAAGGCACCAGTTCCTACTTAGCAAGTACAAGAGTTTATATTAAATAAAATACACTTTATACGGCACCAGTTCCTACTTAGCAAGTGCAAGAGTTTATATTAAATAAAATACACGTTATACGGCACCAGTTCCTACTTAGCAAGTGCAAGAGTTTATATTAAATTAAATACACGTTATACGGCACCAGTTCCTACTTAGCAAGTGTAAGAGTTTATATTAAATAAAATACACGTTATACAGCACCAGTTCCTACTTAGCAAGTACAAGAGTTTATATTAAATAAAATACACGTTATACGGCACCAGTTCCTACTTAGCAAGTGCAAGAGTTTATATTAAATATAATACACTTTATACGGCACCATTTCCTGCTTAGCAAGTGCAAGAGTGTAGAACAAAATGTCAGAAAAAAATCTACTTTTGAAATTCATAGTAATTTTTATTGCATTGTATTGTTGGTATGCATCTGTTGATTTTGTAATGATATACCTTATTATCCTTTTAAATGGGCTGAGCTTGCTGTGAGAAAATATCTCATTTTGTTATCACTCTATGTAAACACAACGGGGCCTATTTATCAAAGTGCAGCAGACATCGATAAATGCCGAAATGAAAAATATGTATACCTATATATTAATGCATTTATGTGTGTGTATATATATATATATATGTCTGTAAATACATATATACACACACACACATGTGTATGCAATCGGGCTGATTGCTGACTGCCGCCTCAGAGGTGGCGGACGAGTTATGGAACAGCTGTCTTAAAACCGCTGCTTCTTAATTCCTGTTTCCAGCGAGCCTGAAGACTCACGCAGAAACAGGTGTATACGGCCCCATTCTGGCTATGATATATCAGCCCCTAATACTGAATAAATTATTGTTATGTTTTCCTATCCCTGCGGATGAATTGTTGTCTATTTCATGATAGTCTTTGAACATATAATAAAAACTTTGAAACAGTTTCTTATAATTTTTTTGTGTTCACTGTTTTTGTGTTTAACTAGAGTTAAAACATCTGTTCTTGACTGGAGTAGCAGTGAAAGGTGCCCAGACTGAGATAAAATGTGTTACATGCAGATTAGATTTGATTTCAGTGCAAATCTATGTTTCTTTCATGTAATTGGCAAGAGTCCATGAGCTAGTGACGTATGGGATATACAATCCTACCAGAAGGGGCAAAGTTTCCCAAACCTCAAAATGCCTATAAATACACCCCTCACCACACCCACAATTCATTTTTCCAAACGTTGCCTCCTATGAAGGTGGTGAAGTAAGTTTGTGCTAAGATTTCTACGTTGATATGTGCTTCTCAGCATTTTGAAGCCCGGTTCCTCTCAGAGTACAGCGAATGTCAGAGGGATGTGCAGGGAGTATCACCTATTGAAGGCAATTGTTTTCCTCACAGGAGATCGATTTCATAGGTTCTCTGTTATCGGTCGTAGATATTCATCTCCTACCTCCCTTATTCAGATCGACGATATACTCCCATATTCCATTACCTCTACTGATAACCGTTTCAGTACTGGTTTGGCTATCTGCTATATGTGGATTAGTGTCTTTCGGTAAGTATGTTTTCATTACTTAAGACACTCTTAGCTATGGTTTGGCATTTTATGCATTAATATAAAGTTCTAAATATATGTATTGTACTTATATTTGCCATGAGTCAGGTTTATGTATATTTCCTTTTGCAGACTGTCAGTTTCATATTTGGGAAAAAACATATTTAGGAAAATATTTTTCTTACCCGGGGTTTAGTATTTTTTCAAATTGACTGATTTTTTTCTTTAAAATTTTGCGGGCAAAATTAGACTCGCGAGGGCGCAAAATGCCAAAGTTTATTGCATCATTCTTGGCGCAAGAATTTTTTTGGCCCGAAGCTACGTCCGATGACTCAAATTCATCATTTCTGGCGCTGAGTTCCTTGCACAAGGTTGCGTCTACAATGACACGAGTGTCATTTCCGGATGTTGTTAGCGCCAAAATTATTTTAGTTGCCTTGTGCGTTATACTTGGCGCCAAATAATTTATTTAAAAACCCCATTTCTTTATGCCTCTTGCCTTTTTATATGTCAGAGGGCTATGCTGTTTGCATTTGTCTTGCAAGGTGTATCCAGTCCACGGATTCATCCTTTACTTGTGGGATATTCTCATTCCCTACAGGAAGTGGCAAAGAGAGCACACAGCAGAGCTGTCCATATAGCTCCACCCCCCAGTCATTCTCTTTGCCGGCTCTAAGCACTAGGGTCTCTCTACGGGAGGGTAAAGTGAATGTAGTGTTAGATAGAATTAAGGCTCTAAAGCTAGCTAATTCTTTTATCACAGATGCCGCCTTGCAATTAGCTAAATTAGCGGCAAAAAATTCAGGTTTCGCCATTATGGCGCGCAGAGCGCTTTGGCTCAAGTCATGGTCGGCCGATGTGTCGTCAAAATCCAAATTATTAAATATCCCTTTCAAGGGAAAGACCCTTTTCGGGCCAGAATTGAAAGAGATTATTTCAGAAATCACCGGGGGAAAGGGCCATGCTCTCCCTCAGGACAAGCCCTTTAAGGCTAGAAACAAAGCTAATTTTCATTCCTTTCGTAACTTCAGGAGTGGTCCGGCTTCAGCCTCTACAGCTGCAAAGCAAGAGGGTAACGCTTCACAGCTCAAGGCAACCTGGAAGTCTTACCAGGGCTGGAACAAGGGTAAACAGGCCAAAAAGCCTGCAGCTGCTACCAAGACAGCATGAAGGGGTAGCCCCCGATCCGGGACCGGATCTAGTAGGGGGCAGACTCTCTCTTCGCTCAGGCCTGGGCAAGAGATATTCATGATCCCTGGGCATTAGAGATCTTTTCCCAGGGATATCTCTAGAATTCAAGGACTCCCCTCCAAGGGGAAGGTTCCACATTTCTCGTCTGTCTACAGACCAGATAAAGAAAGAGGCGTTCTTATGCTGTGTAGAAGATTTACATACGATGGGAGTGATATACCCAGTTCCAATTGCAGAACAAGGTCTGTGTTTTTACTCAAACCTGTTTGTGGTTCCCAAAAAAGAAGGAACTTTCAGACCAATCCTGGATCTAAAAATTCTAAACAGATTCCTCAGAGTCCCATCATTCAAGATGGAGACCATTCGGACAATCTTACCTATGATCCAGGAAGGTCAATATATGACTACCGTGGATCTAAAGGATGCGTACCTGCATATCCCTGTCCACAAAGATCATCATCATCAGTTCCTCAGGTTCGCTTTCCTAAACAAGCATTACCAGTTCATGGCTCTTCCATTCGGTTTAGCCACTGCTCCCAGAATTTTCACAAAGGTGCTAGGGTCCCTTCTGGCGGTTCTAAGACCGCGGGGCATAGCAGTGGCGCCTTATTTGGACGACATCTTAATTCAGGCGCCGTCCTTTCACAGAGCCAAGGCTCACACAGAGATTGTATTGGCCTTTCTGAAGTCTCACAGGTGGAAGGTGAACATCAAAAAGAGTTCTCTGTCCCCACTCACAAGGGTTCCCTTCCTAGGAACTCTAATGGATTCAGTAGAAATGAAAATATTTCTGACGCAGGTCAAAAAGTTGAAACTTTTAACTACTTGCCGAGTTCTTCATTCCATTCCTCGGCCATCTGTAATTCAGTGCATGGAGGCAATCGGATTAATGGTAGCGGCAATGGACATAGTCCCTTTTGCTCGGATACACCTCAGACCACTGCAACTATGCATGCTCAAACAGTGGAATGGGGATTATGCAGATTTGTCTCCTCAAATTCAGTTGGACCAGGAGACCAAAGATTCTCTTCTCTGGTGGTTGTCTCAGGACCACCTGTCTCAGGGAATATGTTTCCACAGGCCAGAGTGGGTCACTGTAATGACCGACGCCAGTCTGTTAGGCTGGGGCGCGGTCTGGGACTCCCTGAAAGCTCAGGGCTTATGGTCTCGGGAAGAAACGCTTCTCCCGATAAACATTCTGGAACTGAGGGCGATATTCAACGCTCTTCAGGCATGGCCTCAACTAGCTACGGCGAAATTCATCAGATTTCAGTAGGACAACATCACAACTGTAGCTTACGTCAATCATCAGGGGGGAACAAAGAGTTCCCTAGAGATGACGGAAGTAACCAAAATAATCAGATGGGCGGAGGATCACTCTTGCCATCTCTCAGCAATTCACATCCCAGGAGTAGACAACTGGGAGGCGGATTTTCTAAGTCGTCAGACTTTTCACCCGGGGGAGTGGGAACTCCACCTGGAGGTATTTGCCCAGCTGACTCAGCTATGGGGCACTCCAGAATTGGATCTGATGGCGTCCCGTCAGAACGCCAAACTTCCTCTCTACGGGTCCAGGTCCCGGGACCCCAAGGCAGTATTGATAGATGCTCTAGCAGCGCCTTGGTCCTTCAATCTGGCTTATGTGTTTCCATCGTTTCCTCTCCTCCCGCGTCTGGTCGCCAGAATCAAGCATGAGAAGGCTTCGGTGATTCTGATAGTGCCTGCGTGGCCACGCAGGACTTGGTATGTAGACCTAGTGGACATGTCATCTGTCCCACCATGGACACTGCCAATGAGGCAGGATCTTCTAATACAGGGTCCATTCAAGCATCCAAATCTAGTTTCTCTATGTCTGACTGCTTGGAGATTGAACGCTTAATTCTTTCAAAGCGTGGGTTCTCTGAGTCAGTTATAGATACTCTGATTCAGGCTAGAATGCCTGTCACCAGGAAAATCTACCATAAGATATGGTGGAAATATCTTTGGTGTGAATCCAAGGGTTACTCATGGAGTAAGATTGGGATTCCCAGGATATTGTCCTTTCTCCAAGAAGGAGATAAAAGACCTAAGGTTAAATCTAATACTTCTAACCGTTTTCGTTCCTTTCGACAAAATAAGGAGCAGAAACCTAATCCTTCCTCCAAAGAATATGGTTCCAATTGGAAACCTTCTTCAAGTTGGAATAAATCCAGACCATTTAAGAAACCAAAGCCAGCCCCCAAGTCTGCATGAAGGTGCGGCCCTCATTCCAGCTCAGCTGGTAGGGGGCAGATTAAGATTCTTCTAAAACATTTGGGCAGATTCTGTCCAAAATCAATGGATTCAGAGTATTGTCTCTCAAAGGTACTGAATAGGATTTAGAGTAATCCCAGCAAATCCAGTTAAGGCTCAGGCTTTCCTGAAGTGTGTTTCAGACCTGGAGCTTTCAGGGGTAATCATACCAGTTCTGTTTCAGGAACAAGGTCTGGGATTTTATTCAAATCTATTCATTGTCCCAAAGAAAGAAAATTCATTCAGGTCAGTTCTGGATCTGAAAATTTTGAATCGTTTTGTAAGAGTGCCAATTTTCAAAATGGTGACTATAAGGACTATTCTGCCTTTTGTTCAGCAAGGGCATTATATGTCCACAATAGACTTACAGGATGCATATCTTCATATTCCGATTCATCCAGATCATTATCAGTTTCTGAGATTCTCTTTTCTAGACAAGCATTACCAATTTGTCGCTCTTCCTTTTGGCCTAGCGACAGCTCCAAGAATGTTTTCAAAAGTTCTCGTGCCCTACTCTCTGTAATCAGAGAATGAGGTATAGCGGTGTTTCCTTATTTGGACGATATCTTGGTACTAGCTCAGTCTTTACATTCTGCAGAATCTCACATGAATCAACTAGTGTTGTTTCTTCAAAGACATGGTTGGAGGATCAATTTACCAAAAAGTTTCTTCATTCCTCAGACAAGGGTCACCTTTTTAGATTTCCAGATAGATTCAGTGTCCATGACTCTGTCTCTAACAGACAAGAGACAATTAAAATTGGTTTCAGCTTGTCGGAACCTTCAGTCTCAATCATTCCCTTCAGTAGCTATGTGCATGGAAATTTTAAGTCTCATGACTGCAGCATCGGACACGATCCCTCTTTCTGTTTTATTTCACAGAAAGATTGCTAAGCTTCCTGATATTCCCTGTTTTGTAAAGGCTTTGGTCCATATCAAGCCTGTCATTAAATCAATCTCTCCTCCTTGGAGTCTTAATTTGGTTTTGAAGGCTTTACAGGCTCCTCCGTTTGAGCCTATGCATTCTTTGGCTATTAAACTACTTTCTTGGAATGTGTTGTTCCTTTTGGCCATCTCTTCTGCTAGAAGAGTTTCCGAATTATCTGCTTTCTTGTGAATCTCCTTTTCTGTTTTTCCATCAGGATAAGGCAGTTTTTTGCAGACTTCATTTAAATTTCTACCTAAGGTTGTGAATTCTAACAACATTAATAGAGAAATTGTTGTCCCTTCTTTGTGTCCTAATCCTAAGAATTCTTTGGAGAGATCCTTACATTCTTTGTATGTGGTAAGAGCTTTGAAATATTATGTTGGAGCTACTAAAGATTTCAGAAAGACTTCTAGTCTATTTGCAATCTTTTCTGGTTCTAGGAAAGGTCAGAAGGCTTCCTTGGCATCTTGATTAAAGCTTTTAATTCATCAGGCTTATTTGGAGTCGGGTCAGGCCCCCCCCCTCAGAGAATTACAGAAAATGAAATTGAAATCCAGCACTCAGACCCAAGGTGTGTGCAAGCTAGCATAGGATCACTGCAAAGATCCAAACAGTATCCAAAATCTTCAAAGAATGCAGCAGCACCACTTCTCATATAAAAAGTTCCTTTATTAAACACATAGTGGGAGCAGGTAAAATAGAACGACGTTTCGGGTGGTTATCCCTTAGTCATGTTCACATACTGTTTGTTAGACTTAATCACCTTTAAATAGCCATCAGTCTATATCTAAGTAATTAAGGTGAAAGGTGTGGTCTCACCTGACTGATGGCTATTTAAAGGTGATTAAGTCTAACAAACAGTATGTGAACATGACTAAGGGATAACCACCCGAAACGTCGTTCTATTTTACCTGCTCCCACTATGTGTTTAATAAAGGAACTTTTTATATGAGAAGTGGTGCTGCTGCATTCTTTGAAGATCTCAGAGAATTACAGCTCATTCTATTAGATCAGTCTCCATTTTGTGGGCTTTTTAAGAATGAAGCTTCAGTTGATCAGATTTGCAAAGCAGCAATTTGGTCTTCTTTGCATACATTTACTAAATTCTACCGATTTGATGTATTTGCTTCTTTGGAAGCAGTTTTTGGTAGAAAAGTTTTTCAGGCAGCTGTTTCAGTTTGATTTCTTTGCTTTATGTTTAAGTTTATTTTCATAATCAACAGAAAAAAACTTAATCATTTGGGTTGTGGATTAATTTTTGTCAGCGGAAAATGGCTGTTATTATTTTATCCCTCCCTCTCTAGTGACTCTTCTGTGGAGTTCCACATCTTGGGTATTACTATCCCATACGTCACTAGCTCATGGACTCTTGCCAATTACATGAAAGAAAACATAATTTATGTAAAAACTTACCTGATAAATTAATTTTTCAGATTGGCAAGAGTCCATGAGACCCACCCTTTTTATGGTGGTTAGGATTTTTCGTATAAAGCACAATTATTTCCAAATTCCTTTGTTGATGCTTTTTACTCCTTTCTTTATCACCCTACTACTTGGCTATTCATTAAACGGAATTGTGGGTCTGGTGAGGGGTGTATTTATAGACATTTTGAGGTTTGGGAAACTTTGCCCCTCCTGGTAGGATTGTATATCCCATACGTCACTAGCTCATGGACTCTTGCCATTATGAAAGAAATTAATTTATCGGGTAAGTTCTTACATAAATTATGTTTTTATTTTTTATTAGGGAACTAACAATCTGAAAGTACTGAGTGTGGTAACATTTAGATGAAATCAGTAACTGTAAAAACTATTGGAAAACATTATGTTGGAGACCCATGTAAGGTGACTTTTTTTATTTATAACCAGCAGTATATACATTTATACAAGTCCTTTACCTTTAGTGCCACGCAGGGCCCGATATCATATAACATGCTTAAAGGGACAGTCTAGTATAAATTAAACTTTCATTATTCAGATAGGACTTTTAATTTTAGTCAACTTTCCAATTTACTTTTATCATCAAATGTGCTTTTTTTCTTCTGGTATTCTTAGTTTAAACTAAACATAGGTAGGCTCATATGCTAATTTCTAAGCCTTTGAGGGCTGCCTCTTATCACATGCTTTTTAAATCTCTTTTCAACACAAAGAGACAGAAAGTACACGTGCGCCATATAGATAATACTATGTTCAGGCACAGGGGGTTATTTAAGATTTAGCACAAATCAATGCTAAATTTGAGACAATAGATAATAAACAGTCACAGTCATGTGATCAGGGGGCTGGAAGAAGGTTCCTAGATACAAGGTAATCACAGAGGTAAAAAGTATACTAATATAACTGTGTTGGTTATGCAAAACTGGGGAATGGGTAGTAAAGGGATTATCTATCTTTAAAAACAATAACAATTCTATGGTAGACTGTCACTTTAAATACATTTATCATAGACGATTAATTCCTTATTAACATTGTGTTGTACATATTGCTGTGGTTTTAAACTTATTCACTACAAGACAGCCAAAGAAAGGGAGAAAAAAAAAACATCCAAAAAAGCATGAACATAGCACTTTCTTTCCACCTTTGACAGACAATATATATGTACCTACTACCTAGTAAATCTAGCTTAACTCTCTGAGCCTTTTTTTTATTTTTATTTTTATATTTTTATTGAGTCTCCAACAGTGCGTAAAGACAATACAAAAACATCCAAAGGGCAAATATATTCATAACGTAAACAATGTTCTTGAAGAAAGAGAAAATTAAAAATAAAATTACCAGGTGTTACAATTGCTTGGGCCTTTGGTGCCATAATGTTGGGGATCGTTTTCATACAATTTTATAATAAAAACAAATGAACAACATAACTGTTATTTAAACATGGATCTACATCCAAGAGCTGATATACACACCACATATTAACATCCCACGATAACTGCTCGTACTGAGATTTACATCTTAACACAACGCATCTCCACCCAACGCTCTTCATGCGTTTCCTGAAATATGTCCATAAGTATCTGTTTCCTCCCTATGGTTTAAATCTTTGCGCCACATAAACCTCCCACATAGTCTGCATCTGTGCGTATATGTCTATACATTTAACCTTCATATAGTGATACTCCTCTAACTTCAATAAGTCATTGCATTTGTGTACCCACTGAGCTATACTAGGCACGTGTTTTGTCTTCCACCTCTGCGCCAGCAAAATTTTTATGCCATTACTCAATATGTGAAACATCTTTTTTTGAGCTGTTGGTAACCTTTTGGGGCTGTACATAAACAGCCACATCTTGGTGTCCAGTGGTAGTGTTTTACCTATTACTTTAGAGGCCTCTGTGGCTATGTTTTCCCATATTGGTGCTATGGCAGTACAAGACCACCATATATGAGTCATCTTCCCTTTCTCTAAGCCGCATCTCCAGCATATATCGTTTTGCGTGTTAAATAACTTATGTATTCTAACTGGGGTCATTTACTACCTGTGTAAAATCTTGAGATTAAGCTCAATTGTGTTAGCTGATATAGAAGATTTCGAGACATTACAAAAAATATTATTTGCTTCCCTGTGGTCAACATCAATACCCAAATCTTTATTCCATCTCTCCACATAGTAAGGAATGTGTCCCGGGGGTTGTAGTTGTAGAAGTTTATACAACCGTGACGGTGAGTGGCGCACAGGTTCCATAGCTGTGCACATTATTTCAAATTGTGTCATGGGTCTTATCAGATTCTTCCTATCACTGTGTCTAGAAATGTATGAGATGCATTGGTGATGAAACAACCAGTTTCGAAAAATCAAGAGGCCCCTTTCCATCAACTCTCCTCTCGTGTATAATTTATTTTCATTTCCCAGTTGGAACACCTGTAGGGTTCCACGTGGTGTGCCTGGATTATGAGGTGAGAGGGATAACCCCGGGGTGAACTCTCTATTTTCAAGCAAAGGTGTCAGTGGTGAGTATTAGATGATATGTGTGGAAACCTCATCAACACCTTGTCCCACATATTAAGTGTCTCCCCGCCTAGGATGTTTAAGCTATTATCCCTAGATGAACCTCCCTGAGCGGTCCAACATTGTGATGCCAGATGATTGATGGGTTCTATTTGGACCCAAATTTTATTGTGGGGACTATGTGACCAATCCAGGATCCTTTGCAAATATATAGCAAGACTATACTTTGTGAGATCAGGGGCTCCCAAGCCTCCGCTAAGCAGAGGGGTGCACACAATATTTTTATTTATCCTTGCGTGTTTTTTGTCCCAAACAAATTCTAGTATTTTAGCTTGTAAAGATGGGAGGAAGGAGTTCGGTAAGGGTATGGGTAGGGCCTGCAATACATACAATATACGTGGCAAGAAGTTCATTTTGAAAATATTTATCCTCCCTATCCATGATGTGTGTAGAGATCTCCATGAGGAGAGGTCTGCTATAATTCTTCTTTGTAATGGAATATAATTGACCTGAAACAAGTCTTTTATATTATTTGTAAGGTGTATTCCCAGGTACTTCAGGGATTTTTTTTGCCACTTAAAAGGGCAGATTTGTTTTAACTGGGAGAGGTGTACCTGAGGGAGAGATATATTGAGTATCTCCGACTTTGATTTGTTAATTAAGAAATTGGATGCAAATTGGAAGTCCCTTAAGTGTTGTAGTATCAGTGGTACAGATATGAGTGGGTTTGTAAGGGTGAATAAAATATCGTCTGCATAAAGCATGATTTTGTAATCGTCTTCTCTGATTCTTATTCCCTCTATATTGCAATCCCCTCTTATTGATATAGCTAGGGCCTCCACTACACATGCAAACAGTAGAGGGGACAGGGGACATCCCTGTCTCGTGCCGTTGCTGATGACAAAGGGCTTAGACAGTATACCATTTACCCGCACTTGTGCTGAGGGGGATCCATATAGCGTCATGATCTTTGCTATGAATGAGGTCCCCAAACCAAATTTCTCTAATGTCGCCTCCAAGAATCTCCACCGGACGCGGTCAAAGGCTTTTTCTGCGTCCGTGGAGATCAGGACCAATGGTATATCCTTTGACGTGGCATAATCTATCAAATCCACCGCTCTCACGTTGTTGTCCCTAGCCTCTCTATTAACCACAAATCCCACCTGATCCCTAGCAATTATTCGTGGTATAATGGAATTTAGTCTAGATGCCAGTAACCTGGCATAGATCTTAATATCATTATTGAGCAAATATATAGGCCAGAAATTTTCCACTCTGTCTGTTGTTTTCCCCGGCTTGGGAAGTACCACAATGTGCGCTGTTAGGGAGTCTTGTAAGAATGGTTTGGTTTCTGATATCGTCTGGAATAAGCTTAATAGGTGCGGGGTAAGGATATCTATATATTTTTTATAATAATATATCATGTAGCCATCAGGCCCCGGTGCTTTCTCATTTGGGAGGTCCTTAATTATTTTTTTTATTTCGCTTATTGTGAAAGGCTCATTTAGGTAGGCCCTATCTTCCTCTTTTATCCCAGGAAAGTCCAGTTTGTTTAAAAATGTATCTATGTGATCTGCTGGTGAAACCTGTAGGTTATAAAGGTTCTCATAATATGTGCGGAATGCTTCTGCTATGTCTTTGGAAGACGTGTGCTCCCTCCCTTTAGTATCCCTAATTTTTAGGATGTGTGCCTTATTTATTTTGCGTTTTAGTTTCCTAGCGAATAGTTTACTGCTTTTATTGTTACCCTCATAGTGCCGTTGTTTGAGTGCCGTTATTTTACATTCCTTATCTATTATTTCATTAAGTTTACCTTTATATTCCGTTAAGAGATTTAGTGTTTGTGTGTCCCCGGGTTTTTTTTTAAGATCTCTATCCAGGTCCTCTATTTTGTTTAGCACCATGTCAAAATATGCTCTCTGCTGCTTCAGCTGATGAGCCCTCACGCTCATCAACTCTCCCCTCATGACCGCCTTATGGGCTCCCCAACGATATCTAGCGTCCACCCCCTCATCTGAATTTAGTTGAAAGAAACCTTCTAGAGCTTTCTCTATCCTTTCTTTATATATGGGGTCATCTAGTAGGTTATCATCTAGTTTCCACAAGTAGCTGGTATTATCCCTAGTGTCCCATCTCATATGACAGCTTACCATAGCATGATCTGTCCATGATGTTGGAAGTATCCAACAATTGCTAACTAATGCTACACTAGAGACATCAGCAAGTACATAGTCAATCCTGGAGTGTCTAGCGTGTGGGTGGGAGTAAAAGGTGAAATCTCTCTCGTCGCCATGTAGTACCCTCCATACATCATGTAGACTGAGTAAGCTGTCTGAGGCATGTTTTTAGTTTATTGATGATTGCATGTGCAGTAGATGATGTCCCTGTAGAGTTATCTAATGTGGGATTTAGTGTGCAATTGAGGTCCCCACACATTACTAATGAGCCCTTAACCACCTCAAGAATGGCATTGGTCAAAGTTTTAAAGAAGGGGCCCTGTGCTGTGTTCGGGGCATACACATTGACTAGAGTTACCTGCTTATGGAATAATGTCCCCACGAGTATAAGGTATCTGCCCTGTTTATATTTTACTTGTTTATAAGCCTGGAATGGTATGCCTCTTTTAAACAGTATGCCTACGCCTCCCCTCTTGGTGTTGTTAGAAGCGTAAAAAGACTCGCCAAATTTATGCTTAAATGTTCCAGGTTCTCTATTTCTTAAGAAGTGCATCTCCTGTAGGAAGATCACATCACCCTTCCTTTCTTTAAAGTCTCTCATTGCTAGATTTCTTTTAAATGAGCTGTTAAGGCCCTTTGCATTAACTGTGAGGAAGTTTATCCCTTTATGTGTATCTATAGAATTCCTAGTCTTTCTTGGGGACCATATTATATATATTTTCCCAATTTAGAGGATGTATACTTGATGTGGGACACTTGGTTCAACATGTACCTATTTATGCATCGTGGGGTTAAAATCTAACAGCTCCTGTAGATCTTCAAAACAGTTCAGAACATATAAAAATCGAACATCAACAACAATACAAAACAACAAACAAACAATAACCATATTACAACTCTTTGTCATAATGTTTGGGGGAATGCAGGACAGCATCCCCTCCCTTGATAACATTTTTTAATTTAACCTTTAAGGAAACTCATAGACTCCATAAAACTAGTTACAGTAAGTTTACAAGCTAACTTACTATCTAATTATCTATCTATGCCCATCCTCACCCATCATATTTCAGCAGGCATGTAAGATTTTAACTATTACAATATTTGAAACAATCTCACCCAGTGTTGAATCGCTTCATGTCTCCTGTGCAGTAGAAACCACTGTCTCAGAAGAGGCAGATTTTAGTTTGTCCCTTCTGCGCTTGCTGTTGGTTACAGTTTGCCAGGGTTGTTTTCCCCACAGGTGTCTGGCTTCCACAGTTTCTTCGTTGACTTCTTTGCCTCCCTGTGAAACAAAGTCTGCTGGAGCATTGAAAGTGATGTTGAGCCCCTTGAAAAGATGCTCTAGGTCCCGTGGTTCCTTGTAGATGTAAACGGTGCTTCCCTGTGAGACAATCAAGCTGAAGGGGTATCCCCACCTATATCTGATCTTTTTGTCCCTGAGAACTTTAGTTATGAAAGCTACCTCCCTTCTTTGTTGCAGCGTATTAGGGCACAAGTCCAAAAAGATCTGCAGCTTATGATCAAGATAAGGGATATCTCTCAGTTGGCGGGCCAGAGACCATATTTCCTCCTTATCCTTGTACCTGAGGAAACGTAGAATCACGTCTCTTGGTGGTGCGGTATCTGGTGGGGGAGGTCTAAGGGCTCTATGAACCCTGTCGAGTTCCACTGCTGGAGCTTGCTGATCTTTTTTAAGATGGCAAAAAAGTTGTTGGACATAACTCTCTAGATCTACTATCGCAATCTTTTCCGGAATCCCTCTAATCCTCAGATTATTTCTGCGGTTTCTGTTATCTATATCATCCAATTTGTCTTGGAAAGTAGATAATTGGGCCTTGTGTATGTTGGCTTGTGTCGTGAGGGAGTCTGTAATAGTAATCAACGTTTCTTGCGTATCCTCCATATCTTCTACTCTGTACCCAATGTCCGAAATTTCTTTCCTAATGCTAGTGAGTTCTTCTTTAATTAAGCTTTTCAGTGAGTCAAAATCGGACTTAGAGGGGAGATTAGCTATGTCCGCTTTAAGCTGCGTCATTAAATCTAATGGAGCTGGGTGTTGCTGCGCCATGGCTTGAGGGGGCTATGTGAGGCCTCCTGTTTCTTTTTGTTCCATAGTGGAGGTTTGAGTGGGACTGAAGAAATTGCTTACAGATATAGGTAACATGGATGGCTGTTTATTATTCTTGTCCGTCTTTGTACCTTTCTTAGAAGCCATTTTTATGTCTCCTATCCCCTTCTGATGGCTGTTAGAAGATATCAAAAATTAGGGGATAATATTAGGGTTTTGTGCTGTACTGTGTCAGTGAGTGAGGAGCTGCTATGTTGTGCCTGCAATTCAGAGACTGAGCATGAGGGAGCAGGGATTAAGTGAGATTGTTCTTTAAGGTGCCATCTGCAGTTTATGTTGCAATATCAGAATTACCCTCATCTGCTGCCTGTAGTAGTATAATGGTATTCTGTGTGATGAGCACCAGTTTGTCTATTTGGTAAACGTGATTGTTACAGGATGATGCATGGCTAACCTCTAACCGCCAGCCCCATTGCTCCGCCAGGTGTTATTATTTTCTGCGTGGCCGCTCTTCCGGCCAGAGGGGAATGTGTTGCAGTATTCTCCCTGGCTCTTATGGGTCACAGTATTTGCCTCAGTGGGGGGTCTGAGCAGGAGGGTTTGCACCACAGAGTGTTTTGGGTCTCACCTGCTTTCTGCGCAACCGATATTGCTCTCTCCCTGCTTGCTCCGTGAAGCAATATGGCGCTTTACTCCGCTGTGCTGTGAGCGCAGTTAGGTGAAACTTCCGATGCTGGCCAGTAATCATGCCATCTCTGCCTCAAAAATGACACGCTGTGTCTCCGGTCTCTCAGCTATATAGCAGGGCTTCTTGCAGGTCAAAACTTTGCCGCTTATGTAGGGAGAGGATGTTGTGTGGCCCGGAGCTCTAACTTAGTGCGGCCATGTTCCGGCATGGCCAGGCTCCGCCCCCCAACTCTCTGAGCCTTTTAACTTTACATTTATCATATTGTATACATGCAAATGTGGCAAGTCAAAGGAGTGACAAAATTATATTATTAATTTCCGTACCATGTTCTACAATCAAAGGTTCCGAATCTATCAAGGAGGGGGGAAAAAAAGGGGGGGTTAAATTATGGGGTAAATCCCCCCCCCCACACCCATCACACCCCCTTCCGGCTATAGCTAATTCTAAGTATAAAGTACCCCTGAAGGGTGCGATAAGGTGTTTTTGAATTTCTATAGGGTAGGCTAAAATAATGTTCTTCCATTTGTAGAAGAAGCGCTTAATTTGCATTTCTGAGTTGATGGAGGTTTCAATTTGTTCCATAATTATCTGGTTTTGAAGTTTTTGTATCCATTCACAGGGATCATCACAGGCTCTTATGGTTTGGCTTTCTAGACCAGCATTTCCAGTTTGTGGCTCTTCCCTTCGTTCTTGCCACGGCTCCCAGAATCTTCACAAGGTTCTGGGGTCTATTCTTGTGGTGCTTCGTTCAAGAGGCATTGCGTTGGCGCCGTATCTGGACAATATCCTAGTTCAGGCGCTGTTCTTTCAGCTAGCAAAATCACACACAGACCTGGTAGAGGCTTTCCTAAGGTCACACGGGTGGAAGGTGAATCTAGAAAAGAGCTCTTTAGTTCTTCATACAAGAGTGACCTTTCTAGGGACCATCATAGACTCTCTGTCTATGAAGATTTTTCTGACAGAAGTCCGGAAATTAAAGATTATCGATACTTGTCGAGCTCTGCAATCTTCTCCTCATCCTTCTGTGGCCCAGTGCATGGAGTTAATAGGTCTGATGGTAGCGGCAATGGACATCGTCCTGTTTGCTCGCTTTCATCTCAGAGTTCTGCAGTTGGACATGCTCAAACAATAGAACGGAGATTATTTGGACTTGTCCCCTCGACTTCTATTGGCACAGGAGACAAGGGAGTCTCTTCTTTGGTGGTTGTCTCTAGATCATCTCCCAGGGAACATGTTTTCGCAGACCATCCTGGGAGATTGTGACAACAGATGCCAGCCTTCAGGAGTGGGGAGCAGTTTGGGGCTCCATAAGGGCTCAGGGGATATGGTTTCAGATAGAGTCTCTTTTGCCCATAAACATTCTGGAACTGAGTGCGATTTACAATGCTCTCCTTACCTGGCCTCAGCTAGCTTCGGTTCAGTTTATCAGGTTCCAGACGAACAACATAACGTCAGTGGCCTACATCAATCATCAGGGAGGAACAGGGAGTTCCTTGGCGATGACAGAGGTTTCCAAAATAATTCAGTGAGCGGAGGCCCATTCTTCTTGTCTGTTGGCAATCCACATCCCAGGGGTGGACAACTGGGAGGCGGATTTTCTGAGCAGACAGACCTTTCATCCAGTTGAGTGGGAACTTCATCCGGACATGTTCTCCAGTCTGATCCTCAAATGGGGTCAGCCGGAGTTGGAGCTCATGGCATCCAGGCAGAATGCCAAACTTTCCAGGTACGGGTCGAGATCCAGAGATCCTCAGGTGGAGCTGATAGATGCTCTGGCGGCCCCTTGGTCCTTCAATCTAACATATCTGTTTCCTCCATTTGCTCTCCTTCCGCAAGTGATTGAGGGCCTGACCTCACAGGATCTGGTATGCAGACCTGGTGGAGATGTCGTCTCTACCACATTTGAGGCTTCCGCTTCGAAAGGACCTTCTGATTCAGGGACCCTTCCATCATCCAAATCTAGATTCTCTGAAGCTGACTGCTTGGAGATTGAATGGTTTATTCTAGCCAAGCGAGGTTTTTCTGACTCAGTCATAGGCACTTTAATTCAGGCTCGTAAGCCTGTCACTAGAAAGATTTATCACAAGATTTGGCGTAAATACCTTTTATTGGTGTGATTCCAAGGGCTACTCCTGGAGTAGAGTTAGGATTCCTTGTATTGGAGAAAGGATTATCTACAAGTTCTTTAAAGGGTCAAATTTCAGCATTATCTATCCTGTTACACAAGCATCTAGCTGATGTCCCTGATGTTTAGTCTTTTTGTCAGGCCTTAACCAGAATTAGGCCTGTGTTTAGACCAGTTACTCCTCCTTGGAGTCTTAATTTAGTTCCCAAGGTTCTTCAAGGGGTACTGTTTGAACTTATACATTCCTTAGATAGCAAGTTGTTATCTTGGAAGGTTTTATTTTTGGTAGCAATTTCTTCTTCTCGTAGAGTGTCTGAGCTTTCATCATTACAATGTGAGCCCCCTTACCTTATTTTTCATGCAGATAAGGTTGTCTTAAGTACGAAAATTGGATTTCTTTCCAAGGTTGTTTCTGATTTGAACATTAATCAGGAAATTGTTGTACCTTCCTTGTGTCCTAATCCTTCTAAGAAGGAGAGGCTCTTACACAATTTGGATGTAGTTCGTGCTTTAAAGTTTTATTCACAGGTGACTAAAGACTTTCGCCAGTTTTCCTCTTTGTTTGAGGTATTTTCAGACAAACGTAAGGGACAGAAAGCTACGGCTGTTTCTCTTTCTTTTTGGCTGGAGTATTATACGTTTGGCTTACGAAACTGCTGGACAGCAGCCTCCTAAGAGGATTATGGCTCATTCCACTAGGGCTGTTGCTTCCTCATGGGCATTCAAAAATGAAGCTTCTGTGGAACAGATTTGCAAGGCTGCAACTTGGTCTTCTCTTCACACTTTTACAAAATTTTACAAATTTGATACTTTTGCCTCGACTGAGGCGGCTTTTGGGAGAAAGGTTCTTCATTCAGTGGTGCCTTCCGTTTAGGTATCCTGTCTTGTCCCTCCCGTATCATCCGTGTACTCTAGCTTGGGTATTGGATCCCATAAGTAATGAAGATTATCCAAAGACTCATCATGTCTTTAAGAAGAAAATAAAATGTATGCTTACCTGATTAATTTATTTCTTCCTAGACACGATGAGTCCACGGCCCGCCCTGGCATTTTTAGACAGGATGTTTTTTATTGTAAACTTCAGTCACCTCTGCACCTTGGCTTTTTCTTTCTCTTCCTAACTTCGGTCGAATGACTGGAGCGGGAGGGAAGGGAGGAGCTATTTAACAGCTCTGCTGTGGTGCTCTTTTCCTCTCCTGCTGACCAGGAAGTGAATATCCCATAAGTAATGAAGATGATCCGTGGAATCATTGTGTCTAAGAAGTAATACATTTATCAGGTAAGCATAAATTTTCTTTTTGTCAGATGCTCCAGCACCCTGATTGACAAACTAATAAATGACACACATCCAGAAGCTACTAATGTGGATCAGGCCCCACTAAATCAGCAAAGACCAGATATAGAGAAGTTCAATTTTAGACCCGTACCCATCAATGTGATTAAGAAACACCTTAATAATCTAAAAATGAAAAAACAGTCTGGACCTGATCAAATCCCAGCAATGCTGTTGAAGCTCAGTGCGCCGGCAATTGCTAAACCTGTCACAACCCAAATTAACGAATCCTTGGTGTCTGGATACATACCCAACCTTTGGAAAACTGCAAGAGTAGTGCCTATCCATAAAAGTAGGGAGTTAACCTTGGTTTCTAATTATTGCCTTATATCTTTGCTCCCAGTATTGTCAAAAATCTAATCTAACTATCTGACCCCTGATCAATCAGGTTTTCACCCGAATCACTACACTACAACTGCCCTCCTAACAACAACATCCAAACTGGCATGGAACAAGGAGACCTAACTGGAGCAATTTTCCTTGATTTTGCAAAAGGCCTTTGACACAGTAGACTACAACATACTACTGCTCAAACTAAAAAACTCTGGTATTGCTGATCGTCCGTTAAACTGGTTTCGATCATATGTATCGGATCTATCACAATATGTCTCCATTTCTGACAGCGACTCCCTCCCTCTACCAGTCACGTGTGGTGTTCCCCAAGGTTCCATTCTCAGCCCCCTACTATTCACATTATTTATAAATGATCTGACACGGTAATCTATGCAAACAATTCCAATCTACCACAGCTTGAAGCAGTGCTCCAAGACCAGTTCACAGAGGTAGAAAAGTGGATCTCAAAAAAAAAAAACTCTTCCTAAACACTGACAAAACTGTCACAATGATCTTTGGAACAGGACCTAAATTACACAAATTACAAAATTCACATCTTCGGATTAAAACAAAATCCAATTGCAAGCTGACCGCAGTCCACTCTTTCAAATACTTGGGTATGTTGTTAGACCCCAATCTATCTTTTGGCCTCTACATAGAAAAACTTGCATCTAAACTTTATCCAAAACTAGAAGTCATGTACAGAAACAAATCCTGCCTCAGCCTTACAGTAAAGGGAAAGATTGTACAGCAAATGCTGATGCCTATCATGGATTATGGGGACATAGTATATGCACCTGCACCGCAAACTCACCTTAATAAACTTAATACATTGTATAACTCGTTCTGCCACTTTGTGCTACAATGTAACTACAGGATCCACCATTATGACATGCTAAAAGAACTAAACTGGCTGTCACTGGAATCCACCCTCCATCTTTCCTGCCTTGTGTTTAACCCCTTAGTGACCAGACCACTTTTCAATTTGTTGACCATCTGGGACCAAGGCTATTTTTGCATTTCTGCGATGTTTGTATTTAACTGTAATTTTCCTCTTACTCATTTACTGTACCCACACATATTATATACTGTTTTTCTCGCCATTAAATGGACTTTCTAAAGATACCATTTTTTTCATCATATCTTATAATTTACTATAAAAAAATATATAAAATATGAGGAAAAAATGAAAAAAAATGCACTTTTTCTAACTTTGAGCCCCAAAATCTCTTACACATCTACAACCACCATAAAATACCAATGCTAAACAGTTTCTAAATTTTGTCCTGAGTTTATAAATACCCAATGTTTACATGTTCTTTGCTTTTTTTGCAAGTTATAGGGCAATAAGTACAAGTAGCACTTTGCTATTTCAAAACCATGTTTTTTCAAAATTGGCGATAGTTACATTGTAACACCAATATCTGTCATGAATCCCTGAATAACCCTTCAAATGTATATATTTTTTAAAAGAAGACAACCTAAGGTATTAAACTTGGGGTATTTTGACTTTTTTCATGCAACCATTTTACCACCAATCTATGCCAAAGTTTGGGGGGGGAAAAAAAATAATTTGATTTTTTGACAAAATAGCAATTTAAGAATACATTTACTGATAATATTAAGGGTTACTGCCAAATAACACCCTCATATGTCTTCAGCAGCATCTCCTGGGTACAGTGATACCACCCATGTATAGGTGTGTCGGGTTCTCGGGGGGCTAAAAGCTCTTATTTTTAGGGAGCGCATTCCAGTTTTTCAACTTGGAATTTTCACATCGGTCATCATGCACCCATGTCCTATTTGGGACATTTCTGAAGCTGGTCAATGGAATTTACCCCCATCAAACCATATATTTTTGAAAAGTAGACACCCTAGGGTATTTCAAATGCTTATAAACAACTGTAGCCTTAGACACTAGAGGGCGCTAAAATAATCAGTGAATCTAACATGAATCTAACATAAATGAATGGATGAAAGACCAGCTGCACCTCTCAATACCAATAAAATGGATAAAAAGAATAAAAATATACGTGTGATAGACACACAAGAGGGCGCTATGACAACTAAGTAATAAAAAACAAAAAATAATTAATAATGTAGACAATGACAAGCAATGTATACGAATGGTTATGAACGGATCATGGACTCTCACCATACAGACGATGCAACAATTAATATTCTGTCCCAAAAGAATGTGTAATGTCCATATATATAATGTCCAAATGATGTAAGCAACACCAGTTGCTGCCGATGGTGCTGTACTGTCCTCCTGTGAATGCCCTCTTAGTTCCTAAGTGACCGGAGGCAGATCTATAGGGTTTGGAGGGGAAACAGAAGCGACAAATGTGTGTATCCAGTGTGATATAAACCCCCCTGTACAAGTATACTATGCCCAGGGTACTCACACTTTGACTTAGCACACCAATGTGCTGGTAGGCGCAGACTGGCTATCAGAGCAAGCCAGCTAGCTCTCTCCGGTGCACTCTCTCGCTGTGGTAATCGTCAAAGTCTGAGCCGCTGTGTCTTTTTAGTGCTGATCTCCAGCACCAGCAGGAACTGGTAACAGACTAGCTCCCAAGGATTGGTAATGAGGATATACTTATCATGGAATCATATGCGATGGTATAAAAAATAGATTTTAATCAGTGTTAAAAACAACAACCATACAGATTCCACAAATAGATATCAGGTATATATTCTTTGCTACGCGTTTCTCGGCTGCTTATGGGCCGTTTCTTCAGGCATATTTGTATAAACATTTGAATCGGCTATATATTGCCGCTCATTACCAAATCCTCCCTCCCCCCATCAGACCCAATAGGCGTGTAGCTGTCAGCCATTGGCTGTTGAAACACATCCAGCTGATACTTAGTAACATAATTTGAATAGATACTTGTATCCAACAAGTTACAAACAATGGTATAATCATAAAAAACAATGGTATAATCATAAAACGTAACAATATAGTTGTCTACTTAATATTGCGAACTTCCTGCACATATCCTCCTCAAAACGGGCCTCCAAAAAATAGCGATTAATAAAATCTCTCGATTTCGCTTCCAATGTGTAACCAAGCTAAGAACTAAATAGGACCTATATATATTGATAATGGGCTTCATATGAAATTAAATTTCCACTATCAAATACTTGGATATGATGCATTAAGTATCTATCTAGATGATATATATATTCTCGAAATGATATACGATTTTCTCATTTTAATTTATTAAAGGGACCTCCTGTCGTAACAACGCTATTATGAATAAATTTATTTGTACTACTCCTAAATGAAATTCTTTGCTTTTGTTAACACTATATATCTAATGATAAGAATATGTGTAAAATGAATATACTGAATATAATATTAAAAAGGTTTATTCTAAAGAATAATACATCATAAATAAGGAATGACTAAAACCTGCATATTTTAAAATAAACTCTATTGCACTATCTGAATCAGTTTGGCGAACTATTCCGTTCCTATTTTCTATATCTCTTTAGAGATATAGTCTTTTACTTCATATTGTATTTTTACATAAGACACACTATTTTTCTACACATATTATATTTTTATATAAGACACACTATTCTTCTACACGGATGGGTAGTAATATTATTTATAGTACCATGACCATAGTCTATATATATTTTTTTTTTGGAATTTAGGAGGGAACTCTATTCACTAGTAATTGGGGTTACAGAATTAGTATTATTCACAAAATGTTCACTGTATATATCACTATTTAAGTGTATAATTGTTACAATAAATTAATGTTTTATTTCAGTATAGGATTTAGATACATATTATATGTATATAATTAGAATGCAGACACTGAATCTAAATATCGTATTAAGAGTTGTAAAAAATCTCTTTAATTGTAGAGTACATCGCAGTGTGGATACCATCATTATAGAGATGGTTGCACTTAGAAACAACATGTATAGGATTTACACCTCTAAAGAGATATAGAAAATAGGAACGGAATAGTTCGCCAAACTGATTCAGATAGTGCAATAGAGTTTATTTTAAAATATGCAGGTTTTAGTCATTCCTTATTTATGATGTATTATTCTTTAGAATAAACCTTTTTAATATTATATTCAGTATATTCATTTTACACATATTCTTATCATTAGATATATAGTGTTAACAAAAGCAAAGAATTTCATTTAGGAGTAGTACAAATAAATTTATTCATAATAGCGTTGTTACGACAGGAGGTCCCTTTAATAAATTAAAATGAGAAAATCGTATATCATTTCGAGAATATATATATCATCTAGATAGATACTTAATGCATCATATCCAAGTATTTGATAGTGGAAATTTAATTTCATATGAAGCCCATTATCAATATATATAGGTCCTATTTAGTTCTTAGCTTGGTTACACATTGGAAGCGAAATCGAGAGATTTTATTAATCGCTATTTTTTGGAGGCCCGTTTTGAGGAGGATATGTGCAGGAAGTTCGCAATATTAAGTAGACAACTATATTGTTACGTTTTATGATTATACCATTGTTTTTTATGATTATACCATTGTTTGTAACTTGTTGGATACAAGTATCTATTCAAATTATGTTACTAAGTATCAGCTGGATGTGTTTCAACAGCCAATGGCTGACAGCTACACGCCTATTGGGTCTGATGGGGGGAGGGAGGATTTGGTAATGAGCGGCAATATATAGCCGATTCAAATGTTTATACAAATATACCTGAAGAAACGGCCCATAAGCAGCCGAGAAACGCGTAGCAAAGAATATATACCTGATATCTATTTGTGGAATCTGTATGGTTGTTGTTTTTAACACTGATTAAAATCTATTTTTTATACCATCGCATATGATTCCATGATAAGTATATCCTCATTACCAATCCTTGGGAGCTAGTCTGTTACCAGTTCCTGCTGGTGCTGGAGATCAGCACTAAAAAGACACAGCGGCTCAGACTTTGACGATTACCACAGCGAGAGAGTGCACCGGAGAGAGCTAGCTGGCTTGCTCTGATAGCCAGTCTGCGCCTACCAGCACATTGGTGTGCTAAGTCAAAGTGTGAGTACCCTGGGCATAGTATACTTGTACAGGGGGGTTTATATCACACTGGATACACACATTTGTCGCTTCTGTTTCCCCTCCAAACCCTATAGATCTGCCTCCGGTCACTTAGGAACTAAGAGGGCATTCACAGGAGGACAGTACAGCACCATCGGCAGCAACTGGTGTTGCTTACATCATTTGGACATTATATATATGGACATTACACATTCTTTTGGGACAGAATATTAATTGTTGCATCGTCTGTATGGTGAGAGTCCATGATCCGTTCATAACCATTCGTATACATTGCTTGTCATTGTCTACATTATTAATTATTTTTTGTTTTTTATTACTTAGTTGTCATAGCGCCCTCTTGTGTGTCTATCACACGTATATTTTTATTTCAAATGCTTGTATTTTAACACTTTCCATGCACTAATTCAACCACCAGTCTTTGTCAAACTTTTGGGTAGTCATTATTTTGTGTTATTTTTCACACACATTGTACTTTAGGCATGGATTCTCAGTTCCTGTTATGTGTTACTGCCAAAAAAAACCTCAATATGTGTTCAACAACATCTCCTGAGTACAGTGATACCACCCATGTATAGGTGTGTCGGGTTCTCTGGGGGCTAAAAGGCCTTAATTTTAGGAAGCGCATTCCAGTTTTTCAACTTGGAATTTTCACATCGGTCATCATGCACCCATGTCCTATTTGGGACATTTCTGAAGCTGGCCAATGGAATTTACCCCCATCAAACCATATATTTTTGAAAAGTAGACACCCTAGGGTATTTCAAATGCTGGTATTTTAACACTTTCCATGCACTAATTCAACCACCAGTCTTTGTCAAACTTTTGGGTAGTCATTTTTTTTGTGTTATTTTTCACACACATTGTATTTTAGGCATGGATTCTCAGTTCCTGTTATGTGTTACTGCCAAAAAGCACCTCAATATGTGTTCAACAACATCTCCTGAGTACAGCGATACCACCTATGTATAGGTGTGTTGGGTTCTCTGGGGGCTAGAAGGCCTTATTTTTAGGAAGCGCATTCCAGTTTTTCAACTTGGAATTTTCACATTGGTCATCATGCACCCATGTCCTATTTGGGACATTTCTGAAGCCGGTCAATGAAATTTACCCCCATAAAACCATATATTTTTGAGAAGTAGACACCCTAGGGTATTTGAAATGCTGGTATTTTCACACTTTCCATGAACTTATTTAACCACCAGTCTTTGTCAAACTTTTGGGTAGTCATTTTTTTGTGTTATTTTTCACACACATTGTACTTTAGGCATGGATTCTCAGTTCCTGTTATGTGTTTACTGCCAAAAAACACCTCAATATGTGTTCAACAACATCTCCTGAGTACAGTGATACCACCCATGTATAGGTGTGTTGGGTTCTCTGGGGGCTAGAAGGCCTTATTTTTAGGAAGCGCATTCCATTTTTTACACTTCCCATTTTCACATCCCATGCACCCATGTTCTATTTAAGACATTTCTGAAGCCGGCCAATGTAATTTACCCCCATAAAACCATATATTTTTGAAAAGTAGACATCCTAGGGTATTTCAAATGCAGGTGTTTTAACACTTTCCATACACTAATTCAACCACTAGTCTTTGTCAAACTATTGGGCATTCATTTCTTTGTGTTATTTTTCACATACATTGTACTTTAGACATGGATTCACAGCTCCTGTTATGTGTTACTACCAAAGAAGACACCAATATGTGGTCACCAACATCTCCTGAGTTCAGTGATACCACCTATGCATAGGTTTGGTGGCTTGTTTGGGCGGTGCAATGCCAAATGTCTGACATGTGTTTGTGATTTTTTTTCACATTTAACATATTTTCTTTGCCTATCGTCTTTTTTTGGGGGTCTTTTAACATACCCCAATTTATTTGTTTTCCATAAATGTGATTATATTTAAAAAGTTGACCCCCCAAGGTATTATACATGGAGTGGTTTGATGACTTTGATGCAACCGTTTTAGCCCAAAAAATTGGAGAAAGTATATGGTGGTAATTTTTCAATTTTCATTGTTACAGACACATTGCTTTTTTACTATGATTTAGGAGAGACTGTTGTAAGTTATTGCAAAAGAATACTTTAGGTTGTTTTCTGCAAGGCACCCTGAGTACACCTATGCCCCCCATGCATAGGTTTGCCAGGATTTTGGGAAGGTTATGTTACATGATTTTAGTTATTAAAAATGAGAGTATTTCTTCTGATAGGCCTATCTTTAGTTTGGGGCCTATCACATACCCCACTTTTATTTATTGCATTCAAAGTGTATATTTTTTAAATGTTGACACCCCAAGGTATTGTATATGGTGTGCTTTGATGCCTTTGAAGCAACCGTTTTAGCCCAAAAAATTGGAGAAAGTATATGGTGGTAATTTTTCAATTTTCATTTTTACAGACACATTGCTTTTTGACTATGATTTAGGAGAGATTGTTGTAAGTTATTGCAAAAGAATACTTCAGGTTGTTTTCTGCAAGGCACCCTGAGTACACCTATGCCCCCCATGCATAGGTTTGCCAGGATTTTGGGAAGGTTATGTTACAATTTTATGACTTGTGATTTTAGTTATTAAAAATGAGAGTATTTCTTCTGATAGGCCTATCTTTAGTTTGGGGCCTATCACATACCCCACTTTTATTTATTACATTCAAAGTGTATATTTTTTAAATGTTGACACCCCAAGGTATTGTATATGGTGTGCTTTGATGCCTTTGAAGCAACCGTTTTAGCCCAAAAAATTGGAGAAAGTATATGGTGGTAATTTTTCAATTTTCATTGTTACAGACACATTGCTTTTTTACTATGATTTAGGAGAGACTGTTGTAAGTTATTGCAAAAGAATACTTCAGGTTGTTTTCTGCAAGGCACCCTGAGTACACCTATGCCCCCCATGCATAGGTTTGCCAGGATTTTGGGAAGGTTATGTTACATGATTTTAGTTATTAAAAATGAGAGTATTTCTTCTGATAGGCCTATCTTTAGTTTGGGGCCTATCACATACCCCACTTTTATTTATTGCATTCAAAGTGTATATTTTTTAAATGTTGACACCCCAAGGTATTGTATATGGTGTGCTTTGATGCCTTTGAAGCAACCGTTTTAGCCCAAAAAATTGGAGAAAGTATATGGTGGTAATTTTTCAATTTTCATTGTTACAGACACATTGCTTTTTTACTATGATTTAGGAGAGACTGTTGTAAGTTATTGCAAAAGAATACTTCAGGTTGTTTTCTGCAAGGCACCCTGAGTACACCTATGCCCCCCATGCATAGGTTTGCCAGGATTTTGGGAAGGTTATGTTACATGATTTTAGTTATTAAAAATGAGAGTATTTCTTCTGATAGGCCTATCTTTAGTTTGGGGCCTATCACATACCCCACTTTTATTTATTGCATTCAAAGTGTATATTTTTTAAATGTTGACACCCCAAGGTATTGTATATGGTGTGCTTTGATGCCTTTGAAGCAACCGTTTTAGCCCAAAAAATTGGAGAAAGTATATGGTGGTAATTTTTCAATTTTCATTTTTACAGACACATTGCTTTTTGACTATGATTTAGGAGAGATTGTTGTAAGTTATTGCAAAATAATACTTCAGGTTGTTTTCTGCAAGGCACCCTGAGTACACCTATGCCCCCCATGCATAGGTTTGCCAGGATTTTGGGAAGGTTATGTTACAATTTTATGACTTGTGATTTTAGTTATTAAAAATGAGAGTATTTCTTCTGATAGGCCTATCTTTAGTTTGGGGCCTATCGCATACCCCACTTTTATTTATTGCATTCAAAGTGTATATTTTTTAAATGTTGACACCCCAAGGTATTGTATATGGTGTGCTTTGATGCCTTTGAAGCAACCGTTTTAGCCCAAAAAATTGGAGAAAGTGTATGGTGGTAATTTTTCAATTTTCATTTTTACAGACACATTGCTTTTTGACTATAATTTAGGAGAGACTGTTGTAAGTTATTACAAAAACATACTTCAGGTTGTTTTCTGCAAGGCACCCTGAGAACACCTATGTCCCCCATGCATAGGTTTGACAGGGGTTTTGGTTAAAAAAAAAAACAGGCCCAATTTTAGAAAAAAATAGAGTAGTGAAATGTAAAAATCTGGCACAGTAAAAGTAAAAAAAACAAAAAAACATCTAACTATAAACATAACCAAAAAAATATATATATATGTAACAGCAAATGTATTTATTTTTTTTAAAAATTGACCATTGTATGGTACCGCTTGAAGCAGTCCCCAATGCAGAGTGCAGGCTGTCCAGGGCAATCAGGACAGTAATATATGGTGTCCCTTCTCTTCCCCCTCTTGGTACAGACTCTGCATTTTTTTTGTGGTTTCTGCTTTGTGGCATTAGGGGGGATTTTAAAAATAAAATGGGTAGCCCCAACTCTGCTCTCTCCCATCACCGCCCGGGGAGCAGGTGCATCATGGTACAAAATCCCCGTAATAATCTGGAGCTGAAACTGTAAAAAAGTCTTTTTAACTCTGGGGTTTGCTTTTTTGAACAACAAAAAAGCGTTGTGGGTTGCAATCTGCATTAGGTAAATTGCAACCTTTTTGTACCAGGCCCTTGTCTTCCGCATAATTAGATAGGGCTGCAGCAGCTGATCAGCCAGATCAACCCCACCCATATGCCGGTTATAAGACTTGATGCACACTGGCTTCCTTATGATCTCAGCTCTGCCACGTACAGAAACCGCCACCGTCCTCTCTGTGTGGATGGTGGTAAGAAGGTATACATCCTTCTTGTCTCTGTACTTCAGTGCCAACAGCTCATCTTGGCGCAGAGCTGAGGTCTCCCCCCTTCGTAGCCGGGTGCGTACAAGCTGTCCTGGGAAACCTGCGCGGTTCTTTTTAATTGTACCGCAAGCTACTGTATCAAAGCAATACAGTAGCTTGAACAAAAGGACACTTGTATAAAAATTGTCTAAGTACAAGTGATACCCTTTGTTCATTAGGGGTAATATCAGGTCCCAGACAATCTTGCCAGTGGTTCCCATATGTTCTGGGCAACCTGGAGGGTCAAGGTGGCTATCCTTTCCCTCATACACCCGGAAGGCCTGAGTATACCCAGTCTCGCTGTCACAGAGCTTATACACCTTTACCCCATATCTGGAGCGTTTGGAAGGAATATACTGCTTGAATCCCAGCCTTCCCTTATACTTCATTAGGGATTCATCAACGCATATATTCCTTCCAGGTGTATAAGCCTCTGCAAACCTGGCAGAAAAGTGGGTTATCAGGGGGCGGATTTTATACAGCCTGTCAAATTGGGGATGCTCCCTAGGGGGGCACAGGCTGTTGTCGCTGAAGTGCATGAAATGCAGAATCATTTCATACCTCTTCCTCGACATAGTCTGGGAGAAAATGGGGGTAGAGCAGATGGGGCTAGTACTCCAGTAGGAGCGAATGGAGGGTTTCTTTATGATGCCCATCAGCATAGTCAATGCCCAGAATTTTTTGAATTCTGGCACATTGATGGGGGCCCATTGCTGCTTTGCCAAATATGTTCCAGGCTTTGCAGCACGGAACTGATGGGCATATAAATTAGTTTGGGCGACAATGTTCCCCAATATATCATCGCCCAGAAACACTTCCAGAAACTGCTGGGGGCTAAAACCTGCCACATCTATATTTATGCCAGCATTTGCTGTGAAGGGTGGGATATCTGGCCTCTGGAGATGAGGCGTTACCCACTCTTCAGCAGCAATGGCAGCAACACGCCTCCTTCTGGCAGGGGGGCTAGCAGGGGGGCTGGCAGGGGGGCTAGCAGGGGGGCTGGCAGGGGGGCTGGCAGGGGGGCTAGCAGCCACAGATACATCACTATCAGTTGAGACTGCATCTAGTGATGTATCTGAGCACATGGCAGGGTCAAAATTGGGGTCTGAGTCAGAAATAGAGGCATCTGACTCTGACGCAAGGATGGCATACGCCTCCTCAGCACTATATCTTTTCTGTGACATTTTTGTATCACAGAAAACAATTACTAAAAAAAATTAAATTAACTAAATTAATTAACTAAATTAACTAGCAAAAAAGTACAGCTATGCTACTGCCAGTGATTTATAGCGATCACTGGCAAGCTAGAGGTTAATGGCTCTGAAAATTAAATTAAATTAACTAAATTAATTAACTAAATTAACTAGCAAAAAAGTGCACCTTTGCTACTGCCAGTGATATATAGCGATCACTGGCAAGCTAGGGGTTAATGGCTCTGAAAATTAAATTAAATTAACTAAATGTTTCTGAAAAGAGCCTTTGGGTTTTTAAAAAATTACAACAACAAAATTAACCCCTAAAAAAATGCACAGACAGCAAAATGCAGCAAAAAAAAGTGCACCTTTGCTACTGCCAGTGATATATAGCGATCACTGGCAAGCTAGGGGTTAATGGCTCTGAAAATTAAATTAAATTAACTAAATGTTTCTGAAAAGAGCCTTTGGGTTTTTAAAAAATTACAACAACAAAATTAACCCCTAAAAAAATGCACAGACAGCAAAATGCAGCAAAAAAAAAAGTGCACCTTTGCTACTGCCAGTGATATATAGCGATCACTGGCAAGCTAGGGGTTAATGGCTCTGAAAATTAAATTAACTAAATGTTTCTGAAAAGAGCCTTTGGGTTTTTAAAAAATTACAACAACAAAATTAACCCCTAAAAAAATGCACAGACAGCAAAATGCAGCAAAAAAAAAAGTGCACCTTTGCTACTGCCAGTGATATATAGCGATCACTGGCAAGCTAGGGGTTAATGGCTCTGAAAATTAAATTAAATTAACTAAATGTTTCTGAAAAGAGCCTTTGGGTTTTTTAAAAATTACAACAACAAAATTAACCCCTAAAAAAACGCACAGACAGCAAAATGCAGCAAAAAAAAAGTGCACCTATGTTACTGCCAGTGATATATAGTGATCACTGGCAAGCTAGGGGTTAATGGCTCTGAAAAGAGCCTTTGGTTCTATATTTTTTAACAAATAAAAGAAATAAATCTCTCTCTCTGCTAAATACAGGTCTCTCTCTCTCTCCAACAAAATGGCAAGTGAGGAGAGGGAGGGAGATCCACACTGATCATAGTCAATATTTACAAATATTGACATGATCAGACAAATGGGGTATTTTATTATTATTTTTTTTTTTAGGGTGGGAGGCTCAGATTGGGTGACCCTAGCTTGCCCCTATGATGATGCAGGCTAGGGACACCCCCAGAGGCCCCATGATGCACTGGGCATCGCCATCTTGGATGCCTAGTGAAGGGGGAGGGGGGGGGGCTATTTAGGGCTTTTTTTTTTATTATTCGTTTTTTTTTTTTTTATATTTTTATTTTAATTTATAACTAACTAAGTGCCTCGACCCACCGAGGCACTTAGCAAACAAGCAGAGCATCGGAAGCGTGTCCGATCGCTTCCGATGCTCTAAAACACTGCCGGGCTCCACGTGGAGCGAAACCGGAAGTGATCACTCGTGGGGGAGTGATCAATCCGGTCCCGGCACTCGGGAACAGTATTGCAGGATGCCTAGACCTCAAGGCAAGCCTGCAATACTGTTAGAGCAGCTGGAAGCGATTTCGATCGCTTCCAGTGCTCTGTTAAACCGACGACGTATGCCATACGTCCTCGGTCGTTAAGTGCTTTTTTTTTGAGGACGTATGGCATACGTCGTCGGTCGTTAAGGGGTTAAGAGCCTTTCTGGGAAGCTCCCACCCTACCTGAGCAGAATGCTCTCCCTGGGTATTCCCACCTCTTATAACCTCCGATCCAATAACAGCACATTATTTAGCTTGCTCAATACAAAAAGAAAGCAGCTCAATCCTCCTTTTTCTACAGAGCACCACAATTATGGAATCACCTCCCGCACATTTTCAAAACTTTCCCAAGCTTAATATCCTTTAAGAGATCCCTCTCTACATATCTCAAAACAGAATGCACCTGTCATAGTTGATTAAATATTTCCTACCTGTTCTATGTTAAATTTTTGCATATATTGTGTATTATTATTGTTTTTGTATTTTATTGTACACTATTGTATCAATGCAATGTTTTGTGGTCCCAGGACATACTTGAAAACGAGAAAATATTAATGTATCCTTCCTGGTAAAATTTTATAAATAAATAAATAAATAATTCATGTGACACCAGAGGGGACAAAAGTCCAGGTGTGACCCTCTCATTGTCTCCCAACTGACAAGTTGTACTCATGTGAGTCACACAGAGAAAGGTGACACTCCCACATTAGTATAAATATCTGTGTAACACTCAGTGATATCACAGGAGGAACCAGAGAGACCTCATACTTACAGAGCTTCTGCTAAACATTAATATGCAAAACCTGACCTAAATCTTTATTAACAGCCTCACACTGTTGTGTTTTATAAAATGATGAGAAATTATTGTTCTGTATTTTGTTATGATAAAGATAAAATATTTCACTTCATAAAAGAAACTGAGTTTAAATAAAAAACTCAATTGTACTTATTTTATTAGTTTTCTATATTTTTCATGCTGTGTAAATTAATGTATTGTTTAGTTTTTCCATTAAAAAGCCCAATTGAATACATAATGATCTATAGCAGTTTGTAAAATGAATGTTTATTGGACAGACCTCGTCAAGCTTCAAAGTATTGTTTGGTTCTGCTACAAATTAATGTGTGGGGGTTGTTCCTGTTATCTAATGAGCAATAGATTTTTAAGTATCAGCCAATTAGAATCCTGTATTTCCCTATAGGTTTATAATTAAAGGGACACTAAACTCTGCAAAAAACTTTTCTTCAATCGCTATATCCATATCTAACAATTATATATGTAAATTGCTTTGCGTGTCAGATTCTTACCGTTATGGACATATGCCTCTACAAAAATGTATTGATTTCCAAACCCACCGTTCTCAGATTATTTTTCATCCACGAATTGTTTACGATAACCTGAGTTATCAAAATGTCAGATTTCGGCTGTAATGCGCATGAGCGATCTTATGAACTCGTCATGCAATACGTCACGCTCCATCGTATGGAGCTTTGTATGGGTAAGCGTGGTATTGAAGGAACAATCTGCGCATGACCGTATCGTATTGCGCATGCGCCGGGTGACGAAATGGGATAATAATTATATGCACGAAAATGGATTATGATTGGAGATTCATTTTGGTATTGAACGCACCATAAACGGGGGTTTGGCTTCAGTGACGTCATTCTCGAAATCTAAAATATAATTTTATTAGACTTATAACGCTCGTTTTCATGTCAAAGTGGGTACGTTTTGAAATATAAGCATTTGTGATACAAATGTGATGATCTAATTGAACATAAAAATGAAAAGTTTTGGAATCCTTTAACTATAATTATAATTAGAGCCCAGATAAAGAATTTTCATTTAATATTAGTGTGAAGCTGCTATTTGCTCCAGTAATAAATATCAATCAGCTTATGGCCCTGTTGTATCAGTCTCATCACATTTACTGATCTAATCATAAATATCTTGTGATCTGCATATTATTTTATTTCTAATGAGGTTATTTTATAATACATTTCTTATTTCTATTAGCTGCACCTGTTTATCATCAGAACGTTTATCCCACTGATCTGTGACTGATTCTTGTTGTTAGTAAAGACCTTAGTGAGTGTATTCTGCACCTTCAGTTGCTGCTGTTTGTGTCACATGATCACAGACTTAAAGGGACAGTGTCCTGTAAATGTAGTTTTTGCTTAAAAGAACAAGAAAACCCAAATGTTTTTCATTATTTAAATAGAACATATAATTTTAAACAACTTTCCATTTTACTTCTATTATGATATTTGCTTCATTCTCTAGATATCCTTTATTGAAGCAGCATCAATGCACTACTGGGAGCTAGCTGAGCACATAAGGTGAGACAGTGGCAAGAGGCTTGTATGTGGGACCACTAATCAGCACCTTTGCCACAAAGGTCTCAAAGGCAATAAAGCAGATTTGGTAAAAGAAGGAAATTGTAGAGTTGTTTAAATTTAAATCATAAAAGTTTAATTTTGACTTTGCTGTCCCTTTAATGCAGGGGTGCCCAATAGGTAGATCAGGATCTACCAGTAGATCCTGAAGGCACTGCTGGTAGATCAAGGCTGATGTGGTCAAGTTACACAATCTCAACACTGAGGCGTGAGTAGAGTATGGTTGCTAGGGATACCGCTTTATCTACCGCAGTGTGTGAGGGGCAGGTCATTAAACAGTCTGATGATCGGACATTAAAAGTGCTACAGGATTGGATCTTGAGGAACATCGATTTCAACCAATTAATGTAGATGATTTTTGAATGACAACATAATTGGCCTATCAAAAGCATGGTTGAGTGAGTACTCTCCCAATGGATATGGCCATATAGTATCGTTAGGAGGGTAAGCGGAGGCTGCTGTGCTCTGCTAAAGGAACAAATCTGATTAACTTCTGGCAAATGAACGTGTTGACCCAGTAAGAAATGGTCTGCATGGCGCGCTATTGAAATTTATTTGTGTGAGCCTCACTGGGTCATATCAGACCAAGCCCACGGCACAAAGTAAAGGGGGTCAGTGGCAGTCATTTGAATGCAGTGTTTTGTAACAAGGCACAAGGGGCTGCTCCTGTTAACCCGAATTAAAGTCAGTGCTACTTTTATCCTCGGGATTAATCTGTTGTATCTTTATGCTTTTGCACATCCATGTGTTGCTAAATCATGCAACCTTAAAGGGATATGAAACACATTTTATTTTTTTCTTGATTCAGATCTAGAACCTGCAAATTCACACAACTTTCTAATTTACTCCTATTATCAGTTTTTCTTCATTATCTTTGTTTGCGCTGCTCATTTAATAAGTAGATCCCAGCACAAAATAGTGTGAGCACCCCTGCTTTAATGTGTTTCTAATGACTTGTTTTACCGGTGTATAAAATAGTATAAAGTGTATGGGAAATTTCACCTTTAGGTTTATTTTTTTATGTAAAATAGCTGTTTGTAATTTATTTGTATTATCAAATTGTACACAGCCTTTTATATTACCTGTTATAAGGAAACAGCTCCTATATATATATATATATATATATATATATATATATATATATATATATATATATATATATATATATATATATATATATATATATACAGTTGCAAAGAAAAGTATGTGAACCCTTTGGAATGATATGGATTTCTGCACAAATTGGTCATAAAATGTGATCAAGTCACAACAATAGACAATCACAGTCTGCTTAAACTAATAACACACAAAGCATGAAATGTTGCCATGTTTTTATTGAACACACCATGTAAACATTCACAGTGCAGGTGGAAAAAGTATGTGAACCCTTGGATTTAATAACTGGTTGAACCTCCTTTGGCAGCAATAACTTCAACCAAACGTTTCCTGTAGTTGCAGATCAGACGTGCACAAAGGTCAGGAGTAATTCTTGACCATTCCTCTTTACAGAACTTTTTCAGTTCAGCAATATTCTTGGGATGTCTGGTGTGAATCGCTTTCTTGAGGTCATGCCACAGCATCTCAATCGGGTTGAGGTCAGGACTCTGACTGGGCCACTTCAGAAGGCGTATTTTCTTCTGTTTAAGCCATTCTGTTGTTGATTTACTTCTATGCTTTGGGTCATTGTCCTATTGCAACACCCATCTTCTGTTGAGCTTCAGCTGGTAGACAGATGGCCTTAAGTTCTCCTGCAAAATGTCTTGATAAACTTGGGAATTTATTTTTCCTTTGATGATAGCAATCCGTCCAGGCCCTGACGCAGCAAAGCAGCCCCAAAACCATGATGTCCCCACCACCATACTTCACAGTTGGGATGAGGTTTTGATGTTGGTGTGCTGTGCCTCTTTTTCGCCACACATAGTGTTGTGTGTTTCTTCCAAACAACTCAACTTTGGTTTCATCTGTCCACAGAATATTTTGCCAGTACTGCTGTGGAACAACCAGGTGCTCTTGTGCAAACTGTAAACGTACAGCAATGTTTGTTTGGACAGCAGTGGCTTCCTCTGTGGTATCCTCCCATGAAATCCATTCTTGTTTAGTGTTTTACGTATTGTAGGTTCGCTTACAGGGATGTTAGTATTTGCCAGTGACTTTTGTAAGTCTTTAGGTGACACTCTAGGATTCTTCTTCACCTCACTGAGCAGTCTGCACTGTGCTCTTGCAGTCATCTTTACAGGACGGCAACTTCTAGGGAGAGTAGCAGCAGTGCTGAACTTTCTCCATTTATAGACAATTTGTCTTACCGTGGACTGATGAACAGCAAGGCTTTTGGAGATACTTTTATAACCCTTTCCAGCTTTATGCAAGTCAACAATTCTTAATCGTAGGTCTTCTGAGAGCTCTTTTGTGCGAGGCATCATTCACATCAGGCAATGCTTCTTGTCAAAAGCAAACCCAGTACTGGTGTGCGTTTTTTATAGGGCAGGGCAGTTGTAACTAACACCTCCAATCTCATCTCATTGATTGGACTCCAGTTGGCTGACATCTCACTCCAATTAGCTCTTGGAGATGTCATTAGTCTAGGGGTTCACATACTTTTTCCACCTGCACTGTGAATGTTTACATGGTGTGTTCAATAAAAAACATGGCAACATTTCATTCTTTGTGTGTTATTAGTTTAAGCAGACTGTGATTGTCTATTGTTGTGACTTAGATGATGATCAGATCACATTTTATGACCAATTTGTGCAGAAATCCATATAATTTCAAAGGGTTCACATACTTTTTCTTGCAACTATATATATATATATATATATATATATATATATATATATATATATATATATATATATATAAATATGAGTCTGTTATTGGCTGATAGCTGTCTCATGGTACAGGTGCAGAACTGCATTTATCAGAAAACAATCTACTTCTCTTTTTAAATTCATAGTAAGTTTTATTGCATTGTATTTTTATTATGCATCTGTGGTTTTGTAATTCTATATGTTCCTTTTAAATGGACTGAACTTGTCAAAATAGATATCTCATTATGTTATTACTCTATGTAAACACAAACACTTCCTTTTCTTTTCTATATCTAAGATACCAATTGAAATGAACATTTTAGTGCCTATCTCTCTCATACCCAATGGCAGTGTGATTTAAGACAACACAGTATTGACCAAGAGAAGTTAAAGGACAGGTGGTGGAGCACATGACAAATACAAAATGTCTGACAGTGAGAATTAGTAGGAAGTAAAAAACCCATATTACAGTATCCAATTTAACTTATATTTAAACAAATGAAATTTAACATATATTACAGGAGAAAATATTGTTTCATATAAATGACAGAAAACAAAGATTATAATATATTTGTAAAGTTATGATATAGCCCCCTCATAAATAGATTTTCTACTATTATGTTGTATAGATCTGGGAAGATTCATATTTAAAGTGATAGTAAACACCCAAAATGTTATTGTTTAATAAGATAGATAATCCATTTATTTACTATTCCCTAGTTTTGCATAACCAACACTGTTATAGAAATATACTTTTTACCTCTGTAATTACCTTGAATCTAAGTTTCTGCAGACTGCCTCTTTATCTCAGATCTTTTGACAGACTTGCATTTCAGGAAATTTGTGCTGACTTCTAAATAACTCCACGTGCATGAGCACAATGTTATTTATATGAAACACATGAACTAACACCCTCTAACTGTGAAAAAAATGTCAAATGCATTTAGATAAGAGGCAGCCTTCTAGGGTTTAGAAATTGGCATAGGAGCCTCCTAGTATTAGCTTTCAACTAAGAATACAAGAGAACAAAGCAAAGTTGATGATGATAAAAGTAAATTAGAAAGTTGTTTAAAATTACATGCCCTATCTGAATAATCAACGATTACTTTGGACTTTAATGTCCCTTTAAGGGGCAATTATAACACACTGTGGGGCCCATTTATCAAGCTCTGTATGGAGCTTGAGGGCCCGTGTTTCTGGTGAGCCTTCAGACTCGCGAGAAACACAAGTTTTGGACCAGCGGTCTAAAGAACGCTCCTCCATAACCTGTCGCCTGCTCCGAGGAGGCGGACAGACATCGCCGCAATTTAACCTGATTGAATATGATTGGGTTGATTGACAACCCCCTGCTAGCGGCCGCAAATCTGCAGGGGGTGGTGTTGCACCAGCAGTTCACAAGAGCTGCTGGTGCAATACTGAATGCGGAGAGCGTATTGGTCTTTCATAATTAGGCCCCACAGTGTTAACTGTACTAAATGCTTGTGGTAAATCAATATCACATATGTAATAATCTAATCAGCTGATCTGTATCACATTAATTGTTATGCGTGCCTTTAATTATACCATACGTACAGTTAATCAGAACCATTATTTATTATTATCCCTTTAAACCATTTAATATACGTTTTACAGACACGGCCAGGGCACTGCGTAATCTGTTGGCGCTCTACAAATAACCGATAATAATATCCGGTATTGATGTAACTGGATTGAATAAGGGAACCTTCTTCCTGAGCACAGACATTGGAGCCTGTTATCAGCATGAACCCATATGTGTTAGGTGAGTAAAATAGATATTATGCTGACTTTAATTACTGGGAAAATAGAGTAAATCATTCATTAAACAAATATAAACTATTATATTTATATCTGCGTCTTTAAGAAAATTTGTGTCAGTGACACAAAAAAAAGGAACAACTCCCATTGGGATGAGGATTAGTGTAAAAATACTACTTCCCCTCTCTGTCCTTTTAGACAGATCATGTCTAACCACTGCCTAACCTCACCCCCAGACTTCTGTACTCAGAACACTGGCAACTTCACCTTCCCCTGCCCTAACTCATGGAACTCCCATAACTACACTTAAATAACTACGTTGTTCCCAGTGAGTATTCCCCACCCCAGAACCGCTCCTGATTTGTGTGCTTAATTTTGCAGTAAATATTATTAAACTAATAAAGTTTTTGGCTGATTATATAAATGAAACAACCACAGCTGAACGCTTAAAAGTATTGTAAAATCACTGCTTCTTACCCTCTCAAAACATCTCAAACTGATCTGTGATGATTAAGACATCATGTTCTCACCCAACTTGTTGAGCATGAGCCATGCAGGACTGTATGTGCGCTTGCTTGTGCAATGTTAAATGAGTATGGTGGATGCCACCTATCTTGCCCAGAATACAGATGTACTTGTTCCCTTGCTGAGAACATTATGCAAAAAATGTTGTCATCATTTTTTAATTTGTTATTTAAAGGTAAATAAATGTAAAAATGAAAACAAAATGAAAGAAATTTTGTTGCATATTAAAGAATATGACTTTTTTTAAAATGGATTATATTATAAAGAATAAATATTGTTATTTTTCTTTATTTCATTTATTTTTATGTAGACAAACACGTGAATAGTTCATTCATTAATGACTATTCACAAACATTGGGGATATCACAGCAGATATTTAATGAAGATGGTGAATTTGCAGGAACTGGGCAGCAATCATTATGTACAGAGAGTAATTTAGTCATCAAACAAGAGGACAACATTTATGACTTATCTAGTGAAATGATTATCCCTGAGGATAAACCACAAACATTTACTGAGTTTTCAAAAAATGTTAAAGAAGAGAAAAGTCTACAGTCTAGCCAAATGATTCATACAAAGGAGAAACATTTCAAATGTACAGAATATGAGAAAATCTTTAGATATAAGTCTCATCTACTAGAACACCACAACATTTACACAGATGAGAAGCCAAACACATGTACTGAGGGTGTGAAAAGTTTTATACAAATGACAAAACGTATAGCTCATGAAAGGACCCACACAGGGGAGACACTATTTATCTGTACAGAGTGTGGAAAAAGTTTTACACGAATGTATAATCTAAAAACTCATGAAAGGAGTCACACAGGAGAAAAGCCTTTCATATGTACAGAGTGTGGAAAAAGTTTTACAGAAAAGAGTCATCTGAAAATTCATGAAAGGATTCACAGAGGAGAAAAGCCTTTCATATGTACAGAGTGTGGAAAAAGTTTTACAGAAAAGAGTAGTCTGAGAAAACATGAAAGATTTCACACAGGGGAAAAGCCTTACACATGTACAGAGTGTGGAAAAAGTTTTACACAAAAGGGTGATCTGAAAAAGCATGAAAGGAGTCACACAGGAGAAAAGCCTTTCACATGTAAAGAGTGTGGAAAATGTTTTACACGAATGGATAATCTGAAAATTCATGAAAGGAGTCACACAGGGGACAAGCCTTTCACATTTACAGAGTGTGGGAAAAGTTTTACAGAAATAAGTGATCTGAAAAGTCATGAAAGGAGTCACACAGGAGAAAAGCCTTTCACATGTACAGAGTGTGGAAAATGTTTTACAGGAAAGAGTAGTCTGAAATATCATGAAAGGATTCACACAGGAGAAAGGCCTTTCACATGTACAGACTGTGGAAAAGGTTTTATACAAATAAGTAGTCTGAAAAATCATGAAATGAGTCACACAGGGGAAAAGCCATTCACATGTACAGACTGTGGAAAAGGTTTTATACAAATAAGTAGTCTGAAAAATCATGAAAGGATTCACACCGGGGAAAAGCCATTCACATGTACAGAGTGTGGAAAATGTTTTACAGAAAAAAGTACTTTGAAAAAACATGAAAGGATTCACACAGGAGAAAAGCCTTTCACATGTATAGAGTGTGGAAAAAGTTTTGCATATAAGGATAATCTGAGAAAGCATGAAAGGATTCACAAGGGAAGAAACCTTTCACATGTTTAGAAAGTGAAAAAAGAATTTTATTGAAATCAGGTATCACAAAACACAAAGTATTTACACACAAATAAACTTTATATACACAGTGTACAAACCTTTTAACAATTATCCTAAATAGGGCAAACTCTGTAAATAGAAGCATCAAATGAGATATTATTGTAAATAATTCTAAATCCCAGTTATAAAAGCCCCAGATTGGAAGAGCTCTCCTGCTGTCCTTTATTCCTCTATAAATGTGCACCTCAGTTTCTCTCATATAAATGTGATAGAATCCAAACACCACACATGAATATACAAATCTGTCCTCATACTGACCAGTTTACACAACCATTCACCCCAAAGCACCCCCAGTGTTGTTTATTAATATGCCAGTGTTAGGAGTTGTACGTTCGATATACACAGAGGAGAAAATAATTACATTTACAGAATTAAGGAGTCTTTATATGAATAGAGTGTTAGAGAATTATATAAACAAGAACATCAGTCTCAAATGATTGACATCTGGCAGATATATTTAATGTGCACATCATGTGGATAAACCTTTTCTTATAGCAATAGATGCTTAGCATTGTACATGTTATATACCAGAGGAATTACTGAGGGGAAACTGATTTTATTTAATGAGACACAATATCAGTAACCGGTACATACGTGATCATAATCAGTTTAATTTAAATGGCTACTATAACCTACATGTATACTGGGTATGTAATATGTGTGTCATGTGATCATAATCAGTTTAATTTAAATGGCTACTATAACTAAAGTGTACATTATATGTCTAATAAATCCCTTTGTATCAAGAGCACAAGTGTTAGGTATATTTATACCATTGTGTGCATATATCATGTAATGCTGCTGTTTACTATATAATGATATGTAATGGTTTTTCCTGCAAATAAAAAGTGATTGTAATCCAGACCAGTATTTTGTGTTTTTTGTATAATTAAAAACACAATATCACAGAATAATTAGGAAAACATCGTCAAAGACAGAAGCCAAAACTGACAGTGAAAGTTAAACACTGATAATTCAGATAGAGCAGCAATTTTACCCAACTTTCCAATTTACTTCTATTATCTAATTTGCTTTGTTCTTTTGGTATCCTTTGTTATAGAGTAAACCTAGAAGGCTGATATTATATGAGCTTAGGGGCGTGCACGTGTATTTAGCAGTCTGTGCAGCAGTGTTTGTAACTATGTATAACAGCTATAAATGTTGTTGCAAACTCTGCTGTCTGAAGATACGTGCACGCTCCCGAGTTCACCTAGAATTACTCTTTAACAAAGGATAATAAGAGAACTAAGCACAAATGATAATATAAGTAAATTGGAAAGTTTATTGAAATGTCATGTTCTATCCAATCCATTTGTTTAATTTTGACTTTACTGTCCCTTTAACAGTACATAAAACAATATCAAATTAACCCCCAACCATCACCAACCCAGATTATTAATCACCAGCAAGACTTTATACACAGACATTTTCTGTTACTTAAATCATACTTAAAGAAAATTACACTTTCATGATTCAAATTGAATGTGTAATTTTATGAAACTTTTAATTTAACTTCTGTTATCAGACTTATGTACTACTGGGATCTGACTGGTGGCTACACGCATGTGCCTCTTGTCATTGGCTCATCAGATATGCTCAGCTAGCTCCCAGTAGTATATTGCTGCTCTATAGCTGACTTTGCAGGAGTTAAAGGGACAGTCTACACCTTAGTCATCTTAAAGTCTTACCTTCGATTTAGCTACAAATTAGCCTCCTGCACCCCTTTCTATATCATGCAGCAGGAACAATAAAAAAGTTATTTTAAAATGAATAATGGCTGCCAAGCTCAGCCCACTGATGACATCATGATCTGGGCTGCATCTAGGCACTCTGCTGAATAGCAATGACAGTCTGTTGCATCCAACTAGTGAGTCTTTTGTGATTGGATGCCATATGCAGCCCAGATCAAGATGTCATCAGTGGGCTGAGCTTGGCAGCCATTTCAAAGTGACCAGAAACAATATTAATTTTAAAATAACTATTTTACTGTCCATGCTGCATGATATAGAAAAGGTGCAGGAGGCTATTTGCAGCTTTACTCTAAGGTAAGATGACCAAGGTGTAGATTGTCCCTTTAAATACATAGTTATATACAATCATTGGTACAATAATAAACTGATATACTATATTAGAGCATCATTTGCACCTTTATATCTCTTTAATTAATAACAGAAATTATAAAAATTGTATTCTAGATAAAAATTATTTTATCACAATGTTATCTTCATTAAACAAGGACTCACAAGATAGCACAAAGCTTGATCTGACTAAAGGGACAGTAAACACCTTGAGACTGTAATATAAACTAATTATTCCTTGGAAAACAACTTTACCGTATACTTTCATTGTCTAATAGTATTGTTATATCAGCTGTGTGCCGGGATATTATCTGTGTGTCACAGACGTACAGTGACTAATAATGCAATAAACACATAGAAATAACTTCACTCACTATTTAATGTCTAATAGTATTGTTATATCAGCTGTGTGCTGGGATATTATCTGTATGTCACAAACGTACAGTGACTAATAATGCAATAAACACATAGAAATAACGCCACTGACTCACTATTTAATGTCTAATAGTATTGTTATATCAGCTGTGTGCAGGGATATTATCTGTGTGTCACAAACGTAGTGACTAATAATGCAATAAACGCATAGAAATAAGCTCACTGACTCACTATTTAATGTCTAATAGTATTGTTATATCACCTGTGTGCCGGGATATTATCTGTGTGTCACAGACGTACAGTGACTAATAATGCAATAAACACATAGAAATAACTTCACTGACTCACTATTTAATGTCTAATAGTATTGTTATATCAGCTGTGTGCTGGGATATTATCTGTATGTCACAAACGTACAGTGACTAATAATGCAATAAACACATAGAAATAATCTCACTGACTCACTATTTAATGTCTAATAGTATTGTTATATCAGCTGTGTGCTGGGATAGTATCTGTGTGTCACAAACGTACAGTGACTAATAATGCAATAAACACATAGAAATAACGTCACTCACTATTTAATGTCTAATAGTATTGTTATATCAGCTGTGTGCAGGGATATTATCTGTGTGTCACAAACGTAGTGACTAATAATGCAATAAACACATAGAAATAAGCTCACTGACTCACTATTTAATGTCTAATAGTATTGTTATTTCAGCTGTGTGCCGGGATATTATCTGTGTGTCACAAACCTATGGATTAAGGCGGCTTTATTAGAAAGATGAAGCATTATCGTGACCACTTATCATCAGAGACATCTGACAAAGCGCTTGATAAGTGACATGCATAAGAATGGTCCTGAAAATTCTGCTATCTTTCTTTTTCTTTTTATTGTTTTTCATATTTTCAATCAATACATACAGAAAAGAAGATAAATAACAAAAATAGACATAAATTGTGGAGACACAGCTCCAATTTGTTCAGACCTTATCTTGGAGACACAGCTCCAGGTTGAAAATAAACAGTTTCTAAACATCACTTGATCATTATAATGTCTAATTCTAAATTATACCTTACGCTTTCTTTTCTATTATATTTTCTATCAATCATGTATCTTACAGACTTTTCAATAGCGAAACATTGTTATAGCATAACTTTCAAATTATTTTCCACCTTTCTTATCATTAATTAAGCCGTATCTTAAGATAGGAGAGAGTGCCAGAGGGGGGATAGGGTCACATTCTTATTAAATTAGCTTCTCCCCTTCTCCCTATGTAGTTCATAGCCACTCTTCTCTAAGCCTACTCTCCTTTATGTAGGTGGTATTTTCAAACCTAGTAATTAGTTCACTTTGTGTATCCCTATCTTGTATCTTAATCCAGAATTTCCATTTTTCAAAGAACTTTTCTACATTTACCTCCAAATTATACCAGATATCATGTTGTTCAATCAAGAATTGTTTATGCACTATATTTTTTAAGGCATTCAATGTTGGTGCTCGTTTATTCTTCCACCCCTTTAAGATGAGATTCCTACTTATTATAATTAGCATTGAGAAGAAAAGTTTACAGTGTATAACTTCAGTTTTTTTAAAATTCAGGAATATAACATGATCTGCTTGTAATACCAATTGTTCACTGCATATTTTATTAGCCCAATATGTTACCATTTTCCAAAATCGCTGTAATTTGGGGCATGTCCATATGCAGTGGATCAGGTTAGCTTTAATTCCACTGCATTTTTTACATTTATATCCGTTGTGAGCCTTCCCCTATTTAGACATTATGTCAGGTGTAATATATGTCATCCATATAATTTTAATATGTTGTTCACGTAGTGTTGCTGCTAACGTAGCCTTCTCAATCCTTCCTATACTTTTTAAGATAATCTGTGGGTTCAGGTCGGGAAAATACATATCTTTCCATTTTGATGTGATTTTCTCCACATATTTCTCATATTCTGTATATTTTATAGTATTATATAATAGGGATATTGAGAACTTGTTATTTTTGTATGCATTATAGACTGGCGTCAGGGAAGAATGATCCCATATTTTCCCATGTAATCTTATCAATTTCGAACAATAATCTCTAATTTGTAAGCGTAATAGTGCTCCTTCTTGCATTGAAATTTATCCTGCATTTCCCTAAATTCTATAATCCTTGCGTTATCTCCTTCTCTATTTATAATTTGTGTCATATTAATTAAGCCATGTTCTTCCCATTCTACCCCAATATTTGTTAGGAATCCTAGTTGGAAATCTTGGTTCCCTCTAATTGAGAGAGAGTGTGATACTGCAAATCTTATATTCAGCTTATTGCAGATTTTATGCCATGCTATTATTGGGTCTTTAAATAAATTAATTCTCTTAATATATATGGGGAGTTTATTAGTTTCTAAGTGGACTATGTTCTTTAAGTACAAGGGTTTGACTACTTGAGATTCTATATCCAATATAGTAAAATGCCCTATATCTAAAAGCCAGTCTATAGCAATTTTCCCTACTGCCACTAGGTTATATAGAGTGATATCAGGTAGGGCCATTCCCATTCGACTCTTTGGGAGTGTTAATTTCCCATGGTTTAGCCTTATTTTTTTTTCCCCCCATAAATATGTTTTAATGGATGTACTTATTTTCTTCCTTTCTGTATTTTTCAAAAGCAGGGGGATGTTTTGGAAAATATATAATAGGCGTGGTAGTGCCACCATTTTTAATAAATTTATCTTCCCATATAAGGATAAGGGGAGGGATTCCCAATGTTTCAGAGTTTCAGCAAATTTTTTGACAGCTTCTTTTATATTTAATGTGTATATTTCCTCTGGATCTGCTGAAAATTTTAGGCCCAGATAAGTTAGAGTATGTTTTACTTCTTTAAAAGTTTGAGTATCTGAGTCTGTTTTTTTATGCACCCATAATACTTCTGATTTATTTTTATTAATTTTGTAACCAGAGAATGCTCCGAATTCTTCCACTATTTGACATATTAGTTTAAAATTTCTATGGGAATGTTTAGTAAAAATTAGTAGATCATCTGCATAAACTGCTAATTTAATTTCCTTCCCTCGTATACTTATTCCTGGAATCTTAGATCTAAGTATATTAAGTAATGGTTCCAGGGCTAAATTAAAGATTAAGGGGGACAGGGGCCACCCTTGTCTAGTTCCTCTTAAAAGTGGGAAAGACTTCGTTTTATCTTTATTTATAATTAGAGTAGCTTGGGATTTTTTATATAATAATTCGATCATGTTATAAGAGTTTCCAGAGAATCCGAATTTATCTAGTGTTGTGAATATATGGTCCCATACTATAGAATCGAACGCTTTGTGCGCATCCAGCGCTATTATAGAAAGATCTTCTTCACTTATTTTCTTATTAAATTTTTTATTATACCAGACATCTGCCAATGTTATATACAATTTCCTTAGATTAATGTTGGATGAGCGTCCTTTCATGAAACCTGTTTGGTCCTGATGAACTGCCTCCCCGAGTATTACTTGTATTCTTTTAGCTATAATACTTGTAATTAACTTATAATCGTTATTTAATAATGATATTGGTCTATAAGACTCTATTAATTGCGGATCTTTCCCTGGTTTCGGTATAATAATTATTGCGGATTCATTAAAATCTGTAGAGGGCATAAGTTGCCCTGTCCAGAACTTATTGAGTAATAATGTTATTGTGGGTGTAATTTCTGCAACCAGGATTTTGTAGAATTCGGGGGGTAGTCCATCAGGACCAGCAGCCTTGTTACTAGCTAAGTTTCTAATAGTTTGTGCTACTTCCTCCTCAGAAATCATTTCATTAAGTTTGTTTAGCTGGGTTGTATTAATTTTTGGGACCGTTACTGTTTTCCAAAACTGTTCTTTTATATTTTCGTCTATAGGAAATGATGAATATAGCTTTGAGAAGTATTCATAAAATGCTTCTTGGATCTCTTTAAGGTCGGTTATCACCCTACTCCCTATTTTTAGCCCGGATATAAACTTACTTTTCTTTTGATTATTACTTATTTGGGCCAGAAATCTTCCGGCTTTATTACCAAATCTGTAAAACTTTGCACATCTTTTCATATCCTCCTTAATTTCATTTTGGGTAAAAAAATTATCCCTATTCTGTTTTGCCAACACATATTTTTCCCAATTAATCTTTGATCTTTTATCCAAGAATTTTGTATATGCATTAGTTAAGGCCTTGGTTACTTGTTGTTTCTTATAATTTAATTTTTTTTTCATCTTAATTACGAAAGAAGTGATCTCTCCCCTAAGTACTGCTTTCGCAGTATTCCAGTATATATTGGTTTTATTCCAATAGCTATTATTAAATCTGTCATACTCCTTCCACTTTTCTTTCAGAAAACTTATGAATTTGGGGTTATTTAATAAATATTTTGGGGAAACAAATGAACCTGGTTGCTTTATAGGAGGTGTATTAAAGGTGATGCTAATAGGGGCATGATCTGATAGCGTAATTTGCTCTATCTTAGCTTCTTGTATCGGATTAATCAAACTTTCCGATACCAAGAAAATATCTATTCTTGAAAGGGAATGTTTAGTTTTGGAAAGGCATGTGAATTCCCTCCCGTCCGGATTCTTAATCCTCCAGATATCCTGTACATTTAAGTCTTTTTTTAAATTTTTAAGTATTATACTTTCCCTTTTCCTTTTGGCCCCCATATTCCTTTGACCTCTCAAATCCTTTATTTTACTTTCCCCAGTTACTTTCTGTCTATCTAGGAGTAAGTTTGGGGTGAGGTTAAAATCTCCTCCAATTATTAGTTTTTTATCTGAATAGATCATCAATTGGTCTCTTATCTTCCTCCAGAATTCTGGATCCTCACTATTAGGGCCGTATATATTACAAAGTATATATTCCTTGCCTTGAATCACAGCTGACAAAATGATATACCTTTCCTCCTTATCTAATATTATATTACTAATAGTGTATTCTAGCGTCTTGCTAAATAAGATGGCTACTCCTTTTTTCCTTAAACTACATGGAGTAAAGATTACTTCCTTTATCCAACCCCCCTTTAATTTAGCTGCTTCCTCGCTTTTTAGATGTGTTTCTTGGAGGAAGGTTATCTGGGCTCCTAGTTTCTTTGCATGCTTCAATACAGATTTCCTTTTTATAGGTGACGTAATTCCACCTATATTCCATGATATAATTTTAAGAGACATTTTACTCTATTTGAGTGATAATTTAAAAATAAATCTTTTAATCTTGGGCATCTAGCCCAGTAATAAAACCAGCATTCCTGCTTCAAAAAATAAGAACTCAAAAAAAAGCGGGCCCACTGCCTGCCTGTACCCGCTTGTAAGACCCTTTGTCTACTATCTATCTTCACATTATACTTTTTCATTGCCATGGTTATTTTCTAAGAAAATTTTAACTTCTGCCTCCTCTGTAAACAATTTGTTGCCCTCTTTCAGTTGTATATTTATCTTTGCTGGGTATAATAACCTGGCTTTCCAGCCCATTTGAATAAGCTTCGTGCAATAAGGTGCCATAATGCGTCTTTTATTGGAGGTTTCAATCGAATAATCATTAAATAATAATATTTTTTTCCCTTTATACATTAGTTCGTTATTTAATTTCCTATATGCGTTGAACATTGTTATCTTATCCTGAAAGTTTAACATCTTCATGATGACTGCTCTATTAAAATTCTCTCCTTGTGTTGTTTTTTTGACTGGGCCTATCCTGTGAATTCTTTCTACTATAATTGTAGATTCAGTTCTATCAATTTTTAGAATATGCGGTAATTCGCTCTCTGCGAACTCCTTGAGCTCTCTATCTGTTATGCTTTCTGGTAAGCCGATTAATCTAATGTTATTCCGCCTTGTGCGGTTCTCCAGGTCTTCCAGTTTTGCTTTAATTGCTTCAAGTTGTGTTGACATATTTTGTGTTATCTGGTCCTTTTGTAGCTCTCTATCTTCAATGTCTGATACCCTCTGTTCTACATGGCTAATCCTTGTCGCAAAGTATTTAACTTCGTTAGAGAGTTCATTTATACTATGTTGTATAGAATCAAATTTTGGAGAGAAGAGTGCATTTAATTGCCTAACTAAATCTCCATTATTTTGTGCAGTGTTTTCTTCTAAATCTTCCAGAACCTCTAGGTTAGGTTTGTTACTTTTTTTATCTTGATTTTTATTTCTGGATGACATTGTGGGTGATTTTAACTTATTTTTGGATATATATTTATCCATCAATCTATGTGTAAAATCTTGTGCATATATCTGTGTGTATATATTTAATTGTGAAATACCAAGTGTTTTTTTAAATGTTATGTCCTGGTGGACTTATTTTACCCTGTGTTTTGAGTAATTTAGTGAAAAAAAAAAAAAAAAAAGTGTCTGAGTGTCTACCTACTACCCTTTTCTTCTCTCGTATTAATGTTCTATTTCTTCTTTCTTTTGTTTTACATATTACTTCAGAAAGCTACTTATATTACTACCACCTTGTCAATCTCTTATATATATTTCTTTATTATGCTCTAGGCACTATTACTCCAGCAGCAAGTTCCCTTGCTGCTGTTGACTATTAGTTCCAATTCAGTTTTCTCTATATAGTTATAGATAGTGCTTCTCTAATCTATGAGAGGAAAGGCACAGGCACAAACAGGGAGAGCCTTGATATCAGTATGTACAATATTCAGCGATTTCCTTATTTAGATGTATACCCTTTCATAACCAATCCATTTACTCTTAGCTTTATTTCTCTAGCAGAAAAGTATCTTGCTGTTATTAGCTATTAATTCCAGACAATTTTTCTATTTATACCTATGCTAAATGAGCTATACATACAAGCATGCTGATCTAATCAAGGAGATTATACCAATTGGATTATACCAGTCTGCAGAAAGATAGCCAAAGAGGGAAAGTCAAAGCAAGGCCAGACAAGAAGAGAGAGCATGAAAAGAAGAAAAGCAAAGAAAGAGAAAAAGGACCAATATGTCCAGTATTTTTATAAATATATCCTTCCACTGTTAGTCAATTTTCCCCCTTTATCCAATCTATCCCTGTCATACTATGTATATTGATGTATATAAGGTTACAACCATAATTGAAAACAACCATATATGGTGAAGTAATATTTCAAATCAGGTAAAGAAAAGGTAGGGGGGAACACATAGAGATTCAATACAAATTATTGCGCCATTGACATTGCCAACTCTTTAGAGTATATGATATGCCTCTTATCTCTTTAAATTGTTCAGTGTTCAGTTTCAAGCTTCTTCCTTTCTTTTTTTTTTCTCCCTTTCCCCTCCCTTTTCCTAATATGTGTTCCTTAAAGAGCTTATTGCTATTTTATCAACCAGTTGTATTTTTAGTACTCCTCAATACAGCTTTTAATTGTCCCAATCAGTATATATGATCTATTTGTATTCCTTCTGGTTGCAAGGTATTTATCCAACTTATCTTCTGGTCAGATCTTATAAGATATAGATAGGGAGAAAGAGGAAAAGAGCAACCAAAAAAACAGATGCTTTCCAAATCAAACCCCGATTTTTACTGCTAGAGATTTCTATTAGGGTAAAGGCAGGGAAGATGTCTTAACTGTTAACTTCAGTATGTCCCTTTAATACTCAGCAGGCAACTCTGTTCCACCTTTCTTTGTATTCAGATTATCTTAAAAAGAGAGCTGCCTTATCTTGTGAAATCTTTAAATATAGAGACTGAATTTTTGCGTATTAATCGTAAGAGTCCATCCATACCGTCCATATATCAGACTACTTTGTTTAACTCCGATGAGTATAGGCCCTATTTATATGTACACTGCAACACTGGTATTCTTCCCTTTTCCTTAATAAGAGCTTATAGAGCTTATGTGTTGTCTTTAGCCAAAGTGTTGGTGCAGGACAGACTATTTATGGCAGTTCCAATGTGTTATTTGTCCTCTTTTCAGTGTTCATTAATAGATCAAAGCAAGATTTTGTTTAAACTGTTTTGGCAATTTTAACGGTGTGCCTTCAACTCTGGGCCCTACATATAGCAGGTAATCCCTCTATCCACTCTTTAGGATTGTCCACCCAGGTTGCCCCTTCTGTTTGTCTTCTCAAGCCTTATAAACCGTTTAACTGCTTTGATATCAATTACCCTTTTAAACCATTGTACTACTTAAGCAGGGTACTTATCTGGTTGTTGTTTTCCAATGTTCGCCATCCAAGTTTGTCCCGGTTTTCCTCTGCGCAGCTGTGTACCTGCACCGCTGATCCAACTGCCAGCTTTACTTGACGGCGGATTACCAAGGTTCCCAGCTGGAGCTAGTCCGCTGTTCTTTATACCTCGGGAACCTGTGCGTGTCCGAAAGGCTTACTTTAGCCAAGTGATACCCTGGCGTCCTCTGCCCACGTGGAGGAGGGGGGGCTTTAGCCCGGTGCGCTGGAGGTTATGACGGTATGTACAGTGCCTCCTCTTCACACTCTCCGATCAAACACCTGGACGCCTTCTGAGTATCGCCTAGAGAGATATGCCCCTGGAGCTTGGCTTGTAGCTGATGCTTCGATGCAGACGCTTACTGCTTGCCTGCTGCGTGACCGCTTCCGCCGGAAGTCCGTGATTCTGCTATCTTTCTAATAAAGTAGCCGTAATCCATAGGACTGTTCTCTGACATTTGCTTTATTTATTACTTTTCCCTTCAATATTTATTTCAACCTTTTTTCCTGTAATTTAAGTCTGAAAATTGCGTATTTTTCAGTCCTGAAAACTGAAAGTGCACATAGCAGCATCATATATTTGTCCAGAAGTGGCTTCTTTTTAATTTAGAAGATATATCTTACTATAAGATATATAATGTCAAGTTGCTATGAATTACTTTCCTTTCCTTACGTACTTCATCTTTTTAGTCCATAGATAAAGAGGTTTGGTGTTGCAATCACTATGTATACTATATCTGCAAGTGTTTGCTTAGATATAAATATTCTGTCTTATTAATAAATAATATTATTAATTGAAGGCTAAATACAAAGAATTTTTGTATAATCTATTTTGTATAAAAATATAGTGAAAAAAATCTCTACTGGATTATTAGAATAACTAGTGTTAAAGCCCTTGTGTACACGGACCAAAATGTTTAAGGAAAGAAATATACATATACATCTATCCATCTACCCCTTTATCCCTATCCATCTATCCCTCTCCCTCCATCCCTATCCCTTTATTTCTATAAACCCCTTTATTTAATTTTTTTGATTTTTTTTTTTTAGTAGTTTAGTGGTTCCACCACCTCCTCCCCTCCCATGATCACCATGTAGTAGCCCCCGCACCCCAAACCCCTTTTCTGTAGTTTAGCTTCCCCATCCCTCCCTGTCCCTTTTTTTTCTGTAGAAGAGAATAGTGATAATAGGTAGTCAGGCTACGAGGTATTAGCATTACAGCTATGCTCTATAATTTTGTATATGGCTATGATAAAAAAGGAAGGACAGGCCTCTGTACTATTAAAGATGGTTATGATTTAAATCTTATTAGAGGAAGTTAGGATAATCCTAAAACAGTATCTAAATGTTAAATATGGCTGGTAATGTACTAATTGTTGTTGTTATATGTGCACTGGAGTCCAGAGGGAGCACAAACCTCGGCTCTCCTGTAAGATTTTACTTAGTAAAAGTTATTATTTTAATATGCTTTGTTCAGGGGGTATTATTATTTTATTTATTTATTTTTTTTTTATTATATTTTTTCTTTTTTTTTCTTTTCCGCCTCTTCTCTCCACTCACACTCACCCACTATTCTGCTCCGTAAAAATCCTTTAATAATTAGTCATAAAAATTAAACTAGTTTTGTGGAATGTGGTGGTGGTAGGGGGGTGACATCTCCAATTAAGAGAAAAAATATCCTTAAACTCCTAAAAAAACAAAGAGCAGATATTGTGTTTTTGCAAGAATTACATTTAAAAGCAGGTGAAATTGATAAACTTAAGGTAAACTGAATAAAAGAGATTATAGCAACACCATGTGATAAACGAAGTCGGGGTGTAGCCATCCTTTTTAACCAAAGCTTGGATTATGAGACAATGAGACATGATCTGGACCCGGCAGGGTGTTATATTATCTTACAGGTGCAGATAGCAAAGATCAGATGGTCATTATGTAATGTATACGGACCTAATAAACTTAATAAGGAATTTTGGAGCAAGTTAGAAACTACCACTACGGGGACAAAATCTGATAATTATGAGTGATTTTAACTTTGTTAGGATATGTTAGCATTACCGACGCCATCTTGTCCTAGTTGCCATTTTGTATTAGGCATCCATCTTGTCTAAGAAAGGTTTATACTAACAGTTTATTATGTAGTGAGAAATATGCTGATGTTAGTAAGACCTGTATAAGCTAGAATGGCCTTCTGATTGTTCCTAGCAAAGCACCTGGAAGCCCGTTATCTATGTAAGATGCCCAAACGGTCTTGCTTGGGCTGAGCTATGCGCCCAGATGTACTTTTGTTATTGTTATAGAAATACACCTTAATACTCCTCTTTCACTCAATTATTTTAATAAGCTTCCTTTGTTCATGAAATATGGTATGATATTATGTAGTTATGAACATGTCATTGTTTATCCCCATATGCTGTAATTATTGCCTATAAGAAGTGTTGTGCATCTTCTAATAAACAGAATAGGTTTTAGACTGATTGCTGCGTGGTCTGATTCCTGTTCTCTGGGATATCCTATCAAGTAACCCATTAATTTCCAGGTGAAAGTGTATGATCCAGGCCAAGTGCTGACTGACACACTCCCCCCCTGAAAATAACACCTAACATTTCTGGTGTCAGAAGTGGGATTCGCACTGGGTAAGTAGATACGTGTTTTTTACTCTACTTTTCCCTCTGTGAATCTAAATTTATTTATATAAAGGGGTTCCTGCAGTGAAGGTGTAGGTTTGCGGAGGTTCGAGTCCTGCCGGCATTTATATTAGCCCCTCTAGACAGGTTAAAGTCCTGCTAGTTTAGACAGGTTTGGAGTCCTGTCTGGTGTAGCGCAGGTTGTGGCGCTGTTTAAGTTAGCGTGCAGTTGACGGGTGCTTCAAGTCCCCCGTGCAGAGTTGCAGCGCTGTTTTGGTGAGTTAGAGTCTCACCTGTGTTGAAGTTTTCCCTATATATTCCTATAGTAGAGTTTTATTACCTATCACTGGAATTGAATTGGTATTTGGTGCTGTTTTTTGCTTGCTTGATTGCTTGCTTATACTGCCATATAACTGTGCTGCGCTTAGAAATTATTAAGTAATTGTGCCTTTTATCATGGTTGCTATTATTGTGTTGTTAAAATGTGCTCTGCTCACAGCAAAATATTAATAATAATGCAGAGAGAAGAGGAGAATGTTATTGCATCTTTAATGTCTACGAAAGGGTTAACAGTTTCATTTCAAGGCAGGGAGTTGTGCACGCTGAAGTTTTCTCCTGAATTCAGAAAAGTTATGAGCAGAGAAGAGGGGTGGCCAGTGCTGTGTAATTAGTGTTTGTCTGTCTGATGTTCAATGTGTCCCGTGTTATGTGTAAAAGATTTACTCTACACAAAAAGATTTGAGGATGTATTATCCTGTCTAAAATTTGTTTATGTCTCAATTTGTTGGGAAAATGGCCATTCCTTGCAAATTCGGACACTTTCAGATACATTTTAAATTTGGTGGAAAGTTAATCTTATTGTATTTCTAAATGCCTTTGCTATGTTTGAAATACATGTTTTCCTGGAAGAGAGAGAATGTTAATAAAATATGTTTTCAGTGTCTATAAAAAAGTTAAAGTTAAAATTGCTCAATGTTGAGTGAATTTATGGTAATCAAGTTGATATGAGCTTGTGTGTGTGTCGCTGTAAAAATGACCTTGGTGCATTTTTCTTTCTGAATGGTAATTATTCAGGCTGGTTTCTTAGCTAAGCTGTAATGAGGTATTTTAATGTGTTATTGTTGTAACTTGATTTAAAGTCATATGTATGTTCTTAATTATGTGTGTTATTAATAGCATTTTTAGTTTTAAGTGATATTTATTTTATGCAATTAAAGACTGTCCACCTGTTGCGGCATATTAATATATTGTTTTTGCAAGTGAACTAATTAAGGGATTTGTAAATGTGTGGATGTTTGTGTGACTTTCGGTCACGTTCTGGTAAATGAAAAAGATTAACAGGTTGATTCAAGTATGTTGTGGGCGTAATGTAAGCTTCATGCAAGGAGTTAAACACAGGAGAATAGAAAAGACTATACGCTGTATGCTATTACATTTATCTAAAGTATTTGGGTCTGTTTCTGTTGCAAGTAGAGTAATTCAGTAGAAGTTTTAATATAAATGGGTAACATATTACTGTGTAATGTTATTTATGCTGTGATGGCTCTCATTTAAATATGCAGGTTATGATATAGTAAAGAAGTAGAATTTTAATGGTAAATAAGACAAGTGTCTTAACAAACATGATGATGGACCCTGGTCTGGATAGATTTGGGCAAATTAATAAACAAGCCCAAGCACAAGAATCAAAGTTATTTAGAAATTTTACTAAAACATTACAGGTGTAAGATATCTGGATGTTACAACATCCAGATGAACATAATTTCTCATGTGAATCCAGAGTTTATTAAAATGTCTCTAGAATAGACCTGGTTTTAGTATATAAGGCACTGTGAAAGCAGGATATGGATTCTCAAATTAATGATCATGCGCTCATCTCCCTGCAAATTATGTCAAGGAAAGAAATACCTAAAAATAATTTCTGGTTTCCAAAATTTATGAGTAATAATATTCAATTTTGTAACTGACTGACCAATAAATAGAAAGACTACCTAAAAATAAATGCTGCGTATATAGAGAAACCCAAGTTTTTGTGGGAGACAGGTAAAGCTGTAATGAGGGGCGAGATGGTGGCATATATGTGCAAGTTAAAAAAGAAAAATCGGGCCAGGGAATTACAACTAGCGAGTCAATTAAAAAAAAAGCTTATAATCAGTATTTAAATAACCCCCAGGTAAATTCTTGGTATAAGTATACTCAAGCAAAGATGGAAAGAGAAGATTTTTTTAAATGAAAATGGTCTTAGGAAGGCTTAAAAGACAGGGCATTTTTTCATGGACACCTAGGGATCTCTGCTAGTTATCTCTCAAAACTGGTTAAATTTAAAAAAAAGCAAGAACATAATTGCTAATATAAGGGAAGAAGAGAAAAAGTACACAGTTACCTTAATACATAAGAAAGGCAAAACATTGGGAGGATCTAGGCCTGTATATGCCTATATCACTCTTGAATGTAAACTACAAAATCCTGATGGTAATCATAGCAGAGAGGTTAAAAAAAGTACTGGGGGAGATCATACATACAGATCAGGCAGGATTTATGCCAGGAAGGAATGTTGTGAGAAATATTAGATGGGTTCTTTTAACTCTGGATTATTACCATAACAGAGATCAGCAAAATAAGAAACAAAAAAGGGGAGATATGGCACTGTTAGTGATAGACGCAGAGAAAGCATTTGACGCTGTTAATTGGGACCATCTATTCACTGCATTAACCAAGTTCAGCATTAAAGGTAACCTACCTAATATGATTAAACTTATATATAACAAGCCTAGATCACAACTGCTGCTAAACTCCGAACTTTCACAACATTTTACCCTGCATAAAGGGACATGGCAAGGATGCCCATTATCACCCATTTTGTTTAATATCTCGCTGGAAGACAAGAATTAGAAGGCATCAAAATTGGTAAATAGAAAGTAGTAATTTCGTTATACGTGGATGATATAATTCTGTTTTTATATAATACATCTAAAAGTATTCCAAAATGTCTAGAAATTATAAATAACTATAGTAAATGTTCTGGATATAAAATGAATATGAAAAAGTCAGAATTATTATGGATTTGTAAAAAATATAACAGCTATAGTAATCATGGATTTAAAGAAGTCCACTACATAAAATATCTAGGTCTTAATCTAAGTAAAAATCCCAGTGTATGGTACCTTCTTAACTATAAAGAGGTATTGGGTTAGCTGCCAGAGAACTAGCAAGATGGAAAGGGTATAATCTTTCATTGACAGCAAAGATTATGCTAATTAAAACAATAATTTTTCCCAAAATTCTGTTTTTATTTCAAAACTTACCTCTGTTCATAACTAAGGTAGATTTGCTTAAATTCAAAAAAACTATAGCACAATTTTTATGGAATAATATGAAACCCAGGCTAGCAGTAGATAAGTTAATACAGCGTAAGAAAGAAGGGGGCCTAGTGCTCCCATGTCTTAAATATTATAACTGGATAACAATGGTAAAATTTGCAGTAGATTGGCTAATGAAAGGAGAATATGTAACATTATAACTTAGAATCAGAAGTAATTGCTACATTTGATCTTAAGGTGGTTTTACATCTGGAACGAAAGAAAATCCCAAGTAATATTAGTGAGATGTTGACCTTTACTAATATTATTACGGCTTGGCAAAAATATTGTACCATAGTGCATTGTCAATTTCAAGTATCACAATATTGTCCAATAGTTGGCATGGCGGATTTTGCACCAGGTAGCTATGATCAGGTCTTTAAAGAGTGGAAAAGGAAGGGTCTAATTTATTTATCACAGCTCAAACAAGAGGGTATACAGGGTATACAATCATTTACAGAGATAGCGGCAAAATTTCAGTTGCCAAGTAGAAACTCGTATGCATATCTGCAGATTAGGAGCTATGTTAATCAGCAATGCCATTTATATGGTAGGGACTGGAACTTACAGGGAATAGAAGCAGGTCTTGTACTATATAGAGGTGGGGTAAGTTCAATTGCAGTTTGGTATAACTTACTAATGGCCAAATTGGGGGTCAACCATCTAGGCAAGATTAAAGAATACTTGAATAAGTTTTTCCCCCAGGTTTAGCAACAGGACATACAAAAATGTCTTTGCAATATGGAAGTAACTTTGGGTGTTTGTAGCTGGAAGGAATCTCAGTTCAAATGACTATCTTCTATTTGACTCCCGATAGAATAAATGAATGGGCAAATATAGCACAGCATTACAAATGTTATACATTTTTGTTGCAGGAAACTGCATGGAATCTATCTTATGCATGTGGGTTTATAATGGGGAAATTAGGTCATGGCTGATTTGATGTGTAAATTATCCCCAAGTATGTAAATATTGGGATAACAACCTATTCTTTTCTTCTGTACCCTGATTTGGATTATCAATAAAATAAAAAAAAAAGAAAGAAATAAGTTCATTGGAGGTTCTGTGGGAGGAGCTTAAGCATGGGCGCAAAAAAACTGAACACAGAGATGCTAAACACTGAACCAGGGCTACCCAAAGCTGTACAGCTCTATTTCGAGCACCCTGCATTTTCCCTAGGCAAGGATAATAGTTGCCGGGACAACCCGCATTTTGATACTCACTGCGGGCTGCAGAACCCACAAGTGGGAAAAAGTGCAAAGCCTAAACATATGACCTGGTTGAGAACCAAAGAGTGACAACGAGGGCCGGAACTCTTTACACAGCAATACTGTCCGTTGGATAGGACACATAACTTTTGCCTCAAGATAAGTTCCTGTTGAATACCTTATATTGTTTATATATATCTGATATACATATTTACTGGCTGAAGATTAGTGGTCACAGTTTCTTTTCTCTTTCTCTCTAAGCTGTGTAGAATTAACAGCACAATACGTGTGACTATCTACTTAAAGTGCCGGGAATTTATTGTCTATGCAGTGCTGCCATATCACCGATATGATTTATATGATCTGGCTGAAGGGTGGGGGCTGTTAATAATTATTGGACTGGGACTTAAGGCACAGCAGATTTAGTGTCTCATGCTGGTAAACATCCCTCCATGTAAGTGCCAGGAAATCACGCTTGCTAGTAAGGTTTAATTTTCTGTTGTTTTCTGTATATTAACTCAAGAGCAGTTATAACCCAGCATAAGTTCTGGAGAAATAGTGAGGAGAAAGAGGATACCTACTCACGGAGTTGATAAAAGCATTCATAAACATTTATCAGGGTCTATCTGGGCCTACTAATATATCACAATCCTTAGCTGACCGGAATATGGGTTACCCTCAGTCTTTATAAAAGCTGAACTTAGGCTGCTGCTGTACTCTCTGGATATCTCTCAATATTTATATTTATAAGCATAATGGGCCTACAGAGTCCCTCTTGGAAATGTCTTTGTCCCCTAAGCTGAACTTTTTTTTAGGTTTGATAAGGTTCAGGGACTGAATGCATTTTTCCTTTTCAAGGAGGATAAGAAATAACTACACATTTCAGCACTAAGAATAAGACACTGTCATTGGAATCAGCCTGATCCTGAGGGAGGGATCCTTCTTTCTTTCATGTAATTGGCAAGAGTCCATGAGCTAGTGACGTATGGGATATACAATCCTACCAGGAGGGGCAAAGTTTCCCAAACCTCAAAATGCCTATAAATACACCCTCCATCACACCCACAATTCAGTTTTACAAACTTTGCCTCCTATGGAGGTAGTGAAGTAAGTTTGTGCTAGATTTCTACGTTGATATGTGCTTCTAAGCTTTTTTGAAGCCCGGTTCCTTTCAGAGTGCAGCGAATGACAGAGGGATGTGAAGGGAGTATTACCTATTGAATACAATGCTCATCCTAATGGGGATCTATTTCATAGGTTCTCTGTTATCGGTCATAGAGATTCATCTCCTACCTCCCTTTTCAGATCGACGATATACTCTTATATACCATTACCTCTGCTGATTCTCGTTTCAGTACTGGTTTGGCTATCTACTTTATGTAGATGAGTGTCTTTTGGTAAGTATGTTTCCTTTATTTAAGACACTCTCAGCTATGGTTTGGCACTTTATATTTAAATTTCTAAATATATGTTTGTACTTATATTTGCCATGATTCAGGTTTATCAGTATATTTCCTTTTTGCAGACTGTCAGTTTCATATTTGGGAAATGCATATATATTAAAAAAAAAAAAAAAATCTTACCTGAAGTTTTCAAATTGACTCTCTTTTCAAAATTGCGGGCTGTTAGGCTCGCGGGAGCGCAAAATGCTATAATTTATTGCGTCATTCTTGGCGCAAGATTTTTTTTGGCGAGAGAATTACGTTTGCTGACGTAATTTCATCATTTCTGGCATCTTAGTTGGCGCCGAGTTTTTTCACATAGTTGCGTTATCTATGACGCTCGTGTTTGTTGCAGACGTTCTTGGTGCTAAAAAATATTTTGTCAGTTGGGCGTTGTACTTGGCGCTAAACTTTTTGACATTATTTAAGACTTCATTTCTTTTTGCTTCTGGTTTCCAGAGGCTTATTTTGTTTTGCATTTCTTTCCCATTCCTGAAACTGTCATATAAGGAAATTGATCATTTTGCTTTATATGTTATTTTTTCTCTTACATATTGCAAGATGTCTCAAACTGACCCTGTTTCAGAATCTACTACTGGAATACTGCTGCCTGATGCCGGTTCTACCAAAGCATAAGTGCATTTGTTGTAAACTTGTGGTAACTGTTCCTCCGGCTGTAATTTGTGATAGTTGTCATGACAAACTATTACATGCATACAATATTTCCATTAGTAGTAGTTCATTACCTGTTGCTGGTCCTTCAACATCTAATGCTCAGGATATTCCTGTTAATGTGAGAGAATTTGTTTCTAATTCCATTCAGAAGGCTTTGTCTGTCATAATGCCTTCTAATAAACGTAAAAGGTCTTTTAAAACGTCTCATAAAATTGATTAATTTTTAAATGACCGACAACATTCTGATTTATCTATCTCTGATCAGGATCTATCTGGTTCAGAAGATTCTGCCTCAGATATTGATACTGACAAATCTTCATGTTTGTTTAAAATGGAGTATATTTGTTCCTTATTAAAGGAGGTGTTGATTGCATTAGATATGGAGGAGACTAGTCCTCTTGATATTAAAACTAATAAACGTTTAAATTCGGTTTTTAAACCTTATGTAGTTATTCCTGAAGTTTTTCCAGTTCCTGATGCTATTTCAGATGTGATTTCTAGGGAATGGAATAGACTGGGTACTTCTTTTACTCCTTCTTCAAGGTTTAAGAAATTGGATCCATGGCTGTCTGATAGATTGGAGTTTTGGGAAAAGATCCCCAAAGTTGTTGGGGCCATCTCTACTCTTGCAAAGTGTACTACTATTCCTACGGCAGATAGTACTTCTTTTAAAGATCCTTTAGATAGGAAATTTGAATCTTATCTAAGGAAGGCTTATTTATGTTCAGGTCATCTTCTTAGGCCTGCTATTTCTTTAGCTGATGTTGCAGCTGCTTCAACTTTTTGGTTGGAAACCTTAGCGCAACAAGTACCAGATCATAATGTGTATAGCATTGTTAAGTTTATTCAACATGCTAATAATTTCATTTGTGATGCCATTTTTTTATATAATTAGAATTGATGTTAGATATATGTCTTTAGCTGTTTTAGCTAGAAGAGCTTTATGGCTTAAATCTTGGAATGCTGATATGACTTATAAATCAACGTTGCTATCTCTCTCTTTCCAAGGTAATAAATTATTTGTTCTCAGTTGGATTCGCTTATTTCAACTGTCACTGGAGGGAAGGGAGCTTTGTTTGCCTCAGGATAAAAAATCTAAGGGTAAATTTAAGGCTGCTAACCTTTTTCGTTCCTTTCGACAAAATAAGGAACAGAAACCTGATCCTTCCCCTAAGGGAACGGTTTCCAATTGGAAGCCTTCTTCAGTCTGGAATAAATCCAAGCCATTTAAAAGATCAAAATCAGCCCCCAAGTCTGCATGAAGATGCGGCCCTCTTTCCAGCCCAGCTGGTAGGGGGCAGACTAAGATTTTTCAAGGATGTTTGGATCAATTCAGTCCAAAATCATTGGATTCAGAACATTGTCTCTCAGGGGTACAGAATAGGTTTCAAAGTAAGGCCGCCTGTAAGAAGTTTCTTTCTCTCACGCATTCCAGTGAACCCAGAAAAAGCTCAGGCTTTCCTGAAGTGTGTTTCAGACCTGGAGTTGTCGGAGGTAATTGTGCCAGTTCCTTTTCAGGAACGGGGTCTGGGGTTTTATTCAAATCTGTTCATTGTCCCAAAGAAGGAAAATTCTTTCAGACCAGTTCTGGATCTAAAAATTTTGAATCGTTATGTAAGAATACCAACATTCAAGATGGTGACTATAAGGACTATTCTGCCTTTTGTTCAGCAAGGGCATTATATGTCCACAATAGACAGGATGCATATCTTCATATTCCGATTCATCCAGATCACTATCAATTCCTGAGATTCTCTTTTCTAGACAAGCATTACCAATTTGTTGCTCTTCCTTTTGGCCTAGCAACAGCTCCAAGTATCTTTTCAAAGGTTCTCGGTGCCCTACTCTCTGTAGTCAGAGAGCGGGGTATTGCGGTGTTTCCTTATTTGGACGATTTCTCGGTACTTGCTCAGTCTTTACATTCTGCAGAATCTCACATGAATCAACTAGTGTTGTTTCTTCAAAGACATGGTTGGAGGATCAATTTACCAAAAAGTTCTTTGAGTCCTCAGACAAGGGTAACCTTTTTAGGATTCCAAATAGATTCAGTATCCATGACTTTGTCTCTAACAGACAACAGACGTCTGAAATTGGTTTCAGCTTGTCGGAACCTTCAGTTTCAATCATTCCCTTCAGTAGCTATGTGCATGGAGGTTTTAGGTCTCATGACTGCAGCATCGGACGCAATCCCCTTTGCTCGTTTTCACATGAGACCTCTTCAGCTTTGTATGCTGAACCAATGGTGCAGGGATTATACAAAGATATCACAATTAATATCCTTAAATCCCAATGTTCGACTATCTCTGACTTGGTGGTTAGATCACCATTGTATAGTTCAAGGGGCCTCTTTTGTTCATCCAACCTGGACTGTGATCACAACAGATGCAAGTCTTTCAGGTTGGGGAGCTGTCTGGGGATCTCTGGCAGCACAGGGGGTTTGGAAATCTCAAGAGGAGAGATTACCAATCAATATTTTGGAACTCTGTGCGATTCTCAGAGCTCTTCAGTTTTGGCCTCTACTGAAGAGAGAACCATTTATTTGTTTTCAGACAGACAATGTCACAACAGTGGCATACAGGGAGTGCAGAATTATTAGGCAAGTTGTATTTTTGAGGATTAATTTTATTATTGAACAACAACCATGTTCTCAATGAACCCAAAAAACTCATTAATATCAAAGCTGAATAGTTTTGGAAGTAGTTTTTAGTTTGTTTTTAGTTATAGATATTTTAGGGCGATATCTGTGTGTGCAGGTGACTATTACTGTGCATAATTATTAGGCAACTTAACAAAAAACAAATATATACCCATTTCAATTATTTATTTTTACCAGTGAAACCAATATAACATCTCAACATTCACAAATATACATTTCTGACATTCAAAAACAAAACAAAAACAAATCAGTGACAATATAGCCACCTTTCTTTGCAAGGAAACTCAAAAGCCTGCCATCCATGGATTCTGTCAGTGTTTGATCTGTTCACCATCAACATTGCGTGCAGCAGCAACCACAGCCTCCCAGACACTGTTCAGAGAGGTGTACTGTTTTCCCTCCTTGTAAATCTCACATTTGATGATGGACCACAGGTTCTCAATGGGGTTCAGATCAGGTGAACAAGGAGGCCATGTCATTAGATTTTCTTCTTTTATACCCTTTCTTGCCAGCCACGCTGTGGAGTACTTGGACGCGTGTGATGGAGCATTGTCCTGCATGAAAATCATGTTTTTATTGAAGGATGCAGACTTCTTCCTGTACCACTGCTTGAAGAAGGTGTCTTCCAGAAACTGGCAGTAGGACTGGGAGTTGAGCTTGACTCCATCCTCAACCCGAAAAGGCCCCACAAGCTCATCTTTGATGATACCAGCCCAAACCAGTACTCCACCTCCACCTTGCTGGCATCTGAGTCAGATTGGAGCTCTCTGCCCTTTACCAATCCAGCCACGGGCCCATCCATCTGGCCCATCAAGACTCACTCTCATTTCATCAGTCCATAAAACCTTAGAAAAATCAGTCTTGAGATATTTCTTGGCCCAGTCTTGACGTTTCAGCTTGTGTGTCTTGTTCAGTGGTGGTCGTCTTTCAGCCTTTCTTACCTTGGCCATGTCTCTGAGTATTGCACACCTTGTGCTTTTGGGCACCCCAGTGATGTTGCAGCTCTGAAATATGGCCAAACTGGTGGCAAGTGGCATCTTGGCAGCTGCACGCTTGACTTTTCTCAGTTCATGGGCAGTTATTTTGCGCCTTGGTTTTTCCACACGCTTCTTGCGACCCTGTTGACTATTTTGAATGAAACGCTCGATTGTTCGATGATCACGCTTCAGAAGCTTTGCAATTTTAAGAGTGCTGCATCCCTCTGCAAGATATCTCACTATTTTTGACTTTTCTGAGCCTGTCATGTCCTTCTTTTGACCCATTTTGCCAAAGGAAAGGAAGTTGCCTAATAATTATGCACACCTGATATAGGGTGTTGATGTCATTAGACCACACCCCTTCTCATTACAGAGATGCACATCACCTAATATGCTTAATTGGTAGCAGGCTTTCGAGCCTATACAGCTTGGAGTAAGACAACATGCATAAAGAGGATGATGTGGTCAAAATACTCATTTGCCTAATAATTCTGCACACAGTGTATGTCAATCATCAGGGTGAGACTCACAGTCCTCAGGCTATGAAAGAAGTATCTCGGATACTTGCTTGGGCGGAATCCAGCTCCTGTCTAATCTCTGCAGTCCATATCCCAGGTATAGATAATTGGGAAGCGGATTATCTCAGTCGTCAGACTTTACATCCGGGTGAGTGGTCTTTTCACCCAGATGTGTTTTTTCAGATTGTTCAGATGTGGTATCTGTCCAGGTCCAGGGATCCTTAAGGCGGAAGCAGTTTATGTGTTGACACTTCCTTGGAATTATCAACCTGCTTATATTTTTCCTTCTTCCAAGAGTGATTTCCAAAATCATAATGGAGCATTCATTTGTACTGCTGGTGGCTCCAGCATGGCCACACAGGTTTTGGTATGCGGATCTTATTCAGATGTCCAGTTGCCAACCTTGACTACTTCCGTTAAGGCCAGACCTTCTATCTCAAGGCCCGTTTTTCCATTAGGATCTCAAATCATTAAATTTGAAGGTATGGAGATTGAACGCTTAGTGATTAGTCATAGAGGTTTCTCTGACTCAGTGATTAATACTATGTTGCAGGCTCGTAAATCTGTGTCTAGAAAGATTTATTATCAAGTTTGTAAGACTTACATTTCATGGTGCTCTTCTCATAAATTCTCTTGGCATTCTTTTAGAATTCCTAGAATTTTACAGTTTCTTCAGGATGGTTTAGATAAGGGTTTGTCTTCAAGTTCCTTGAAAGGACAAATCTCTGCTCTTTCTGTTCTGTTCCACAGAAAAATTGCTAATCTTCCTGATATTCATTGTTTTGTTCAGGCTTTGGTTCGTATCGGGCCTATCATTAAATCAATCTCTCCTCCTTGGAGTCTTAATTTGGTTTTGAAGGCTTTACAGGCTCCTCCGTTTGAGCCTATGCATTATCTGGACATTAAATTACTTTCTTGGAAAGTTTTGTTTCTTTTGGCCATCTCTTCTGCTAGAAGAGTTTCTGAATTATTTGCTCTTTCTTGTGAGTCTCCTTTTCTGATTTTTCATCAGGATAAGGCGGTTTTGCAGACTTCGTTTAAAGTTTTACCTAAAGTTGTGAACTCCAACAACATTAGTAGAGAAATTGTTGTCCCTTCTTTGTGTCCTAATCCTAAGAATTCTCTGGAGAGATCCTTACATTCTTTGGATGTGGTAAGAGCTTTGAAATATTATGTTGAAGCTACTAAAGATTTCAGGAAGATTTCTAGTCTATTTGTTATCTTCTCTGGTGCTAGGAAAGGTTAGAAGGCCTTTGCTATTTCCTTGGCTTCTTGGTTAAAGCTTTTGATTCATCATGCTTATTTGGAGTTGGGTAAATCCCCACCCCAGAGGATTACGGCTCATTCTACTAGGTCAGTTTCTACTTCCTGGGTTTTAAGAATGAAGCTTCTGTTGATCAGATTTGCAAAGCAGCAACTTGGTCTTCTTTGCATACTTTTACTAAATTCTACCATTTTGATGTTTTTTCTTCTTCAGTAGCAGTTTTTGGTAGAAAGTACCTCAGGCAGCTGTTTCAGTTTGATTCTTCTGCTTATAATTTCATTTTTTTTCATTATTAAGATTAAAACTTTTGATTTGGGTTGTGGATTAATTTTTCAGCAGAATTGGCTGTCTTTATTTTTATCCCTCCCTCTTTAGTGACTCTTGCGTGGAGTTCCACATCTTGGGTATTTGCTATCCCATACGTCACTAGCTCATGGACTCTTGCCAATTACATGAAAGAAAATATAATTTATGTAAGAATTTTCCTGATAAATTAATTTCTTTCATATTGGTAAGAGTCCATGAGACCCACCCTTTTTATAGTGGTTATGATTTTTTTGTATAAAGCACAATTATTCCAATTCCTTGTTGATGCGTTTGCTCCTTTTTTATCACCCCACTTCTTGGCTATTCGTTAAACTGAATGGTGGGTGTGGTGGAGGGTGTATTTATAGGCATTTTGAGGTTTGGGAAACTTTGCCCCTCCTGGTAGGATTGTATATCCTATACGTCACTAGCTCATGGACTCTTGCCAATATGAAAGAAATGAATTTATCAGGTAAATTCTTACATAAATTATGTTTTTCTGACCATTGACTGATTGAGTATCACTGGAGACATATCTTATTGATCTATATAACATAGCCTAAAGTATCCATCTTTGAAACCCAGAGACTCACTAACTTTAAGAAAGAAACTTTGGGACATTTAATCTTCTTATCTCCAGGGACATAACTTCCTCAGGACCACTCTTGGCAAAGTTATACTATAATAATAATAACTACATTTATTTCTTTTTTTGTTATCCTCATATACCAGAACTTACTCTCAAGGGTTTGGACTCCTGATAATCTCTCTTAGAATATAATTATATATTGTATACAGAAGAAAAGCAGAAATAACTAATAGTAAGAGGTTAATTTATCTATGTATCTATCCTTGATTGAATGCAACATTAGTTTATTCTTTTATAGGTCTGTAACTGTTTAATTACTTCAGAGAAGATCTGGGGGAAAGTATTGATACCACGCCAATCTTCCTTTATTTTATACATTTGAATCTTAACAGTACATTATTTGTAGGTAGAGAAGTTTGAGATCTTCTGAATAGTACTGATATGTGATAAATGTCTGCTTTTTTCATAAGGTTAAGTTATTGCATAATAAGGTCGTATCTTATGTTAACAGTAAAGAAAGGGGGAAAAGAAAGAAGGAAAGTTTTTTCTTTAGTAAATCTCGGTATAAGCGTATATTACTAGAAATATTTGCATTTTTGTTTTAGGGAATTAAAGAAAAAGGATCAAACCAGTTTAAGAACCAGGAAGTAAAATGTACATCCCTCTTTATATCATCTACACCCTCTGTTCTTTTTAAAATTTTACTTCTATAAAAGCAGGAAAATTATTGTTAGAGAATTTATATAGGTGACTTAAGGATCAAACACTTGTTACTAATGCAATATTGTGATATGCTGTTTGAATGTTCAGTTTGTTTTTAACTGTATACTAAATTGTGTATTATTAACTCGCAGTATAGATATATTTTATTTATGTGGATCCATGATTTAACGATACTAAATGCCTATTAGTATTTTACTTTGGTGCACCTTATAATTAAAGGGACACTGTACCCAAATTTCTTCTTTGGTGATTCAGATTGAGCATGAAATTTTAAGCAACTTTCTAATTTACTCCTATTATCAAATTTTCTTCATTCTCTTGGTATCTTTATTTGAAATGCATGAATGTAAGTTTAGATGCCGGCCCATTTTTGGTGAACAACCTGGGTTGTCCTTGCTGATTGGTGGATAAATTCATCCACCATTAAAAAAGTGCTGTTCAGAGTACTGAAACCAAAAAAAGCTTAGATGCCTTCTTTTTCAAATAAAGATAGCAAGAGAATGAAGAAAAATTGGTAATAGGAGCAAATTAGAAAGTTGCTTAAAATTGCATGCTCTTTCTGAATTTGGGTTCAGTGTCCCTTTAATCATACTAAGAGGTAAAAGAGGCATTACCAACTCCATTTACCTGTGGTATTTCTATGTAAAATATTGTGGAAAATAGACACTATGATGTTTATATGAAACTATATTGAGAGATAAATAGATACTTATTTATAGGAGAGAACGGGGTCTACCGGTATAAGGTAAATCCCAAAAAAGACCCGGGTTGCTGCACACTCTTAAAATAATACCACTATAACACACATATATTATACTAAATGTGATTTAATAGTGCAAAATACATAAATAAATTGATCAACATTAATTCATAAATAAAACGCATATAACAACGCATACAAAAGACAACAACAACAATGGGCCCCACATACACCACCTAAGATATAGAAGCCGGCAAGTAATAAGTACAGACACTAACAAAATGCTAGATTACAAAAGCCTAAAAAGAAGTCATTCAGCATAAATGCTGACCAATATAATCATTGAATATGATGTTTGTTAGATGCTGTCCTGTGGCAATGGAAAGAGAAAGCTGAGTAGAAGCAGATAGCATATGACGGTTAGTAATGCAGCATGTTATTAGTCAGCCAGTAGCAACACTATTCCATAAGCAGCCATATACTGTTCCATAGCAAAAATGAAAATAACGTGCAAAGCAGCAGTCTTTTGTGCAATGTTCATTGGTCAGCAAGCAGCGTGATTATATTGAAATGCGGTATTCTTTAGTAAAGTGACTAGTGCAGACAAAATTCTTAGCAAGTTATTGGCAAGTATATAAAGTGTCCTTCCTTTTGTTATTAACGCCCTGTTAGAGGTATCCACATGAGTGATTAATGCATGTCAGTGAGGTACACAAAAAGAATCCTTCCGTAGATAAGCGCTACGGAATTTGGCGGCGCTATACAAATAAATGATAATAATAATAATAATAAAAGGCTTTTTACAGGGTGATTTAGCTTTGCTCAATTGGTACAATAATTTTTGGCAAATTTGAACTGCTTAGTTTAATTGTTTAGTACTAAAAATCGGTTTTGGTGCAGTACAGAAAAATTACCCTTTTATTATTTAAAGGTGCAGTACATTTTTTTCTGAAAATTGTTTAAATCAATAATAAAGGTTAAAAATGACTTTTGTGACTATTGCTAGTCTGTTTAACATGTCTGAACTTGAGGAAACTCCTTGTTCTATGTGTTTAGAAGCCATTGTGGTACCCCCTCTTACTTTGTGTACCTCTTGTACTGAAAAGGCCTTACAATGTAAAAAGCATATTTTATGCAAAGAAAGTGTGCCTAAGGATGATTCTCAGTCTGAAGAGAATCAGGATATGCCATCTAATTCTCCCCAAGTGTCACAACCTTTAACGCCCACCTAAGCGACGCTGAGTTCCTCAAATGCGTCTAATTCTTTTACTCTGCAGGATATGGCTGCAGTTATGTCAACTACCCTTACAGAGCTATTATCTAAGTTACCAGTGTTACAGGGTAAACACAGTAGGACAGGAATTAATGTGAATACTGTGTCCTCTGATGCTTTGTTGGCTATTTCCGATGTGCCCTCACAGGGATCTGAGTTGGGGGTCAGGGAAATTTTGTCTGAGGGAGAACTTTCGGACCCGGGAAGTATGTTACCTCAGACTAGCTAATTCTTTTATCACAGATGCCGCCTTTCAAATTGCTAAGTTGGCGGCTAAAAATGCAGGATTTGCCATTTTAGCGCGTAGAGCGTTATGGTTAAAATCGTGGTCTGTTGATGTGTCATCTAAGTAAAAGCTCTTGGCTATTCCTTTCAAGGGTAAGACCCTATTCGGGCCTGAGTTGAAGGAAATAATATCTGACATTACTGGAGGTAAAGGTCACGCTCTACCTCAGGATAAGTCTGTTAAGATGAAGGGTAAACAAAATAATTTTTGTTCCTTTCGGAACTTTAAAGGAGTACCCTCTTCTTCCTCTTCCTCCACAAAGCAGGAAGGGAATTTTGCTCAGGCCAAGTCCGTCTGGAGACCCAACCAGGCTTGGAATAAGGGTAATGTCATGTTCTGTCTCAGGATATCATGTGAGAGCCTCATTGTCTGGAACAGTTGCTTTAAATGAAGATTAGTAGAAGCCATACTGACTGAAAATGATAACAAATTTATTTAAACAACAAAATACTTTGATTAAGCAAATACTTGCAGAATCTTTAAATATGCTACTCTGGTATGTTAAGACCACATACAGCAGGAGTGAAAATAAACAAAGTAAGCAGAGGTGCAGATTCAAAAAGGAAAGTCTTTCTCCTGGTAATAACTGAAATGTAAGATTTGCACAAGGCAGAAAACAACTTGTAAACAGGTAGCAGGTTTAAAGGTAAAGTCTTTCTCCTGCCAATAGCTGAGTGCAGGAATTGCACAAGGCAGGAAACAGACTTGTGAACTGGTAACAGGTTTAAAGGTAAAGTCTTTCTCCTGGTTATAGCTGAGTGCAGGAATTGCACAAGGCAGGAAACAGACTTGTGAACTGGTAACAGGTTTAAAGGTAAAGTCTTTCTCCTGGTTATAGCTGAGTGCAGGAATTGCACAAGGCAGGAAACAAACTTGTGAACTGGTACCAGGTTTAAAGGTAAAGTCTTTCTCCTGGTTATAGCCGAGTGCAGGAATTGCACAAGGCAGGAAACAAACTTGTGAACTGGTAACAGGTTTAAAGGTAAAGTCTTTCTCCTGGTTATAGCTGAGTGCAGGAATTGCACAAGGCAGGAAACAAACTTGTGAACTGGTAACAGGTTTAAAGGTAAAGTCTTTCTCCTGGTAATTGCTGAGTGCAGGAATTGCACAAGGCAGGAAACAGACTTGTGAACTGGTAACAGGTGTAAAGGTAAAGTCTTTCTCCTGGTTATAGCTGAGTGCAGGAATTGCACAAGGCAGGAAACAAACTTGTGAACTGGTAACAGGTTTAAAGGTAAAGTCTTTCTCCTGGTAATTGCTGAGTGCAGGAATTGTACAAGGCAGGAAACAGACTTGTGAACTGGTAACAGGTTTAAAGGTAAAGTCTTTCTCCTGGTTATAGCTGAGTGCAGGAATTGCACAAGGCAGGAAACAAACTTGTGGACTGGTAACAGGTGTAAAGGTAAAGTCTTTCTCCTGGTTATAGCTGAGTGCAGGAATTGCACAAGGCAGGAAACAAACTTGTGAACTGGTAACAGGTTTAAAGGTAAAGTCTTTCTCCTGGTTATAGCTGAGTGCAGGAATTGCACAAGGCAGGAAACAAACTTGTGAACTGGTAACAGGTTTAAAGGTAAAGTCGTTCTCCTGGTTATAGCTGAGTGCAGGAATTGCACAAGGCAGGATACAAACTTGTGAACTGGTAACAGGTTTAAAGGTAAAGGCTTTCTCCTGGTAATACCTTGTAAACAGGTGCAAAGGTGAAGTCTTTCTCCTGGCAATAGCTGAGTGCAGGAATTGCATAAAGCGGGAAACAAACTTGTAGATTGGTAACAGGTTTAAAGGTAAAGGCTTTCTCCTGGTAATACCTTCTAAACAGGTGCAAAGGTGAAATCTTTCTCCAAAGAAGTACAGGAAACAGGTTCTGACTTGACAAAACAGATCCAATGTGAAGACACTAATGCAGACTAAAAGCCATCCTTAAATAGGGAGGTTTTGCACAGGGTTGGTTCTGATTAATTCCGGAATTGAGAACACCTGTGTGTTGCACAGGTGTAATAACAAGTAAAGCAAATACAGGGAGTGCAGAATTATTAGGCAAGTTGTATTTTTGAGGATTAATTTTATTATTGAACAACAACCATGTTCTCAATGAACCCAAAAAAACTCATTAATATCAAAGCTGAATAGTTTTGGAAGTAGTTTTTAGTTTGTTTTTAGTTATAGCTATTTTAGGGGGATATCTGTGTGTGCAGGTGACTATTACTGTGCATAATTATTAGGCAACTTAACAAAAAACAAATATATACCCATTTCAATTATTTATTTTTACCAGTGAAACCAATATAACATCTCAACATTCACAAATATACATTTCTGCCATTCAAAAACAAAACAAAAACAAATCAGTGACCAATAAAGCCACCTTTCTTTGCAAGGACACTCAAAAGCCTGCCATCCATGGATTCTGTCAGTGTTTTGATCTGTTCACCATCAACATTGCGTGCAGCAGCAACCACAGCCTCCCAGACACTGTTCAGAGAGGTGTACTGTTTTCCCTCCTTGTAAATCTCACATTTGATGATGGACCACAGGTTCTCAATGGGGTTCAGATCAGGTGAACAAGGAGGCCATGTCATTAGATTTTCTTCTTTTATACCCTTTCTTGCCAGCCACGCTGTGGAGTACTTGGACGCGTGTGATGGAGCATTGTCCTGCATGAAAATCCTGTTTTTCTTGAAGGATGCAGACTTCTTCCTGTACCACTGCTTGAAGAAGGTGTCTTTCAGAAACTGGCAGTAGGACTGGGAGTTGAGCTTGACTCCATCCTCAACCCAAAAAGGCCCCACAAGCTCATCTTTGATGATACCAGCCCAAACCAGTACTTCACCTCCACCTTGCTGGCGTCTGAGTCGGACTGGAGCTCTCTGCCCTTTACCAATCCAGCCACGGGCCATCCATCTGGCCCATCAAGACTCACTCTCATTTGATCAGTCCATAAAACCTTAGAAAAATCAGTCTTGAGATATTTCTTGGCCCAGTCTTGACGTTTCAGCTTGTGTGTCTTGTTCAGTGGTGGTCGTCTTTCAGCCTTTCTTACCTTGGCCATGTCTCTCTGAGTATTGCACACCTTGTGCTTTTGGGCACTCCAGTGATGTTGCAGCTCTGAAATATGGCCAAACTGGTGGCAAGTGGCATCTTGGCAGCTGCACGCTTGACTTTTCTCAGTTCATGGGCAGTTATTTTGCGCCTTGGTTTTTCCACACGCTTCTTGCGACCCTGTTGACTATTTTGAATGAAACGCTTGATTGTTCGATGATCACGCTTCAGAAGCTTTGCAATTTTAAGAGTGCTGCATCCCTCTGCAAGATATCTCACTATTTTTGACTTTTCTGAGCCTGTCAAGTCCTTCTTTTGACCCATTTTGCCAAAGGAAAGGAAGTTGCCTAATAATTATGCACACCTGATATAGGGTGTTGATGTCATTAGACCACACCCCTTCTCATTACAGAGATGCACATCACCTAATATGCTTAATTGGTAGTAGGCTTTCGAGCCTATACAGCTTGGAGTAAGACAACATGCATAAAGAGGATGATGTGGTCAAAATACTAATTTGCCTAATAATTCTGCACTCCCTGTAGTTATTTATCAGATCTTTTAAGTTCCTTGCTATTACTAGAACTGGCTGTGGCTCAACACACAAGCAAACCGACTTGCAAGCAAACAGGAATAGTAACCACAGAGCCACAGGTTCAAATCCCCACACAGCCCTTCTTAGCAGAATGCCTCCCAGACCTTTTCTTTTTCTTTTTAATCTGGAGGCTTGGTTCATGACAGGTAAACAACCCAAGAAGCCCGCTGCTGCTACCAAGACAGCATGAAGGGGCGGCCCCCAATCCGGGACCGGATCTAGAAGGGGGCAGACTTTCTCTCTTTGCCCAGGCTTGGGCAAGAGATGTTCAGGACCCCTGGGCACTGGAAATTGTGACCCACGGGTATCAACTGGAATTCAAAGAGTTTCTCCCAAGGGGGAGATTTCTTCTTTCATGATTATCTGTAGACCAGATAAAAAGAGAGGCGTTCTTACGTTGTGTAAAAGACCTCTCTACTATGGGAGTAATTCACCCCGTTCCAAGACTGGAACAGGGGCAGGGGTTTTACTCTTTTCGTGGTTCCCAAAAAAGAGGGAACTTTCAGACCCATTTTAGATCTCAAGAGTCTAAACAAGTTCCTCAGAGTCCCATCGTTCAAGATGGAGACTATCCGAACAATTTTACCAATGATCCAGAAGGGTCAATATATGACTACCGTGGACTTGAAGGATGCAAACCTTCATATTCCTATTCACAAGGATCATCATCAGTACCTAAGGTTTGCCTTCCTGGACAAACATTTTCAGTTCGTGGCTCTTCCCTTCGGGTTGGCCACAGCACCCAGGATCTTCACAAAGGTTCTAGGGTCCCTTCTGGCGGTTCTCAGGCCACGGGGCATAGCAGTGGCACCTTATCTGGATGATATCTTGATTCAGGTGTCGACTTATCATCTAACAAAGTCTCACACAGACACAGTGTTGTCCTTTCTGAGAACTCACGGTTGGAAAGTGAATCTAGAAAAGAGTTCACTAATTCCACAGACAAAGGTTCCCTTCTTGGGAACTCTGATAGATTCTATAGCAATGAAGATTTTTCTGACGGAGGTCAGAAAGTCAAAAATTCTAAATACTTGTTGAGCCCTTCAGTCCAATCCTCGGCCATCAGGGGCTCAGTGTATGGAGGTAATTGGATTGATGGTGGCGGCAATGGACATCATTCCGTTTGCTCGGTTTCATCTCAGACCACTGCAACTGTGCATGCTCGGACAGTGGAATGGGGACTATACAAATTTATCTCTCTTCTTTGGTGGCTGTCGCCAGATCATCTGTCCCAGGGGACGTGTTTCCGCAGACCCTCATGGGTGATAGTGACAATGGACGCCAGTCTACTAGGCTGGGGTGCAGTCTTGAATTTCCTGAAGGCTCAGGGTGTATGGACTCAGTTGGAGTCTCTACTTCCAATCAATATTCTGGAATTGAGAGCAATATTCAATGTGCTTCAGGTGTGGCCTAAGTTGGCTTCGGCCAAATTCATCAGATTCCAGTCGGACAACATCACGACTGTGACTTACATCAATCATCAGAGAAAACGAGGAGTTCCTTAGCGATGACAGAAGTATCCAAGATAATTCGATGGGCGGAGACCCACTCTTGTCATCTTTCAGCAATCTACATCCCAGGAGTGGACAACTGGGAAGCGGACTTTTTAAGCAGACAGGTTTTTCATCGGGGGGAGAGGGAACTCCATCCGGATGTATTTGCCTCACTGATTCTCAGATGGGGCAGACCGGAGTTGGATCTGATGGCATCTCGACAGAATGCCAAGCTACCAAGATACGGATCCAGGTCGAGGGATCCGCAGTCCGAACTGATAGATGCCTTGGCAGTGCCTTGGTCGTTCAACCTAGCTTATGTGTTTCTACCGTTTCCCCTCCTCCCCCGAGTGATTGCTCAGATCAAACAGGAGAGGGCTTCGGTGATTCTAATCGTGCCAGCGTGGCCATGCAGGACTTGGTATGCAGATCTAGTGGACATGTCCTCTCTGCCTCCGTGGAAACTTCCAGTGAGACAGGACCTTCTCATCCAAGGTCCTTTTCAACATCCAAATCTAGTTTTTTGCAGCTGACTGCTTGGAGATTGAACGCTTGATTTTATCTAAGCGGGGTTTCTCTGAGTCGGTCATCGATACTTTGATTCAGGCGCATAAGCCTGTCACCAGAAAGATTTATCATAAGATATATGGCGTAAATATCTTTTTTGGTGTGAATCCAAGGGCTACTCATGGAGTAAAGTTAGGATTCCCAGGCTTCTGTTTTTTCTCCAAGAAGGATTGGAGAAAGGTTTATCAGTGAGTTCCTTAAAGGGACACATTTCTGCTTTGTCAATTTTGTTACACAAACGTTAGGCAGATGTTCCAGACGTTCAGTCTTTTTGTCAGGCTTTAACTAGAATTAAGCCTGTATTTAGACCAATTACTCCACCCTGGAGTTTGAATTTAGTTCTTAATGTTCTTCAAGGGGTTCCATTTGAACCCATGCATTCCATAGATATTAAGTTGTTATCTTGGAAAGTTTTGTTTTTGGTTGCTATTTCTTCTGCTCGTAGAGTTTCCGAGCTTTCAGCACTTCAATGTGACTTGACTTATCTTATCTTCCATTCTGATAAGGTAGTTTTACGTACCAAACCTGGTTTCCTTCCTAAGGTTGTTTCTAATAAGAATATTAATCAGGAAATCACTGTTCCTTCATTATGTCCTAACCCTTCTTCTAAGAAGGAGCGTATGTTGCATAACCTGGATGTGGTCTGTGCCCTGAAGTTTTACTTGCAGGCAACTAAGGATTTCCGTCAATCATCTTCATTATTCATTGTTTTTTCTGGAAAGCGTAGGGGTCAGAAAGCTACGCCTACCTCCCTTTCTTTTTGGCTGAAGAGTATCATCCGTCTGGCATATGAGACTGCTGGACAGCAGCCTCCTGAAATAATTACGGCTCATTCTACTAGGGCTGTAGCTTCCTCATGGGCTTTTAAAAACTATGCTTCTGTTGAACAGATTTGCAAGGCTGCGACTTGGTCGTCTCCACACTTTTTCCAAATTTTCCAAATTTGATACTTTTGCTTCTTCTGAGGCTGGTTTTGGGAGAAAGGTTCTTCAAGCAGTGGTGCCTTCCGTTTAGGTCTCTGTCTTGTCTCTCCCTTTTATCCGTGTCCTATAGCTTTGGTATTGTATCCCACTAGTAAGGATGAAATCCGTGGACTCGTCATATCTTGTAGAAGAAAAGTAAATTTATGCTTACCTGATAAATTAATTTCTTCTACGATATGACGAGTCCACGGCCCTCCCCAGATTTATATTTTTTATCAACTTCAGTCACCTCTGCACCTTTGGCTTTTCCTTTCTCTTCCTAACTTTGGTCGAATGACTGGAGGTGGAGGGAAGGGAGGAGCTATATATACAGCTCTGCTGTGGTGCTCTTTGCCACTTCCTGTTAGCAGGAGTATAAATCCCACAAGTAAGGATGAAATCCGTGGACTCGTCATATCGTAGAAGAAATTAATTTATCAGGTAAGCATAAATTTACTTTTCATTCTTATTAGTCTTATTTGTGAGGTTGTATATATATTGTTATAACATAATATTCCCAGACCTACTAGTTATATACTATCGCATTTTAGGTGTAGTTGGCTTTTTAGCGCACACTTTTTTATTTGAACAAACACAACAAAATGAAAAAAAGAGCAAAAAGTTTATTTTACCGATTTGGAAACAAGTCTTGAAAATATCTGGACAATCTTGTTAAAAATAAAAAATATGACAATCAGAACAGGTTCTATCCAATTTGTCTCAGACGGAGGTAAATTGAAAACTCAGGCAATCCTAGCAGAGTCCCATGGGGAAATCTTTTCCTCATGGCTCCATTATAACCAACTGTTGCATTTTTGGCAAAAAGAATTAGACCGAGACATTGACGCAGAGACATGGCTGAAAGCATTCCAGTTAAACAAACACTCTTCGGTCTTAGCTAAAATACAAGAAATCCAGTTAAAGCTCATTAGCCGCTGGTACCTCACACCAACAAGACTATGCAAAATGTTTCCCAGACTGACAAACACCTGTTGGAGAGGTAGTGGGGGAGAAGGTACCCTCCTCCACATTTGGTGGGGATGCCCACATTTATCGGACTACTGGACAGCAGTATTTAAAGCAATGACAGAAATCTTAGGCACACCAATCCCCTTTGTCCCAGAGATACTGTTGTTTTGCTCTCTACCTAGGTAAGTGGGCCAGGGCAAACAAGCACTTCTGTTGTTAATGCTGACAGCGGCCAAAAAACTCATACCAAGGTACTGGAAAACCCACATAGTTCCTTCTGAACAGGAGTGGAGAGGTCAGGTGAGCGACCTACTACTGCTAGAAAGATGCCACTACCTAAAAATCCACAAACTAGACCACCATGAGCTGATGGTGGCATACTGGAAAGGCACAATCTAATGAGTCTGCTTCTAACCTGTCTCCCGCTTGTTGTTGCGGACAATTCCGACTCCCTCATTTTACCTTTCCCCTCTCCCCCCCCCCTTTTTTCTTTTTCTTTTTTCCCCCCTCTTCCCTCTCTATCTATTATCTGCTTTCTCTCTATAGTATTCTTCCTCCAGACTCTCCTGGAGCAAAAATCTTGTCTTCATATGTATATAGTAAAATGGTTACTTCTTCGTTTAAAAACAAAAAATAGAAGAAGCCTCGGCAAACGCTTGAGGATCTGACATGATTCATAATTGATATTGGAGTTGCGACAACAAGGACTGCAGATTAATATCTTGTCACTTACATTATTTCACACACTTGTTACTTGCTACTTTATATCTCTGGACTTTCCAGCCTGTTAGGCTAATAATGTTTGCGAATACCTCATTGTGGCATAATGTTTATTTTGTTGTATCCTCCTGAAGATATACTTCAATAAAAATTTTGTTGAAAAAAAATAAAAATAAAATATGACAATCGTATATCCTCAATTAAAGTGGGCGGTAAGCTGATATCTACCAAAGGAAAAAATTAGTCAATAATGTCTAACTTATTATAAGGGAGTATATAGCAGGTAAGATATTGATGAAGAACAAAATAAACATTTCTGGAACAGAATAGAAATCCCCACAATCACCACCAATTTTACTAAGAACCAGTATTGAAGGAATACAAATTATGGGAAAGGAGATACTAATTTCTCTGTATGCGGATGATCTTCTTTTATGTATGAATAGGGCAGCTAAACATATTCCCATAGTTTTGGACTTAATTAATATTTTTGGTTCTTTCTCTGGATTCAAAATAAAAGTACTTAAATCTGAATTAATGTGGCTATCTAGAAAGAACTCTAACGTAAATAATCCTTTTCGAGAAGTAAAAACCTAATTTAAATATTTAGGAATAAAAATCTCCTGTTTACCCAAATTGTGGTATGACCTCAATTACAAGGAGAAGTTCGATAATATGTTTGATAGCCTAAAAAGATGGTCCAAATTGCTGTTGTCATTGCTGGGTAAAGTTAATATAGTCAAAATGATCTTATTCCCCAAAATGCTATATTTAATGCAAGTAATAGCACTCCCCCTACACAAATCTGATCTCCTTCTGTTAAATAAAAATTGAGTTAACTTTTTTTGGCAAGGCGGAAGATCAATGCTAAGCCTAGAAAAACTTAAAATGCCTAAGGATAAAGGGGGAGTGAATCTACCACATTTTGTAGTATATAATAAAGCTGCCTTTAGCTAAATATGTGATTCACTGGGTAAAAAAAGGAAACTATTATACAAATATAGAAATCAAACAAGGAATTGTTTCCCCCCTGTCACTCTCTGCTCTACTCCACATCCAACTCTGCCCATTATTTGCAGAAGATTGACAGTTTTTAGAGAACCTATAAAGGCATGGCAAAATCTTTGCTCTTTATCTAATTCTAATTTCAGCATATCAGAATATACTGGAATCACTTCAGAATCGTTTAAAGAACGGGCTGGAATGGGACTTGTAAATCTTGCACAACTGACTAATAAACAATATAATACATAAAAAAAACTTCCCATGAGCTTATACAGGAACTTGGAATTCCAAATCATCATTTATTTGCTAATTATCAGGTAAGAAGCTATATAATAAGATTATTAGACCAGCATGGAAACAACTGGGACTCTGAATTTATGGCTAGAATCTTTTCCCAATTCAGAAACAGAATTTTCTCAATGAGGCCCATTTATCAAGCTCCAAATGTAAGGGCCGTGTTTCTGGCGAGTCTTCAGACTCGGCAGAAACACAAGTTATGGAGCAGCGGTCTAAAGACAGCTGCTCCATAACCCTGTCCGCCTGCTCTGATGAGGCGGACAGGAATCGCCGGAAATCAACCTGATCGAGTACGATCGGGTTGATTGACACCCCCCTGCTGGCAGCCGATTGGCCGCGAGTCTGCAGGGGGCGGCATTGAACCAGCAGCTCTTGCTGGTGCAATTCTGAATACGGAGAGCGTATTGCTCTCCGCATTCAGAGATGTCTGTCGGACCTGATCCGCACTGTCGGATCAGGTCCGACAGACATTTGATAAATAGGCCCCAATATCTTTTCTTTATAAACATAAAATGAATAAAAAAGCAAGAAAATATTTATGAAAAGTCATAGTAAATAGGACAACCTGCTTACTACTAGTTTAGCAGAAAATATAATAACCCAAAGTATTTTAAGAGTAAAGAAGGCATCTCTTGCAGCCTATTACATGGAAGCGCAAATAAAAATTATTCATATGGCTTATTTAACACCTGAGTGAATGGCAAAATTTGCCAGAAATAAAATGATTTATTGTAACAAATGTGGCTCTGGAGGAGCAAATATACTACATTGTGTTTGGTTTTGTTACAAAATCAGAAAATTTTGGTAAAAAATATTTAACTGGCTAAGCTCTATATTACAGATTAGAGTTGATCTAGAACTACAAGATTTATTTTTCCTTCTGCATGGTTTCAAATTTAAGGAAAATACTAAATTTCTGGATCTAGTAATATTAACTGGAAGGAAAATGATTCTTGGATTATGGAAATCTCAAAAGGTTCCTACTTTAAACAATTTACTATTAGAACTCTGTAGTCAGCTTGTAATAGAACAACTAGATACTGTATCTCTCTGACAGTGGCCTTAAAATCTTTATTCAGAAATGGGAAGAATTTATCTTAGCACAAAAAAATGGATTTCAAAAACAAATCCTCTATCCTTTTATACAAACAGAACTGCTGATGAATTATAGACTTAGAGGACAATGGTCATTCTGTGATGAATGAATTAGAGTGAGGTGGAAGGAAGAATTAGGAGGAAATTATTTCTGTTTTTTTTTTGTTTTTTTTTGCTTGGTGTGTTGTTGTTTTTGTTTTTTCATGCTGCTTAAATGTTAATTATGGATATAATCCAAAGAGATAGGATCTGTAATCTGATTATCAGCCTATGTTTCTTAAATCTCACTCCACAGCTGATACTGGTTTAACCCCTTAATGACCACAACACTTTTCTACTTTCTGTCCGTTTGGGACCAAGTCTATTTTTACATTTTTGCTGTGTTTGTGTTTAGCTTTAATTTTCCTCTTACTCATTTACTGTACCTACACATATTATATACCGTTTTTCTCGCTATTAAATGAACTTTCTAAAGATGCCATTATTTTCATCATATCTTATAAATTACTATAATTTTTATTTAATAGAGTGGCTCTCTCTGCATCGGATGGCCATGCAGGGTTATTGCAGGATGCCTCGATATCAAGGCATCACTGCAATAACCGGAAAGCAGCTGGAAGTGAGCAGGATCGCTTCCAGCTGCTTTCCAGACCGAAGACGTGCAGGGTACGTCCTCAGGCATTAACTGTCTTTTTTCAGAGGACGTACCCTGCACGTCCTCTGTCATTAAGGGGTTAATGACTCTGATTTTATCAAAATTTAACCGTCTTGTCCTTTCACCTTCAAGACCTATTTATCATATTTCCCATCCTTCTATTTCTCCTCAGTTTGTTGCACTTTTTGTTGCTAGTGTGAAAAAGTTTGATTATTTACAAGAATGGTATATTAATGCTTCTCATCTTATTATTCCAGGATATGGTGGCGTACCCCATACAGGAGTGAACATCTGTCTCCTATGCAGTATTGATTTACTTTCTTCTCCTGCAGGAATTCTACATGATGATAAACAAGTTTCTTTGGTTATGTCAGATAATATTTTATCTTGTGATACAAGTAGCACAGTATATGTCTCTAATGTTTCTTACCTACCTGCTACTTTATTAGTTAAACATTTGAATCCTTTTGATTCTGTAGGATTATGGCAATGTATGGCCCATGGTATTTCCCAATTTTCTGTCCATATTAGTTTAATTGTACATATTACTACTTCATAAACCTTTTCATGAAGGTGATCCTATTCAGGTATGATTAGATTCTGCGACACAAGTTGCTTATGATGTTGAATATTGTTTAGTTACTTGGCATCTTCAATTGTCAAGGTGGATGGTTTCTACACAATATTCAACTGCACTCCCTTTGTGTCTGTAAAAGAAAAATCATTCCAATGGTGGTTTCATGAAAGTTTACTGCAAAATGTTACTCTTCGATCTAATCATTGACCTAGGCGATATGTACTTGCTACTCGCTTGGGAGCATATGGTAGTATGATTGACTCTACTGCACAAATAAATTCAGAAATATTAAGATATAAATTAGCAAATCTTGCCTCATACAGCTACAGGCTTAGATACTCAATATGGAATTAACAAAAATATTGCTAATCTCCAGCAACATCAAACTTATGTTATGGTGGATATTACTAATATTATTAAAGATAAATTTAATGTTTTAGTAAATTAATTATATAATTTCACACGTGAAACAGCCTGGGCTATGTTATGCTCTCAAGTACTATCTGATCTATCTACTGACTTAAAGATTCAACTTCAAAGTTTATGGTCTGGAAAATGGCCAGCTTCTTTGAGTTTAGCTGCATCTAAGTCAGTCACTGATTTTGCCATGACACATCTTTTTTGGTGGGAAGTAATTTTATCTAACTGCACCACTGAATTTTGTATGATTCATACATTAATTCCTTGGTCTGGTAAAGATACTATTATTTATCGCTTAGCGACAATTGGTCTTCCTGCTAATGGTTCATTACTGTTTCCGGTATTGTCACATCAGTGGGTGTCGCATAACATTGATAAGTCAAAATGGACACTTGTTGATGTATCATTGTGTCATTCCAATGCAAATTCGTTTATCTGTTCCCTTTCACAAGTCCATACAACTAATGAAACATGTTGGAAAAATCAAAAGTCTTTTACCTTACAAAGTCATTTTGATTTACTTAGACCGGTATTTTATTTAGGATCTGACACAGTTTGTTTTCATTTATTTAATTCTGATACTATTATATTCCAAACACAGGATAATGTATTTGCTAGTTCTCATTTATTACCTGGTGTAATACTATTCCACTTAATTATATTGCATCATGTAATTGGAATTTTACCATGTCCCAAACTCTTAATATTACTTTAAATTTAACATGGGACCATGTTATGATTTTTTCTGTTTATAATTTACCTTTGGGTATGGGATCACAAATGAAGAAATGGTTAACTGATTCTACTATAATTTCTTCCTTGTTACAAAATCTAAAACCTGTTTCTGTAGATACTAAAATTACTGTTGAACACGAACAAGGAATTTTAAAATCAGCTACTTCTAGTGTTTTACAGGATGCAAATATATCTTGGTGGGAATCTGTATTTGGATATAGTAGTACAGCTTCTCAATTTTTTTAATATTATGTTACACCCTGTTATTGTTTTAACTATTGTTCAAATTGTTATGTTTATTTTTATGTGTGGTTGTGTTTGTTATCAAAAGCATTTAAACAAAAAATTAGTTAGACAACTTTACAACCCTGGAACATCTTAATTCACAACAAAAACGTTATGTACCTTTATATTCTGCTTATTCAGTTTCACTTGGAACAACTAGGCTTCCTAATTCAATTTGACTGACATATAGAATAATTTGATATCAATATTGTATACTTATACTTTATTTTAATTTTCTAGGATACTCCTATCTCTCTCTTTTCTTGGTGTCTGGATGGAATTCTTTTGATTTGCACTTGGGCTCTTCTGAATTGATCTGCTGGACTACAACTGGACATGCTGAGGCCTTGTGACACGTTTACCTATGGTTGCTGCAATCGTTACCTGCAACCAACTGTGTCATCTACTTGTTTGACCCTATGGTTCTTCCTTGGCCTTTTCAGTGGTTATATACACTATTAGAAGGCCCTGAATGGGTTAAAGGTTTTGCTATCTATGCAGAGTATTTTTTAGAGGCTCATCCACAACACACGAAAGGGTTGATGAGGTATTTGCATTTGATTGCTGATTGTTACACAGCATATGGGGGGTTCTTACAAATTACCGGAAGTTTTGAGAGAAAAACTGGGGAAAGAAGTAGCCTTAGGAAGGATAGCAGGCCCCTTTAATGACAAATAGCTAAAGAATTTGATTATATCATCTTTGGGAGAGGTGACCAAAAAGAAGGCCGGTAAATTCTGAACAATTCAGCAATTATCCTGCCCCAAGGGTCAGTCAGTAAATGATGCAATCAGTAGGGAGGATGCATCAGTATCCAACCAGTCATTTGACCAGGCAGTAAATTTGGTTAGGTTGGCAGGCTGGGTGCTGATTTAGCAAAAGTCGATATAGAATCTGCATTCAGATTACTACCTATAAAGCCAAAACGTTTGGTTTTGATTTGATGCAAATTTGAGGGCATGTTCTATATCGACAAATATCTGCCTATGGGGTGTGCTATATCTTGTGCGTATTTTTAAATGTCCAGCACTTTTTTGCATTAGCTGGTAGAGAGAAGGGCAGGTGAAAGTAGTATTGTGCATTACTTTGATGACTTCATGACAGTAGGTAGAAAGTGTACAGGATAATGTGATAGAGTTCTTTGTTTTGTTTTTTTTAAAATATTTATTTATCAGTTTTTTTTCAAATAACATAAAAAATAAAACAAGTCAATCCACAAAAAAAGGAAAAAACAAAAAAACAAAAGAAATAATATATTATGGAGACGCAGCTCCTCATCATATTGCAACTTCCATGGAGACACAGCTCCACCTCAGCAGAAAAAAAAAAAAAAAAGACAAGAAGAAAAACAAGAAATAAAATAAACAAAAATTATAACAGTCTACCTAGCTGGGTAGCCATTATCTTAACTTTTGTCATTATTCTATACAATATAATTCTAAGCATCAGAATAACCATAAATACCATTCCTGGTATCATTTTTTAAAAAACAGAGAAAGAGGACAAAAAAAAAAAAAAAAAAAAATCCCCGCCCCCTGTCTCCCTTAATGTTAACTCCCAATTGTATCTTATTACTCAACATGCAAAATTAATTTACTGAGCTTATGACCACTAATATATTTCTCTATATAACGAAATCCACGATGCCGGGAATTCATTTAATAGCACTAATTCAGCAAAACTATTAGAGCTCAAGAAAGGGTTCAGTATACGTTTTTGGATTTGAGGAGGGTAAGTTTTAATTATGGGGAGCCATCCTACTAAGAATTTTTTAATTTTTTGTTCCCCTAATAGTTGTGTATGAAATGATTCAAAAATAATTTGGTTCTGTATCTCTTTAGTAAAAAGCGAGAAGCTAGGAGCTATTGTACTCTTCCAAGCTTTCAAAATTAAATGCCTGGACAATAAAATTACTGTGTTTAGTATGTTTCTGTAAGAATTTTGATTATCTATTTGAACCTCAAGAAATATAATCTCTTCCAGCCCTATAGAGACATTAGTCCCATAGTTTTTGTTAAACCAGTGGGAGACCTTATTCCAAAATTGATAGATTTTTGGACAGGAACCAAACATGTGAAATGTCTGCATTTACATATGAACAACGTGGGCACAAAAATGATTGTGCTACAAACATTCTTTTCAATCTAGCGGGAGTGAGATAATAATTGTTAAGTATTTTCATATGGGATTCTTTCCAATTTATTGAAACCCTACATTTGTCCAGGACTGAGAAACTTGTCTTAATCTTCTCATGGTTCATATCAGAAAAATGAGGTAACCATGTATTACAAATTTTATCCAAAAATTTTTGACTCTGTTTAGCCAGCATAATGTTATATATCAATGATATAGACAAGGTTCCCCCCACAGATTTTTGAATACATATTCTAATATCTGACCATGAGCCACCATTGTCCAAAATCGAGTCCCTACAATCCATAAAGTGACGAACTTGAAAATAAGCAAATAAACTATTTCTCGGAAGATCAAATTGCTTTCTAAGCTGTTCAAAAGCCGAAATCTGCCCTGTACCTGAAAGCAATTGGTATAAGTATTTCAATCCCTTTTCTTCCCATATCTTGAATATTTTCTGAGTGTTTCCAGGGGCAAATTCTACATTGCCTATTATAGGTAGATATTCAGAGAAGGTGTGATTTATCCCAATCAGGGCACAGAATTTATGCCAGGCTTTCACTATGTTGTTGATGGTAATTAAACCAGTAACAACACCAGGGATTTTGCTCGGTGGATTATGTAAGATAGTTTTTAACGAAAAAGGATAGATCATTGGACTTTCAATTTCATTTGAAGAGAACCAGTTAGTTTCTGCTAACCAGTCTATTGCAATTTTAACTAAAGCAGCCAAATTATAAAAGTTGATATTAGGTAGGGCAAGTCCAGCAACACTACGTTTTTGTGTAAGCTTATCAATGGAAATACACGCCTTCCTACCATGCCAAATGAATTTAGCAAACATAACATTTATTTTATTTATATCCGATTTTTTAAGGATAAGCGGAAGATTCTGTAGTGGATACAACAGTTGCGGAAAGACAATTGTCTTAATAAGACTAATTCTGGCTGAGATAGATAGTGATAGAGTTCTTAATGTACTGCTGAAAACGTTTTTTGGAGATGGGGGTTCCAGTGGCAGATGACAAATCAGAGGGTCCCTGTTCTAAGCTATCCTTTCTAGGCATATAGATTGATTCAGTGAATCAGCAGTGCAGATTACCCCAAGATAAGGTTGTGAAGATGAGGGAGGACATAAGGCAGGTGATTGATAAAAAAAAGGTATCACTTAGGGATATGCAGAAATTACTGGGCCTGTTACATTTTGCATGCAGGGTGATTCCAGTGGAAAGAATCTTTAAAAGAAGGTTGAAAGTGAGTACCAGAGGGGTTGCAAAGCCTAGTCACATGATTCGAGTCACAGTCAATTAAAAGGGGATTTAAAAGTATTGGATAATGTCCTAAAAAGTTTAATGGCATCAGGATTTGGGAGCAGATGGTGATAGCTAATGAAATCCATTTATATAGTTACTAAAGTTTAAATTCCTCAAGAGATGGGGAGAGAGAGCAAAAGAGAGGGGGGAGAGAGAGCGCAAAAGAGAGGGGGAGAGAGAGAGCAAGGGGTGGGACCGCTGTACTACAAAAAATGGCCCGTGTGCATGGGCTTTAGGACTAGTCATTGTTATAAATGTTGTTTTTTTAATGCATGTTCATCTGCTTGTGCCAGGCAATGGGATACTAAATGCTATTCTTCTCTTGGTGTTAGTGAGGGATTATTACACAGTGTAGATATCTGTGCTAGTGAAGGGTTAATAGACACTGTGCATCTATCTGTGCTAGAGAAGGGTTAATACCCACTGTACTGCTATCTGTGCTAGTGAAGAGTTAATACACACTGTGCTGCTCTCTGTGCTAGTGAAGGGGTTAATACCCACTGTTCTTCTCTCTGTGCTAGTGAAGAGTTAATGCACACTGTGCTGCTCTATGTGCTAGTGAAGGTGTGACGAACCAAGGTTATCCAACCCTGCGCCAGTCACTTATTTGGCACAGAAAGAGTTATCAGCCCCCTTTTACTGTCACCAATAGGTCACAATCTAGCCACACCAGGCAAGCTTGTGATTCAGTTTAGTGGGTGCAAGGGTTAACCACACTCCCTAGTCTGTACTAGACGTAACAGAAATGCCCTAAACTCCCTTTTAATGCCACCCACACTAAACCAACAATCCTATAGCTCCAATACTGCCACCACTTAAAATTTATTAAAGGGAAAATCCTAAGAAAAAACCCACACTTTACACATTAACTCTCTAAATACAATTTAGCAGAAAATAACCTAAATTATACAGTTCTAATATTCCAGTCTCTTTCAGTAACGTGGTTCAATTATTAGACAAAGGCCAAACTTAATAAAGGAATTATTTATTATGCCAAAAATATTATGCACAATGCATTATTAATAAAAAGTTGTTACAAATAAAATTACACACGCAAACAGTGTTTTAAAATAAAAAGGAGAAAAACAGAATTGAATACTTTCCTAGTTTCAAGATCTGTGCCAGGGGCTGGCATGAAGTGATGGATTCTTACTCTTGTAGAACAGCTGCCCTTGTAAGAATGACATCTCATAGCTGAAAAAGATTCTTTTTTTTTTATAATTTATTTATAACCAGCATATGGTACAATAACAAATTACAGATCCACGACACCTCGCAGGGTGCGATAATGTAACATAGAAATAATGATACAGAGTAATTTGATGACATACTCCATTAGATACAGTAAAATATGCTGTTCCCGATTATATTTAGAACTATAAAAAACTTGTATGGACAAAGAACTTTCTAACAGAAGTGCTCATTTGTACCACAATGCTGGGATTTTCTTTTTTATAAATTAACACAACCTAACTAAACATATAACAAACTAATAAACCCAGCACCCCAATCAACAGAAAAAAAAAAAAAACACAACATCCCCCCCGCCTCCGTCTTACCAAAGTCACACATAACCTCTCATATATACTGCCACTCTCCTGTTAAATTTGCTTCTAATATGTACAGAGAGTTCTTGAAAGGTTGAAAGACCAATTTTTGAGTTTCCTGTTCCAATGACTTAATGAATATCCCCCACTTATTCATGAATAATTTAATATTATTATCTATCTGTGTCTGGACTGAAGCTTGTTCTAAAAACATCTGGTATATTAACCCATTTTTAAATTCAGAAAATTTGGGTTCTTTGTTAGACTTCCAATGTTTCAATATAAGTTTTCTACCAATCAGAACTGCTGTGTTTATTAGTAAATAATTAGACCCGGCTTCCTCCTGGGTTACCAGAAAGAATACTACGAATTTGTTTACCTGAAAATATTGATTCAGAGTCTTAGTAGCCCAGAATGAAATTTTCCCCCAGAATCTTTGTATTACTGGACAGAGCAAAAAGAGGTGGATCATATCTGCTGCAAAGAATTTACATTTACTACAAACTATCTTTTCACTGACTTTATCCCATCAGGCTTGCCACCCAGGTGTATAGTAGCACTGGTAGAGGATCTTTAACTGTTGTTCCCTAAAATATTCTCCTTTCATCGGCTTTGCCACCCTGTCTCCTGAGTTCTTCATTAACTCTAGTTCTATCTGAGTTCTGCAAAGTGGATCCCATTTTAGTTCTAAAAATCTTGCATTGCTTTATTCTTGGGATGCTAATAAAGCGTGATATGAATATGAAATGGAGAATTTCCCTATTTGGAAAATACTGATTATCTGCTTAAGTATATCATTGTCCCAGTCTATTGCTTTTATTTTCTTGCATTGTTCAACATAGTGCCGAATTTGTAGATAAGAGAAGAAGAGGCGGTTTGGCATGTTATATTCTGATTTACAATCATCAAAGGTTTTAATAGAGTTATCTTCTCTTTTGAGCAACTGCGAGATGTAGTTTATCCCTAAATCTGACCAGGCATTAAATCTGGCAGAATCATATCCTTCCTCAAATTCTGGATTGCCTCTGATTGTTAAAAAGGGCGATCCTCTATAGTTGATCCCTATCTTAGAGCAGAAATGACGCCAAGCCCCTATTGGTTGATCTATAACTAACATCCTTTTTATAGCTTTGGGGATTCGATTCGGGGGCATATGCAGCAATGCTTTAAGAGCAAAAGGGGCTACTAAAGCTCCTTCAATTTTAGAGAAGGTAAAGTGACCCTTATCGGTCAACCAGTCCCAGTCAAATTTTAGGTTAGATACTAAATTATATAGTTCAAAATCAGGTAAAGCCATACCTACAGCCTCTTTCCTTGCGCATAGACGTTTGAGCGCAATCCTGGTTTTTTTGTTGCTCCAAATAAATTGTGTTATTAATTTATTAATTAACACTCGGTCCTTCCTTAATAGTAACAATGGTAAGGCTTGAAAAATATAGATACATTTTGGAAGGGAAACCATTTTTATTAAGTGAATACGACCTGCAAGAGATAAGGGCAGATTCCTCCATCTCTCTAAATCCTCCTTGAATGAAGCAATGGCTGGTAAGAAATTTAAATTATACCATCTTTTAGAATTAGATGCAAATCTTATCCCTAGATATGTAATATAGTCTTTAGCCTCTTTAAAGGGAATTGTTGGAGAGCTTTTTAGTTTAATAAGCCACATGAGTTCAGATTTTTCTTTATTAATCGCAAAACCAGAGAAGGCATGAAAGGTTTCTAGAGCCTCCATAATTATAGGTAAATTATACTTGAGATTTTGAACAAAAAGAAGAAGATCATCCGCATAGATAGCTTGAATTATTCTATGACCTTCAATATTAATTCCTAGCAGATTTTGCCTAAAAAATATTGCTAGAGGCTCTAAAGCCAAGTTAAAAAGCAGCGGGGATAGTGGGCACCCTTGTCTTGTCCCACTGTGAAGAATGAACTGATCTGATGTTAAGAAATTAACACTTAAAGACGCCCCCGGATTAGAGTACAAAAGAGCAATAATTTGAGAAAATGTACCCACAATACCAAAATTGGTAATAGTCGTAAACATATGATCCCATAATAATGTATCAAACGCTTTTTGTGTATCTATTGAGATAACCGCAGCGTCTTCTGTTAACTCTATTCCTCTTTCCTTCATTAGTTCACAATAATTAATTGCTAACTCTAGTTTCCTTAGAGATTTAACAAGTGTTCTTCCTTTAATAAAACCCGTTTGATCTGGGTGGATCAGTTCACTGATCACCTTTTGTAATCTATTTGCTAATATGTGAGTTAGAATTTTGTAGTCGACATTCAACAGAGAAATGGGCCTATAAGACTCCAATGCTTCTCTATTTTTGCCTTGTTTATAGATTAAGATTATCCTGGATTCTGCAAAACATTTAGAGGGTATTTGATTTTCCTGAAAAAAACAATTAGAAACCTTACATAGAATAGGGGTAATCTTATCTGCGAGAATTTTATAAAGTTCCCCTGGAAGATCATCCGGGCCTGACGTTTTATTTAACTTTAAATTGGTAATAGAGTTTTTAATCTCCTCTTCCGTGATTGGGGAGTTCAGAAAATCCAGCTCTTCTTTGGCTATTTGGGGTAGCTTAACCCTGTCCCAAAAGTGATCCTTCTTTAATTTATCTATAGGTTGGTCCTGATATAATCGTTTAAAATATTGCAAAAATTCCTCTAAGATGTCTTGAGGGAGAGTACATGATCTATGTTTAGACTTGATTAGAGGTATGGAGCTATTTGTTTTACGTGTACTTACCAGTCTGGCCAAAAATTTTCCCTCTCTTATTCCCAAATTGCATATAGTTACTATTCCTCTTTAACTCCTGCTGTGTTTCTTTTAAGATATACCAATTATCTATTTGTTTTTTAGCTTCTAAATAATTCCGCCAATTAACTTTGTTGTTAACTAAAACATATTTTTGGTATTTATTAATAATCTGTTTGGAAAGCTGAATCCAATAAGAGTCATTTTTCTTTTTTACTTTAATTACATACGCAAGTATCTCTCCCCTTATTACTGCTTTAAAAGCTTGCCATATAATTTCTATGTTGGATACTGAGCCTATATTCTTGTTATAATAGATACTCCATTTCTCACTCAAAAATCTTAAGTTATTATATAAGTATGTTGGAAAATGTAATCTATAATTTCCTGGTTTTGGATTCATAATCAAGAGAAAGAATAATTGGGGCGTGGTCTGAAATGGTAATTGGCATGATTTCTACCTTTTTTGTTAGAGAGAATAGTTTGTCGCTAATTAAAAACATATCAATTTGTGATAAAGATTTGTAAACTTTAGATAGACATGTAAATTCTTTACTATCTGGATGTGTATTTCTCCAGATATCTAGTATACCTAAATTAAAACAAAATTTCTTAAAGATTTTGTTATCTTTGTAGCCTGTTAAGACCTCTTTCCCTAGCTGGTTCCTATCTAAAGCATAAGAAGCTACTAAGTTCAGATTGCCCCCCATAATTATATTTTGGTTATAGTTTAATAATTTTATCTGCAAAAACTCCCAAAACCCAGTTTTCTTTATGTTCGGGCCATATACATTGCATAGTATGATTCTTTTTGAACCTATTTCTATCTCAAGTATAATATATCTCCCTTGTTGATCAATTTCCTAAAAACTATAGCTACCCCTCTCTTCCGCTGTACCCCAGCCGAGTAGATTACTTCACCCACCCATCCCCATTTAAGTTTTTGACTTTCTAACTCATTAAGTGAGTCTCTTGTAATAGACCAATGTCGATTTTAAGCTTATTTAAATGTTGTAATATTGCTTTCCTTTTAACCGGAGAGGTAAACCCTCCAACGTTCCATGAGCCTAACTTACATTCCTCCACTATACGTATATTTTATTTTCTAATTCCTACAGAGAGATATAGCAAGAATAAAAGGAGGGAAAAAAAAAAAAGGCCCCCACACACATCTGCTTATTAGCAACCATACACCATAAAGTTTTAGCAAAACATGACTGCTCATAATACAGATTTTAGAACTATCTCTCATTTTATCTTTGCTCAATTCTTAAGAAGCTTTCCAAATCCTGAGGGTTCTCAAAAATCCTGAATCCTTCTTTAGTCTGTATACTGATTCTGGCAGGCTATAGTAACCTGACTACTCTTCCTTCCTGAATCAGGCGTGAACAAATGGGGGCACAAAGCTTCCTCTTATTAGAGGTTTCAAATACAAAATCTTGAAAGATTAATATTTTCTTGCTTTGATAGAATACTTCTTTCTGCGCTCTGTATGCTTGTAGGATCTTAACTTTTTCTTGGAAGTTTAAGTATTTAATAATTATTGGTCTAGGTCTATTCTTACCATCTTCTTGATCTCTTAACCTACCTATCCTATGTGCTCTTTCTACTGTAAAAGTATGAGCTGACTCAAAGATATTTAATAAGGAAGGTAGTTCAATTGAAGCAAAGTGGACTAGCTCTTTATCAGATAGTGCTTCAGAAACTCCAATCACTCTTACATTGTTTCTCCTGGATCTGTTTTCTAGGTCCTCGACCTTGTCAGTTAAAAATTTAACTTGTTTCTGGATATATACTAGGTCTTTATCTTTCTCTATGTCCCTATCTTCCAAATCTGAAATCCGTTGTTCTGCTAAGCCAATTTCTCCTGTTAAGTGTGATCAGTCCACGGGTCATCATTACTTCTGGGATATTGCTCCTCCCCAACAGGAAGTGCAAGAGGATTCACCCAGCAGAGCTGCCATATAGCTCCTCCCCTCTACGTCACCTCCAGTCATTCTCTTGCACCCAACGACTAGATAGGATGTGTGAGAGGACTATGGTGATTATACTTAGTTTTATACCTTCAATCAAAAGTTTGTTATTTTATAATAGCACCGGAGTGTGTTATTCCTTCTCTGGTAGAATTTGAAGAAGAATCTACCTGAGTTTTTACTATGATTTTAGCCGGCGTAGTTAAGATCATATTGCTGTTTCTCGGCCATCTGAGGAGAGGTAAACTTCAGATCAGGGGACAGCGGGCAGATTAATCTGCAAAGAGGTATGTAGCAGCTTATTATTTTCTGACAATGGAATTGATGAGAAAATTCTGCCATACCGATATAATGTAAACTCAGCCTTAAATGCAGTAGCAGCAACTGGTATCAGGCTGTCATGTATGTATATTTTACACTTCAGTATTCTGGGGAATGGCACTTCACTGGAATTATACTGTGTGCATAAGACTTTAGCCTAATTTGCAGGGACTAGCAACAGGCTTTTTAATAACACTTAATTTATGTTAAACGTTTTTTGCTGGCATGTAAAATCGTTTCATTTTCTGAGGTACTGGGTGAATAAAATATTTTGGGCACTATTTTTTTCCACTTGGCAGTTGTTTTATTTAATTTATGACAGTTTACTGATCTCTCTCACTGTTGTGTGTGAGGGGGAGGGGCCGTTTTTGGCGCTTTTGCTACGCATCAAAAAATTCAGTCAGAAGCTCACTGTACTTCCTGCATGATCCGGTTCATCTCTACAGAACTCAGGGGTCTTCAAAACTTGTTTTGAGGGAGGTAATCACTCACAGCAGAGCTGTGAGATTGTAGTTGACTGTGATAAAAAACGTTTATTTCTGTAACTTTTTTTTCTGCTATCAGAGTTAGTTATCCTTTGCTAATGGGAACAAGCCTTTGCTAAAATTGTATTTTTTACAAAGATTTGATGCTATAACCTTTCAGTTTATTAACTTTCAACTGTCATAACTCTTTCTGTGCTTCTTATAGGCACAGTACGTTTTCTTATTATAGTAAATTACTTGAAAAGTATTTCCAAGTTACTAGTTTATTTGCTAGTGTGTTAAACATGTCTGATTCAGAGGAAGACATCTGTGCTATATGTGCTAATGCCAAAGTGGAGCCCAATAGAAATTTATGTACTAACTGCATTGATGCTACTTTAAATAAGAGTCAATCTGTAAAAATTGAACATATTTCACCAAACAACGAGGGGAGAGTTATGCTGACTAACTCGCCTCACGTGTCAGTACCTGCATCTCCCGCTCGGGAGGTGCGTGATATTGTGGCGCCGAGTACATCTGGGCGGCCATTACAAATCACATTACAGGATATGGCTACTGTTATGACTGAAGTTTTGGCTAAATTACCAGAACTAAGAGGTAAGCGTGATCACTCTGGGATGAGAACAGAGTGCGCTGATAATGTTAGGGCCATGTCAGATACTGCGTCACAACTTGCAGAACATGAGGACGGAGAGCTTCATTCTGCGGCTGACGGTTCTGATCCAAACAGATTGGATTCAGATATTTCAAATTTTAAATTTAAGCTGGAAAACCTCCGTGTATTACTAGGGGAGGTGTTAGCGGCTCTGAATGATTGTAACACAGTTGCAATACCAGAGAAAATGTGTAGGTTGGATAAATATTTTGCGGTACCGTCGAGTACTGACGTTTTTCCTATACCTAAGAGACTTACTGAAATTGTTACTAAGGAGTGGGATAGACCCCGTGTGCCGTTCTCACCCCCTCCGATATTTAGAAAGATGTTTCCAATAGACACCACCACTCGGGACTTATGGCAAACGGTCCCTAAGGTGGAGGGAGCAGTTTCTACTTTAGCTAAGCGTACCACTATCCCGGTGGAGGATAGCTGTGCCTTTTCAGATCCAATGGATAAAAAGTTAGAGGGTTACCTTAAGAAAATGTTTGTTCAACAAGGTTTTATATTGCAACCCCTTGCATGCATTGCGCCTGTCACGGCTGCAGCAGCATTTTGGTTTGAGTCTCTGGAAGAGACACTTGAATCAGCTCCATTAGATGAGATTACACACAAGCTTAAAGCTCTTAAGTTAGCTAACTCATTTATTTCAGATGCCGTAGTACATTTAACTAAACTTACGGCTAAGAATTCCGGATTCGCCATTCAGGCGCGCAGAGCACTGTGGCTAAAATCCTGGTCAGCTGACGTTACTTCTAAGTCTAAATTACTTAATATACCTTTCAAAGGGCAGACCTTATTCGGGCCCGGATTGAAAGAAATTATTGCTGACATTACAGGAGGTAAAGGCCATGCCCTGCCTCAAGACAGAGCCAAACCTAAGGCTAGACAGTCTAATTTTCGTTCCTTTTGGAATTTCAAAGCAGGAGCAGCATCAACTTCCTCTGCTCCAAAACAAGAAGGATCTGTTGCTCGCTACAGACAAGGCTGGAGACCTAACCAGTCCTGGAACAAGGGCAAGCAGGCCAGGAAACCTGCTGCTGCCCCTAAAACAGCATGAATTGAGGGCCCCCGATCCGGGAACGGATCTAGTGGGGGGCAGACTTTCTCTCTTCGCCCAGGCTTGGGCAAGAGATGTCCAGGATCCCTGGGCGCTAGAGATAATATCTCAGGGATACCTTCTGGACTTCAAATACTCTCCCCCAAGAGAGAGATTTCATCTGTCAAGGTTGTCAACAAACCTAATAAAGAAAGAGGCGTTTCTACGCTGCGTACAAGAGCTTTTATTAATGGGAGTAATCCATCCAGTTCCACGGTCGGAACAGGGACAAGGGTTTTACTCAAATCTGTTTGTGGTTCCCAAAAAAGAGGGAACTTTCAGGCCAATCCTGGACTTAAAGATCCTAAACAAATTCCTAAGAGTCCCATCGTTCAAAATGGAGACTATTCGGACAATCTTACCCATGATCCAAAAGGGTCAGTACATGACCACAGTGGATTTAAAAGATGCTTACCTTCACATACCGATCCACAAAGATCATTACCGGTATCTAAGGTTTGCCTTTCTAGACAGGCATTACCAGTTTGTAGCTCTTCCATTCAGATTGGCTACGGCTCCAAGAATCTTCACAAAGGTTCTGGGTGCTCTTCTGGCGGTACTAAGACCGCGAGGAATTTCGGTAGCTCCGTACCTAGACGACATTCTGATACAAGCTTCAAGCTTTCAAACTGCCAAGTCTCATACAGAGTTAGTACTGGCATTTCTAAGGTCGCATGGATGGAAGGTGAACGAAAAGAAGAGTTCTCTCTTTCCACTCACAAGAGTTCCCTTCCTGGGGACTCTTATAGATTCTGTAGAAATGAAAATTTACCTGACAGAAGACAGGTTAACAAAACTTCAAAGTGCATGCCGTGTCCTTCATTCCATTCAACACCCGTCAGTGGCTCAATGCATGGAGGTAATCGGCTTAATGGTAGCGGCAATGGACATAGTACCCTTTGCACGCCTACACCTCAGACCGCTGCAATTGTGCATGCTAAGTCAGTGGAATGGGGATTACTCAGACTTGTCCCCTTCTCTGAATCTGGATCAAGAGACCAGAAATTCTCTTCTATGGTGGCTTTCTCGGCCACATCTGTCCAGGGGGATGCCATTCAGCAGGCCAGACTGGACAATTGTAACAACAGACGCCAGCCTACTAGGTTGGGGCGCCGTCTGGAATTCTCTGAAGGCTCAGGGACAATGGAATCAGGAGGAGAGTCTCCTACCAATAAACATTCTGGAATTGAGAGCAGTTCTCAATGCCCTTCTGGCTTGGCCCCAGTTGACAACTCGGGGGTTCATCAGGTTTCAGTCGGACAACATCACGACTGTAGCCTACATCAACCATCAGGGAGGGACAAGAAGCTCCCTAGCAATGATGGAAGTATCAAAGATAATTCGCTGGGCAGAGTCTCACTCTTGCCACCTGTCAGCAATCCACATCCCGGGAGTGGAGAACTGGGAGGCGGATTTTTTAAGTCATCAGACTTTTCATCCGGGGGAGTGGGAACTTCATCCGGAGGTCTTTGCCCAAATACTTCGACATTGGGGCAAACCAGAGATAGATCTCATGGCGTCTCGACAGAACGCCAAGCTTCCTCGTTACGGGTCCAGATCCAGGGATCCGGGAGCGGTCCTGATAGATGCCTTGACAGCACCTTGGACCTTCAGGATGGCTTATGTGTTTCCACCCTTCCCGATGCTTCCTCGATTGATTGCCAGAATCAAACAGGAGAGAGCATCAGTGATTCTAATAGCGCCTGCATGGCCACGCAGGACTTGGTATGCAGATCTGGTGGACATGTCATCCTGTCCACCTTGGTCTCTACCTCTGAAACAGGACCTTCTGATACAGGGTCCTTTCAAACATCAAAATCTAACTTCTCTGAAGCTGACTGCTTGGAAATTGAACGCTTGATTTTATCAAAACGTGGTTTTTCTGAGTCAGTTATTGATACCTTAATACAGGCTAGGAAGCCTGTTACCAGAAAGATTTACCATAAAATATGGCGTAAATACCTATATTGGTGCGAATCCAAAGGTTACTCTTGGAGTAAGGTTAGGATTCCTAGGATATTGTCTTTTCTACAAGAAGGTTTAGAAAAGGGTTTATCCGCTACTTCCTTAAAGGGACAGATCTCAGCTCTGTCCATTCTGTTGCACAAACGTCTGTCAGAAGTTCCAGACGTTCAGGCTTTTTGTCAGGCTTTGGCCAGGATTAAGCCTGTGTTTAAAACTGTTGCTCCGCCATGGAGTTTAAACCTTGTTCTTAACGTTTTACAGGGCGTTCCGTTTGAACCCCTTCATTCCATTGATATAAAGTTGTTATCTTGGAAAGTTCTATTTTTAATGGCTATTTCCTCGGCTCGAAGAGTCTCTGAGTTATCAGCCTTACATTGTGATTCTCCTTATTTGATTTTTCACTCGGATAAGGTAGTTCTGCGTACTAAACCTGGGTTCTTACCTAAGGTAGTCACTAACAGAAATATCAATCAAGAGATTGTTGTTCCATCCTTGTGTCCAAATCCTTCTTCAAGGAAGGAACGACTTCTGCACAATCTGGATGTAGTTCGTGCCCTAAAATTTTATTTACAGGCAACTAAAGATTTTCGACAAACGTCTTCCCTGTTTGTCGTTTACTCTGGTCAGAGGAGAGGTCAAAAAGCTTCTGCTACCTCTCTCTCTTTTTGGCTTCGTAGCATAATACGTTTAGCTTATGAGACTGCTGGACAGCAGCCTCCTGAAAGAATTACAGCTCATTCCACTAGAGCTGTGGCTTCCACTTGGGCCTTTAAGAATGAGGCCTCTGTTGAACAGATTTGCAAGGCTGCAACTTGGTCTTCGCTTCATACTTTTTCCAAATTTTACAAATTTGACACTTTTGCTTCTTCGGAGGCTATTTTTGGGAGAAAGGTTCTTCAGGCAGTGGTTCCTTCTGTATAAAGAGCCTGCCTGTCCCTCCCGTCATCCGTGTACTTTTGCTTTGGTATTGGTATCCCAGAAGTAATGATGACCCGTTGACTGATCACACTTAACAGGAGAAAACATAATTTATGCTTACCTGATAAATTCCTTTCTCCTGTAGTGTGATCAGTCCACGGCCCGCCCTGTTTTTTACGGCAGGTAAATATTTTTTAAATTATACTCCAGTCACCACTACACCCTTTGGCTTCTCCTTTCTCGTTGGTCCTTGGTCGAATGACTGGAGGTGACGTAGAGGGGAGGAGCTATATGGCAGCTCTGCTGGGTGAATCCTCTTGCACTTCCTGTTGGGGAGGAGCAATATCCCAGAAGTAATGATGACCCGTGGACTGATCACACTACAGGAGAAAGGAATTTATCAGGTAAGCATAAATTATGTTTCTTGTTATCATCTGTTTAATCTCCTGTGACAATGTGTCTACACTTGTTTTAATTGCCTCAAATTTAGGAAGAAATAATTCACTTATTCGTTTCAGTAATTCAGAGCTGTTTACACCTTCTACCACATTTTCTTGAGCTACCTCCTGACTATTGTCAATACTGCGCCTGATTAACCTTTTTTCTTGCTGCCTTCTACTCGCCATGTTCATTGTTCTGTTGTTTGAGGGGGGGAGAAGAAATTTATCCATAAAGGCCAGTTTATAGAGGACATTACATTACTTATTTAGCCCTAAAACTTATTTCTGGAAATACCCTAACCTTAAAGATTGCTTATACTTAAACTTATTTATATCTGGTTTTGATAGATTATGTTACACCCTGCTTCTAAACCATAGGATCAATGGATCTAGCCCAAGTTACCCAGTTTTGATACTAAAACATGTGATAGATTATTAGACCCCTAGCTAAGCAAAGCACAAGATAATTGTTAGATATTACACACAGATAAAAAGAAAACAAAACAACCAAAACACAAATTAGATACTCAAGTAAGTCCGTTTTTTGGCTTGTAGAGCTTGCTATTGATGCTTCTCTCCAGATTTTCCTCTGAGTTAGCACGGGGTCGAGGCCTGTGACACTTTTTCCTTAGAGATTAGCTTAGCATATGCAGTAAAGATCCTTGAGATCCGGCTCAGATATCCCAACTGAATAAAAAAGAGAAGAACACAAAGACCGCCACATGTGTGTATCTGTTGCTTCCCCCTTATCCCTCCATCACAATACACAGGGTACTCACAGATTGGTAAGGCACTCTGTCGTGCCGTTGGTTACAGGCTGGACCTTCAGCAGCAGCCCAGCTCGCTGTCTCCTTCCGTGGTTTTAAAGATCCGTTTGCGTCAGGCATGAGATACAAGGCCAAGTAATCGTAGAAAAAAAAGTAGAAAATACAAAATACATGTGTAAATCTGTTTATGTATTTCCGTTAGCTAAAGTAGGTCGAGCACAGAATACTCACAAAAGTTGCGGCACTCTGATGTGCCTAATAGCACAAGCTGGACCTTCAACAGCAGCCCAGCACGCTGTTCCCAGAGTCATCGCCGCTATCCCTCATACAAGACAGGAGCAAGAAAAGACAAACATGTGCCCCACATGTGTAAATCCGTACATAAGCGTCTATTTCTGTTGCAAAAAAAAGATATACACAGGGTACTCACAAGTGTAGCGGCACCAGTATGCCAAGTTGGGCAGGCTGAGCCTTTTACAGCAGCTCAGCGCGCTGATTAACTCCAGCTCCTTAGATATTACTTCTGAACTTGGAAATCCTAACAGCCATTATTGTTCAAATTTTACACGTGAGAGTCCAAGAAACTTTCTCTTCTTTTTTTCTACTTTCTTTTCCCTTTACTCTTTTTTTTTCTTTTTTCAAAAAAGCCTGTATGTTAAGGGCCCTAACAAAAATAACATATATCCCCCTTATCCACAGATCCTAATAACTCTATGGGGGTTCAAACACTGCTTAACTAGCGCAGTGAAGATGCTGCACGCTTCTAAAAGAAACCGCTTAGAACCAACTCCTAGTAGGGGCACTGAGGGAAAATAGCAACCTACAGGGTAATAAGATCAGTATGTCTTACTGCAATTTAAGCATATAAAGATCAGTGATAATAGTGCTTTTACTTTCCCCTGTATTGCCTTCCCCCCGCACCCCTTACCTAAGGAGCTGGACTGAAACGCCTGACCGTTGGACTGCTAGGTGAATCCCAGATCGACCGGACAGCTGTGGATTCTATCCGGCAATCCGCTCTCCCCCTGCAGGCCTGCTCGTATCGGGCTGTAACCTGTGCGAGGACGCCGATTCCGTGGCATCTCGCTCAGCCCGATTTGGCGCAATTCCAATGCGCCTACGTCACGCGAGCGTCAGTGCGTGTCGTCAGCCCCCTCCCGACTGAAAAAGATTCTGATACCTCTTTTCCATAGATCAGGTTGCCTGACCACACCCTCCTGGGCGGGCTAAAAAAAACCCCTGTCTTTATGACCTTCAATAGACTAAGTTCTTGCCTGAAATTATACAATCCATTATAATTTCTGCTAGGTAACTCCACTTCCATATATACCTATCAGGAATCTCCTAGTTTCATTGGGAGAATTAATTTGACACCAGATATGACAGATTTCCCTTCATTTAATGTCATAACAGTTTCACACACATATGTACATAATATACCAATGTCCTTTCAGTGACCTGGTCAGTTTTTTGTGACTGAGGTCCTGTTTTGCATCATGCATTCTACTGATAGCCTAAGCCATAAACTCTATGCTGTGTATTTCTGAAACTAAGAGCTTGAGTGGCTTTATGACTCAATGCATACACAATAACATTTGGTGGAGCTATTTATGAAGCTCCTGGCACTTCAAAGAAAACACAAGTCACAATTCTTCTTGAAAAACAAATAACTGTTTTGAATTCAAGCTACACAGAATTAACCCCTTCTTAGCTAAATCCTGAGGTTTTTGTGACACCTCCCCCAATAAGAGACGCAAAAGGGTGTGGCTTCGAGCCACTCCTGATGCGTATCAAAGGGAGCTTCCCCTTGCGGTGATAACGACATTGCCAGACAAATTGCAAATAGCAGTTTGGCCAGCAGGATGCCCTCCTTTTAAAAGTGACACACTAGTTGCTCTACCCAACTGATTGAATATATTGCAGGGCCCCTCCCATGCAGCCTGTAGCTGGTTCTGCCTCATGGGTGTTAGTATCAGAACATTTTGCCCCATCTCATATACTCCCTCTCGCAGTAAAATCCTGCAACTGTTTTTGTGGGAATATGGCATCTCTGGGTTTTGCAGGTACCTCCCCCAATAAGGCTTGCATCTTATCCCTGAATAACACATCATCCCCTGGTACAGAGGTGCCTGTGAAACCTAGGGTCTTGCTACCTATGATGTGCTCTCTGAACATATTGTGTGCTTTCAGTTGCTGTTTAACTACCATGGGCTCTTGCCCTCCCACTGGAGTAGAATTCCTGTACTCCTGCACTCTGTTATGGTTGGTAGGGGGTTGACCAACTCCCCCCCTCCTCTTCACTGTGGGTCCCAGCTGCTGAGCCTGCTGGGGACTCTGAGGCTGCACGCCTACCACTGTATTTGCTGACTGGCACTGTGGGGCTGGGTAAATACACTTCTCTGTACTCCCCCCCCCCTGTGCCTGCAGTCTGTGTCAGTCAATGTCCCCTAGTCTGTGCAGTCTATTTATAGGTCACAGCTGAGGTTACTGGGGTCACCCACAATCTTTCACACTCACTCTGGGGGTCCCTCAAAGGGTATCCTGTACCCTCCTCCCCCACACACTCTGAAATCTGTGGCTCTGCTGCTTCTGTCATATAGTGAGCTAGCTTGCCCCCTGCTCTCTCTCACAGTCAGTCTGCCACTTTGCGTCCTCACACAGAATCTGGGACCCTTCTGACACTGGTGCAGACAAGCACACATCTTCCTTCTGCCATTTATCCCAAATATTGTGTCTTTTCACAGGGAACGGAATTGTCCCTGGCACAGACTGGCACACATCATCCAGCGGCCCAGTCACCCAGTCATTCTTTCCCCTGTCAATCTCACCTCCTTCTATAGAATCCACTGATTCAATCACAGACAGACACTCCCCAATCATCTGCCTCCTATCACAAACAGTTTCTCCCTGTACAGTTAAACTTGGTTCAGGCACAGACAGACCCACACAGTCTATCTGCCTTTCTCCCCCATCAGTCTCACCCTGTACAGCTAACTGTAATTCTGCAGATACTGCTGGTTTAAGCACAGGAAGACAAACACCGTCTGTCTGTCGTTCTCCCCAGTCAGTCTCTCCTCTTACAGGTTCACCTCTCAGCACAGATACCCCCAGTTCAGGCACAGCACATCGCACACATGCACCCTGTCCTCCCTCCTGGTCATAATGTCTCTGAGCATTTTTACACACAGCCCTTTCCACATAAGGGTCTGCAACTAATGTCACTAGGCCACATGTAGCATTGTCAGGCACATAAAGAGATAACAATCTACCCAAATCAGTACCCAGTAAAACATCATTAGGAATATTTTCAGATACCCCCACATTTCTTAAACCTCTCCCAGATCCCCAAACAAGATATACACGTGCCATAGGCACTGCAAGTTTCATTCTCCAATCCCTTTAACTGCTAGAGTCTTTCCAGGGATAATGTTCTCAGAGTTCACTAGCTTTGGACGCACAATAGTCACTTCTGCACCTGTGTCTCTAAGCCCCAATGTTACCTTATCTCCAACAGTTACAGGTTGCAAGTTCTCATGGTTGTTTTCCTCTGGACAGGTAACAAACAAAACAGATGCTGGTACTTCTGAGGGATTACCCCCTCCAGCTGATTGCTCCAAGTTAATCCTCTCTGGGCAAGTGGAGCTGGTGTGGCCCACTTTGTTGCAAGCAAAACATCTGCAGGTATCCCCCTGCCCAGATGCAGCACTCGCCCCTCCTTTCCCAGAGGGAATAGACACAGGAAACAAACGCACAGCAGGTTTTGTGAAGGGGGGTCATGCAGCAGCTCCTTTCCAGGTGGATCCCCCCTTAGAAAAGGATTTCCTCCCATTCTCTGGTGACCTGTTGGCTGTGTAAAAATCAGCCAGCTCACCAGCTTCCAATGCTGTTATGGGCTTCCGATCCAAAACCCATTCTTGAACATCTGCTGGGCACAGCTGCATAAATTGCTCCTTCACAATCAAATCTTCCAGCTCCTCCATAGTGGCAAATTTTAATCCTCTGACCCACTGTTTAAAGGCTGTCATCAAGTTCCCAACAGCTGTAGTAAAGCTCTCTGACAAACCTTTCTGCAGAGAATGGAATTTCTTCCTGTACACCTTATGAGTAAGATTATACCTCCTCTGCAGTGCAGCTTTAATGGAATCATAGTCCTGATCAAACACTAGGGGTAGGTCAGCAAACGCCTCAAGTGCAGGACCTTTCATGCCAGGGGTAAGGTACTTGGCCCACTGCTCCCTTGGCAACTGGAACTTTCTACAAACTTTCTCAAAGCTACGCAGGAATACTTCCACATCTCCATCTTTCTCCAGGGTGGGAAAATTCTCTGCACGCACTTTGGGAGCAGGTGGGTCTCTAGGTTCACTAACAACAGGGGAGACCATTCCTCTCTCTAACCGTGCAAGCTGTAGCTGATACTCTCTCTCCGCCTGTCGTTCAGCAGCCTGTCTTTCAGCTGCCTGTCTCTCAGCTGCCAGAGACGCCTGTCTCTCAGCCACAGCAGCCTGTCATTCAGCAGCCTGTCTTTCATAAAACTTTGTAATCAGTTCCATGCGCAAACTTGCATCCACTGAGCCCATATGTTTAAGAACAGTTTGCAAATAACAATCCAATGGATCCCCAGATCCTGATGAATCGCTGCCCCCAGCTGCAGACATCTCTCCTGAGACCTCAACTGGTGTGATTTGGCTGTTATCATATTCCACAAGAGCTTGTATTAGTACCTCTTTGTTCTTTCCACGTGTTGGAATATCACGCTCCTGGCATAAGAGTGCCAACATTTCTTTACTCTGTTGCTCGTATGCCTCCATAGCAAAAATAAAATAGAAAAGAAAAACAGAGAATAGGGAAGGGGAATGTTTGCAATGTGTGACTATATAATGCACTGAGTTTTAGCCTTTGGAAATTGTAAGAAACAATTTCTTTTAGTACCAGGATTTTCACACTAGTAAATCCACAAGCACTAAAATCTAATAAAAAAAAAAGATCTACACCACTGCCCACCAATTTGTGATGAACCAAATCCTGAGGTTTTCGTGGCAGAATGGTTAATACAATGTGCTACTCTCTGTGCTAGTGAAGGTTTAATACACACTGTTCAGCTGTCTGTGCTAGTGAAGTGTTAATACACACTGTGCTACTCTCTGTGCGAGTGAAGGGGTTAATACACACTGTGCTGCTCTCTGTGCTAGAGAAGGGTTAATACCCACTGTGCTGCTCTCTGTGCTAGTGAAGAGTTAACTCTTCACTAGCACAGAGAGCAGCACAGTGTGTATTAACTCTTCACTAGTACAGAGAGCAGCACAGTGTGTATTAATACACACTGTGCTGCTCTCTGTGTTAGTGAAGGATTAATACAGACTGTTCTAATATCTGTGCTAGTGAAGGGGTTAATACACACTTTGCTGATCTCTGTGCTAGTGAAGGGTTAATACACACTGTGCTGCTCTCTGTGCCAGTGAAGGGTTAATACACACTGTTCAGCTGTCTGTGCTAGTGAAGGGTTAATACACACTGTGCAGCTCTCTGTGCTAGTGAAGGGTTAATACACACTGTGCTGCTCTCTGTGCCAGTGAAGGGTTAATACACACTGTGCTGCTCTCTGTGCTAGTGAATGGGTTAATACACACTGTGCTGCTCTCTGTGCTAGTGAAGGGTTAATACACACTGTGCTGCTCTCTGTGCTAGTGAAGGGTTAATACAAACTGCAGCTTTTCTCAGTGCTAGTGAAAGTGCTAATATATATTGTGTAGCTTTATGTATATAGTGTAGCTTTAATGTACTGGTAGAGGATATGACAGTGACAATCTGCTCAGTTACTAATTTTATTAATTTGCAGCATTTAAACAATGTTAGCATCCTATTTGTTTTTTAAATGTTTACATTTTTTTCTTTTTGTCTGATTGGCTGCTGCTTAACAGGTGACTTCTCTGCATGTATTCTGGGAGATGTAGTTCAGTATTGAACTGCTCTTTGTTCCCCTCCCATTTACTTCCTGTGCAGTTCCTGCTGGGTGAGTGAGTCAGGCTGTGTGTATTGTGTGATAAAACGTTTTAGTTGCTTTCTAGTCTGCTTAAAAAGTTTATAATTGTTATAAATGTTGTTCTTTTAGTGCATGTTATTTATCTGCTTGTGCCAGGCAATGGGATACTAAGCGCTTTTCAACTCTTTGTATTAGTGAAGGGTTAACTCACACTGTGCAGCTCTCTGTGCCAGTGAAGGGTTAATACACACTGTGCTGCTTTCTGTGCTAATAAGGGGTTAATACACACTGTAGCTCTCTGTGCTAGTGAAGGGATAATACACACTGTGCTGCTCTGTGCTAGTGAAGGGTTAATACACACTGTGTAGCTCTCTGTGCTAGTGAAGGGTTAATACACACTGTGCTGCTCTCTGTGCTAGTGAAGGGTTAATACACACTGTGCAGCTCTCTGTGCTAGTGAAGGGTTAATGCACATTGTGCTGCTCTCTGTGCTAGTGAATGCTTAATAAACACTGCAGTTCTCTGTGCTAGTGAAGGGTTAATACATACTGTGCTGCTCTCTGTGCTAGTGAAGGGGTTAATACACACTGTGCTGCTCTCTGTGCTAGTGAAGGGGTTAATACACACTGTGCTGCTCTCTGTGCTGATGAAGGGTTAATACACACTGTGCTGCTCTCTGTGCTGATGAAGGGTTAATACACACTGTGCTGCTCTCTGTGCTAGTGAAGGCTTAATAAACACTGCAGTTCTCTGTGCTAGTGAAGGGTTAATACACACTGTGCAGCTCTGTGCTAGTGAATGGTTAATGCACACTGTGCAGCTCTCTGTGCTAGTGAATGTTAATCCACACTGTGCTGATTTCTGTGCTAATAAAGGTTTAATACACACTGTGCAGCTCCCTGTGCTAGTGAAGGGTTAATACACACTGTGCTGCTCCCTGTGCTAGTAAAGGGTTAATACAGACTGTGCTGCTCTCTGTGCTAGTGAAGAGTTAATACACACTGTGCTGCTCTCTGTGCTAGTGAAGGGTTAATACACACTGTGCAGCTCTCTGTGCTAGTGAAGGGTTAATACACACTGTGCTGATTTCTGTGCTAATGAAGGGTTAATACACACTGTGCTGCTCCCTGTGCTAGTAAAGGGTTAATACACACTGTGCAGCTCTCTGTGTTAGTGAAGGGTTAATACAGGAGTGCTGCTCCTGTCCTCTGGAACTCTCTACCCCACTCCATAAGATTGTCTCCAACCTTGTATAACTTCAGACGCTCCTTGAAAACCCAACTATTCAGAGAGGCTCACCATGTGCTGCTCTCTTTGCTGATGAAGGGTTAATACACACTGTGCTGCTCTCTGTGCTGATGAAGGGTTAATACACACTGTGCTGCTCTCTGTGCTAGTGAAGCGGTTAATACACACTGCTGCTCTCTGTGCTAGTGAAGGGTTAATACACACTGTGCTGCTCTCTGTGCTAGTGAATGGGTTAATACACACTGTGCTGCTCTCTGTGCTAGTGAAGGGTTAATACACACTGTGCTGCTCTCTGTGCTAGTGAATGGGTTAATACACACTGTGCTGCTCTCTGTGCTAGTGAAGGGTTAATACACACTGTGCAGCTCTGTGCTAGTGAATGGTTAATGCACACTGTGCAGCTCTCTGTGCTAGTGAATGGTTAATCCACACTGTGCTGATTTCTGTGCTAATAAAGGGTTAATACACACTGTGCAGCTCCCTGTGCTAGTGACGGGTTAATCCACACTGTGCTGATTTCTGTGCTAATAAAGGGTTAATACACACTGTGCTGCTCTCTGTGCCAGTGAAGGATTAATACACACTGTGCTGCTCTGTGTTAGTGAAGGGTTAATACACACTGTGCTGCTCTCTGTGCCAGTGAAGGTTAATACACACAGTGCTGCTCTCTGTGCCAGTGAAGGGTTAATACACACAGTGCTGCTCTCTGTGCCAGTGAAGGGTTAATACACACTGTGCTGCTCTCTGTGCCAGTGAAGGTTTAATACACACTGTGCTGCTCTCTGTGCCAGGTGAAGGATTAATACACACTGTGCTGCTCTGTGTTTGTGAAGGGTTAATACACCACTGTGCTGCTCTTTGTGCCAGTGAAGGGGTTAATACAAACTGTGCTGCTCTCTGTGCTAGTGAAGGGTTAATACACACTGTGCAGCTCTCTGTGCTAGTGAAGGGTTAATACACACCTGTGCTAAATTTCTGTGCTAATGAAGGGTTAATACACACTGTGCTGCTCCCTGTGCTAGTAAAGGGTTAATACACACTGTGCAGCTCTCTGTGTTAGTGAAGGGTTAATACAGGAGTGCTGCTCCTGTCCTCTGGAACTCTCTAAACCCCACTCCATAAGACTGTCTCCAACCTTGTATAGCTTCAGACGCTCCTTGAAAACCCAACTAGTTCAGAGAGGCTCACCATGTGCTGCTCTCTTTGCTGATGAAGGGTTAATACACACTGTGCTGCTCTCTGTGCTGATGAAGGGTTAATACAACACTGTGCTGCTCTCCTGTGCTAGTGAAGCGGTTAATACACACTGCTGCTCTCTGTGCTAGTTAATGCACACTGTGCAGCTCTTCTGTGCTAGTGAATGGTTAATCCACACTGTGCTGATTTCTGTGCTAATAAAGGGTTAATACACACTGTGCAAGCTCCCTGTGCTAGTGACGGGTTAATCCACACTGTGCTGATTTCTGTGCTAATAAAGGGTTAATACACACTGTGCTGCTCTCTGTGCCAGTGAAGGATTAATACACACTGTGCTGCTCTGTGTTAGTGAAGGGTTAATACACACTGTGCTGCTCTTTGTGCCAGTGAAGGGGTTAATACAAACTGTGCTGCTCTCTGTGCTAGTGAAGGGTTAATACACACTGTGCTGCTCTCTGTGCCAGTGAAGGGTTAATACACACTGTACTGCTCTGTGTTAGTGAAGGGTTAATACACACTGTGCTGCTCTCTGTGCCAGTGAAGGGTTAATACACGCTGTACTGCTCTCTGTGATAGTGAAGGGTTAATACACACTGCACAGCTCTCTGTGCCAGTAAAGGTTTAATACACACTGTGCTGCTCTCTGTGCCAGTGTAGGGTTAATACACACTGTGCAGCTCTCTGTGCCAGTGAAGGGTTAATACACACTGTGCTGCTCTCTGTGCTAGTGAAAGGTTAATACACACTGCACAGCTCTCTGTACTAGTAAAGGGTTAATACACACTGTGCTGCTCTCTGTGCCAGTGAAGGGTTAATACACACTGTGCTGCTCTCTGTGCTAGTGAAGGGTTAATACACACTGTGCTGCTCTCTGTGCCAGTAAAGGGTTAATACACACAGAAGCACAACTGTAGCACAAGTTATGTTTATGAGTTAGTCATTTACAGCAGCTACACACAGGGCAGGGGAATAAGATAAAACGTTATATAAATCAGTATTAGACACTGAGTATCATGTAATGTGTATAATGTGCAGCTCACGAGTCATCACACAGGTGTAGTTTATTCATTTGTAATCAGACAACAGCTAAAGTGTTATATTATAAATAAATATATGTGTAGATATGAATGTATGGGAATGATTAGCTGCATTATGGTCAGATTTGCCCGGAGTAGCACAGGGCAGTGATGGGTCCTAACTCACAGGGGCTGCGTATACATTTTGTCAAACACACAAATAATAATATTTACAACAAATGTCCAGCTGCACAGGGCAAGTTTTACGACTCTTTTTTTCCCGACCTATCAGTCCTGCTTTATCTAGGGGAGCACGGGAATTAGCGCAGAGGGGCGCACGGGAATTGGCGCAGAGGGGCGCACGGGAATTGGCGCAGAGGGGCGCACGGGAATTGGTGCAGAGGGGCGCACGGGAATTAGCGCATAGGGGCGCACGGGAATTGGCGCAGAGGGGCGCACGGGAATTGGCGCAGAGGGGCGCACGGGAATTGGCGCAGAGGGGCGCACGGGAATTGGCGCAGAGGGGCGCACGGGAATTAGCACAGAGGGGCGCACGGGAATTAGTGCAGGGGGCGCACAGTAAGTAGCACAGAGGGCAGCCCTGACTTAAAAGGATAATAGGTTAATAACTATTTACTAACTAATCTACCTAGTTAAAATAAATACAAACTTACCTGTGAAATAAAAATAAAACATAAGCTAGATACAATATAACTATTAGTTATATTGTTGCTAGCTTAGGTTTTATTTTACAAGTAAGTATTTATTTAGTTTTAAATAGGAATAATTTAGGTATTAACTCTAATTTTTATTTGGAATTATTTTAATTATGTTAAAGTTAGTGGGTGTTAGGGTTAGGTTTAGGGGTTAATAACTTTAGTATAGTGGCACCGACATTGGAGGCAGCAGATTAGGGGTTAATAAGTGTAGTTAGGTGGCGGCAATTTTGGGGGCAGCAGATTAGGGGTTAATAATATCTAACTAGTGTTTGCGATGCTGGAGTACGGCGGTTTAGGGTTTAATATGTTTATTATAGTGGTAGCGATGTCGGGAGCGGCAGATTAGGGGTTAATCATTTTTTTTAGTGTTTGCAATGTGAGAGGACCTCGGTTTAGGGGTTAATAGGTAGTTTATGGGTGTTAGTGTACTTTGTAATACTTTAGATATGAGTTTTATGTTACAGCTTTGTAACATAAAACTCATAACTACTGACTTTAGATGGCGGTACAGATCTTGTAGTTATAAGCTGTACCGCTTACTTTTTGGCCAGACAGGCAAACTCGTAATACCGGCGCTATGGGAGGCGCTATAAGAGTCCCATTGAAAAAGGACTTTTTGAAAGGTGCGGTAGTTACTTTGCGTGACGGCCAAACAGGTGTGCGGTACAGCTATACCTACAAGACTTGTAATAGCAGCGGTAGTGAAAAAGAGCCATAACACTGCTTTTTCACTCATAACGCAAAACTCGTAATCTAGCTGATTGAAAGGGTCACATTATTGCTATTGAAATACTTAGCATTGTATCTAATAACAGGTTAATATTATACATCTGTTTGCAACTAAGTTCTGTTAAAATAACAATTTCCATCAATAAAAACATAATATAATGCTGTATGCTAAGATATTTTAGGACACAACAGAAAAATCTCTCACATTTAAATAAACCATTTGTTTCCTCCTCACTTATCCATATGATAATCACACCCTGAGGGGGAGGCAGGGACTCTGTATTCATGTGACACCAGAGGGGACAATCTATATGAGAACAAAAGCACAGGTGTGACCCTCTCATTGTCTCCCAACTGACAAGTTGTACTCATGTGAGTCACACAGAGAAAGGTGACACTCCCACATTAGTATAAATATCTGTGTAACACTGAGTGATATCACAGGAGGAACCAGAGAGACTGCATACTTACAGAGCTTTTGCTAAACGGTAATATGCAAAACCTGACATAAATCTTTATTCTTTTATCACACTGTTGTGTTTTATATAATGACTAGTACTAAAGCCCGTGTACACGGGCCATATTTTGCAGTACAACGGTTCCACCCCTTGCACTCTCCCCCCTCTCTTTTGCTTTCTCTCCCCCCTCTCCTTTGCTCTCTCTCCCCCCTCTCCTTTGCTCTCTCTCTCCCCTCTTTTGCTCTCTCTCTCCCCTCTTTGGCTCTCTCCCTCCTTTCTTTTGCTCTCTCTCCCCCCTCTTTTGTTCTCTCCCCCCTCTTTGGCTCTCTCCCCCCCTCTTTGGCTCTCCTCCCCCCCCCCCCTCTTTGGCTCTCTCCCCCCCCCTCTTTGGCTCTCTCCCCTCTTTTGCTCTCTCTCCTCTTTGGCTTTCTCTCTCCCCCCCTCTTTGGCTCTCCCCCCCCCTTTGGCTCTCCCCCCCCTCTTTGGCTCTCCCCCCCCCCCTCTTTGGCTCCCCCCCCCCTCTTTGGCTCTCTCTCCCCCCTCTTTGGCTCTCTCTCCTTTTTGGCTCTTTTTCCTCTTTGGCTCTCTCTCTCCCCCCCTTCTCTTTGGCTCTCCCCCCCCTTCTCTTTGGCTCTCCCCCCCTTCTCTTTGGCTCTCCCCCCCCCTTCTCTTTGGCTCTCCCCCCCCCTTCTCTTTGGCTCTCCCCCCCCTTCTCTTTGGCTCTCCCCCCCTTCTCTTTGGCTCTCTCCCCCCTTCTCTTTGGCTCTCTCCCCCCCTTCTCTTTGGCTCTCTCCCCCCCTTCTCTTTGGCTCTCCCCCCCCCTTCTCTTTGGCTCTCCCCCCTTCTCTTTGGCTCCCCCCCCTTCTCTTTGGCTCCCCCCCCTTCTCTTTGGCTCCCCCCCCTTCTCTTTGGCTCCCCCCCCCTTCTCTTTGGCTCCCCCCCTCCTTCTCTTTGGCTCCCCCCCTTTTCTTTGGCTCCCCCCCTTTTCTTTGGCTCCCCCCCTTTTCTTTGGCTCCCCCCTTTTCTTTGCCTCCCCCCTTCTCTTTGGCTCCCCCCCCTTCTCTTTGGCTCCCCCCCCCCTTCTCTTTGGCTCCCCCCCTTCTCTTTGGCTCCCCCCCTTCTCTTTGGCTCCCCCCCTTCTCTTTGGCTCCCCCCACTTCTCTTTGGCTCCCCCCCCTTCTCTTTGGCTCCCCTCCTTGGCTCTCTCCCCCCCTTTGGCTCTCTCCCCCCCTCTTTGGCCCTTCTCCCCCCCCTCTCCTGCTCCCTCTCTCTGTCTTCATATCGCGGGACCCCGCCCGGCCACGCCCCATCGCGGCGACACCCGCCAGGCCACGCCCCTCGTGACGCCCGGCCATGCCCCTCGTGACGCCCGGCCACGCCCCCATCGCAACGCTCCCGTCGGCCACAAACAGCTGTGAGGTCTGGGGAGCGCGTGGCCGCTTCTTACGCAGCAGACCTCACAGCTGTTGAGTAGCTTACCTCGCGCTCCCCCAGACCTCACAGCTGTTTGTGTACCTCGCGCTCCCTATCTCAAGGCCAAGTGTTTGTCTCTACTGCGCATGACGGCTTCAGACAAACACTTGGCCTTTTATAATATAGGATGAGAAAATAGTGTTCTGTATTTTGTTATGATAAAGATAAACTATTTCATTTAATATAAGAAACTGAGTTTATATTAAAAAACTTAACTGTACTTATTTAATTTGTTTTCTATATTTTTCATGCTGTGTAAATTTAATTTATTGTTTAGTTTTTCCATTAAAAAGCTCAATTGAATACATAATAATTTGTAGCACTTTGTAAAATGAATGTTTGTAACAGAACCAAACAATATTTTGAAGCTTGAGGAAGTCTGTCCATTAATACATTTGTGGGGTTTGTTCCTGTTACCCAATGAGCAATAGATTTTTAAGTATCAGCCAATTAGAATCCTGTATTTCCCTATAGGTTTATAATTAACTGTAGAGCCCAGATAAACCATTTTCATTTAATATTAGTGTGAAGCTGCTATTTGCTCCAGTAATAAATATCACTCAGCTTATGGCCCTGTTGTATCAGTCTCATCACATTTACTGATCTAATCATAAATATCTTGTGATCTGCATATTATTTTATTTCTAATGAGGTTATTTTATAATACATTTCTTATTTCTATTAGCTGCACCTGTTTATCATCAGAACGTTTATCCCACTGATCTGTGACTGATTCTTGTTGTTAGTAAAGACCTTAGTGAGTGTATTCTGCACCTGCAGCTGCTGCTGTTTGTGTCACATGATCACAGACTTAAAGGGACAGTGTCCTGTACATTTGTTGTTCTCTTAAAATAACAAGATACCCCAAATGTTTTTCATTATTTAAATAGAACATATCATTTTAAACAACTTTCCATTTTACTTCAATTATGATATTTTGCTTCATTCTTTAGATGTCCTTTATTGAAGCAACAGGAATGCACTACTGGGAGCTAGCTGAGCACATAAGGTGAGACAATGGCAAGAGGCTTGTATGTGCAACCACTAATCAGCACCTTTGCCACAAAGGGAATAAAGGAGATTTGGTAATAGAAGGAAATTGTAGAGTTGTTTAAATTCGAATCATAAAAGTTTAATTTTAACTTTGCTGTCCCTTTAATGCAGGGGGGCCCAATAGGTAGATCAGGATTTACCAATAGATCCTGAAGGCACTGCTGGTAGATCACGGCCGATGTGATGATAATAATGTGGTCAAGTTACACGATCTCAACACTGGGGCGTGAGTAGAGTATGGTTGCTAGGGATACCGCTTTATCTACCGCAGTGTGTGAGGGGCAGGTCATTAAACAGTCTGATGGTCGGACATTAAAAGTGCTACAGGATTGGATCTTAAGTGACATCAATTTCAACCAATCAATGTAGATGATTTTTGAACAACAACACAATTGGACTATCAAAAGCATGGTTGATTGAGTACTCACCCAATGGATATGGCAATATAGTATCGTTAGGAGGGTAAGCGGAGGCTGCTGTGCTCTGCTAAAGGAACAAATTTGATTGACTTCTGGCAAATGAACGTGTTGACCCAGTAAGAAATGTTCTGCATGGCGCGCTATTGAGATTTATTTGTGTGAGCCTCACTGGGTCATATCAGGCCAAGCCCACGGCACAAAGTAAAGGGGGTCCGTGGCAGTCATTTGAATGCAGTGTTTGTAATAAGGCACAAGGGGTTGCTCCTGTTAACCCAAATTAAAGTCAGTGCTACTTTTGTCCTCAGGATTAATCTGTTGTATCTTTATGCTTTTGCACATCCATGTGTTGCTAAATCATGCAACCTTAAAGGGATATGAAACACATTTTATTTTTTTCTTGATTCAGATCTAGAACAAGCAATTTCACACAACTTTCTAATTTAATCCTATTATCAGTTTTTCTTCATTATCTTTATTTGCGCTGCTCATTTAATAAGTAGACCCCAGCACAAAAAAGTGTGAGCACCCCTGCTTTAATGTGTTTCTAATGACTTGTTTTACCGGTGTATAAAATAGTATAAAGTGTATGGGAAATTTCACCTTTAGCTTTAGTTTTTATGTGAAATAACTGTTTGCTGTTTGTAATTTATTTTCATTATTAAATTGTACACAGCCTTTTAAATGATCTGAGGCAGCGGCTCCTACTTAGCATATGCAGGATTCACATTATATAAAAATATGAGTCTGTTATTGGCTGATAGCTGTCACATGGTACAGGTGCAGAACTACATTTATCAGCAAACAATCTACTTCTCTTTTTAAATTCATAGTAAGTTTTATTGCATTGTATTTTTACTATGCATCTGTAGTTTTGTAATTCTATATGTTATGGTCCTTTTCAATGGACTGAACTTGTCAAAAAACATATCTCATTATGTTATTACTCTATGTAACCACAAACACTTCCTTTTCTTTTCTATATCTCAGATAGCAATTGAAATTAACATTTTAGTGCCTATCTCTCTCATACCCAATTGCAGTGTGATTTAAGACAACACAGTATTGACCAAGAGAAGCTTAAGGGACACTGAACCCAAATTTTTTCTTTCGCAATTCAGATAGAGAATGTAATTTTAAGCAACTTTCTAATTTACTCCTATTATAATTTTTTCTTCGTTCTCTTGCTATCTTTATTTGAAAAAGAATGCATCTAAGCTTTTTTTTTGTTCAGTTCTTTGGACAGCACTTTTTTATTGGTGGATGAATTTATCCACCAATCAGCAAGAACAACTTAGGTTGTTCACAGGGGCGGACTGGGCCGGGGGGCGGGGGGGCAATTGCCCCCCGGGCCTCTCTGATGCAGTGTAAAATGGGCCGCCAGGCCGCCTCTGCAGAGCAGGGGACAGTAACTTACAGTAGTACAGTCAGACTCAGTAACAGTACTTGCTTAGTTGCATCAATGCATACAGTGTACAGCGGCCGTGAGACTAAGTATTATTAAGTCTTACGGTCGCTGTATGTAGTAAATTAAAATAAATAAGTGGGCTGGTTGCTGCGTGCAGCCTTTCTGAATAATCCAATTCCTAAATCCAATGTAAGGAAATAGATCCGGCCGGCCTGTGGTCAGGGGGGTGGGACTTGGGAAACTGAATCATGGGGAGGGACTTGGGAAACTGAATCATGATCAGTGCCACTGTCGGGGCGGGCCTCACGTGACGTGTAGCTGCAATGAACAATCTCCCACTCTGCGCTGACACTCACTTCCGTCTGACTCTTCCTCCCACCCAGAGTCAGTCCTCCCAGGCGCAGCATCTAATTTCAGCTGCATACAGCCACGCGGGATTCGGGAAAAGATTGTCGTGAGGGAGAGCTCAGTGCTGAGAAAGAGGGAAGCAGCGCCAGCGAGTTGAGATCCTGGTGGAGAGGTGTGCCGGTGTGGTCAGGTCACAGGTTGACGGTGTCGTCTGGTGAGCAATTTAGCAAACATCCCCTTCTCACCACTTACCAGTGATGATGATCATGTTATGTTTTATTCATTCACTGCTCTAAACTTTCTAATTCAATCTAAACAATATTATGGAGGTGTCAACTGAAATTACTTTCAGTCAGGGAAAGCTCAGCTGTGTAACTTGTTGTCGAGTTAATGGGGATTATATATTAATTTACCCATCTTGGTTGTTAAATCTGAAGACTGCAATACAGGCAATTTATTATTTCTGATACAGTCAAGAATTGTATAACTTAAGTTTTAAAATTAATAACAAGCAATTTGGCAAATTTGAATTTGAGATTAGTATATAACAATACTCTACAAGTAAGTAGAGTTTGAAATAATGAATAAGCATTAGGTATTAACAGAAAATGGTTTTGTTTTGGGAATTGGGATGATCATGGATTCTTTAATGTGTGAACATTTTGTTGATTTATAATATATTGATTCAATGATATTTATATTATTTTCTTTGTGTGGCCTCTTGTCTTGATAAATAAGGTTTATCTTGTGACATTACTTGTGTATATATCTTGAATTTTGCATAAAGCTGTGAAGGTACAATCCATATTGGATTAATTTGGAGATCTAGATTTTCAGTAGGTGGTTCAATTGTTGGCATGTACTAAGATTCTCTTATAAGTTATCCTAGTGTTATACTTGCCATTAATTGTGTCAATATTAAATTATTTAACAATTATTAAAGGTAGATTAGTGCATGTGTTTGATAAAAAAGTTGTGTTCTGTCCCCAATAGACTTGCAACAATTTATGAGTTAAATGCCACCTCCCCCTTTTTAATTAGTTTGTGGGGAGTCTGTAGAGAATATTAAACTTTTATATGTGTGCATGTATAAGTGTGTGTGTCTATGTGTGTGTGTGTGTGTGTATATATATATATATATATATATATATATATATATATATATACAGTGGCGTCACTAGGGGGGGGCGGGGGGGGGCGGGCCGCACCCGGGTGACACCCTCCAGGGGGTGACACCAAAAAAAAAAAAAAAAAAAAATTTTTTTTTTTTTTTTTTTTTTTTTTTAATTTTTATTGAAATTCAAAAAAATACAATGTTGAGATGCATAGATTTTTTTTATTAGAGGGGCTGGCATTTGTGAACATTGGTGGGACTGGGGAAGATGTAGACACACAATTTTGCCCCTTGAGCCAGTGCTGCAATTTCAAAAAATAGTTTTCCCGGCTGCTTTTGCTTGTTTGTACTTTGCTTCTCCCCTGCCCAATTTCGCTATGAATGTTGTGGGCATGCTGTGGGGCTTGCAAAGTTGCGCTGCTAGCCTAAACCTGCCTGCCTATCTGTGCTCACTGCTCAGTGACATGTGGAGCAGTGGAGTCACTCACTGCTGTGCTGTCTCTCTAAACGGGAACTGGGAAATCGTGAGGGGATGCCTGGCACCTGACCGCATGACTGTTTGACACTGTCTTTAAAATGAAGGAGCCACGTATGATGCCCACCAGACCATTACGGTTACAGTACACTAAGTGCACACTGAACAGGTAGGAGGGCGGGCGGGGGTCTGGGGGTTGGCAGAGTGCAGAGGTGATTGGCCATAAGAAGCGGTAGGCACGCGGCCCGGGGCTGTGCACTGACAGGCTTGGAACAGAGTCAGAGAGCAGAATTTTCATAGTTTGCACCTAAAACTTTTCTTTAGTGATTTATTTTTAGAGTGCTCGCCTCTGTTTATCTTTCATTTGATGCTCTGCTGAGCCAGGGAGCAGCTCTAGGCATGCGCTTTATAATTAATGCAGTGCAGTTTACATATTTTTAAGTGTGTGTCTGAGTTTTTGTGTGTGTGTGTGTGTCTCAGTGTTTTTGTGTGTGTGTTTTTGTGTGTGTGTCTGAGTGTGCTTCCGAGTGTTTGTGTGTGCATCTGTGTATGTTTTAAGTGTGTCTGAGTTTTTCTATGTGTGTTTGCCTGTGTTTTTGTGTGTGTCTGCTTTCTGGGGGGGGGGGTGACACCATAACTTACCGCACCGGGTGACACCAACCCTAGTGACGCCACTGTATATATATATATATATATATATATATATATATATATATATATATATATATATATATATATATATATATATATATACAGTACTGTATGTGTGTATATTTGGGTGTATATATATATATATTATTTATTTTAAACATGTGGTTTGTTTCATTTTCTTTACCATGTTTGTTTTAAATTACATGGGGACGGGAAGTAGGTGGGTGGGTGCGGGAAGGAGGCGGGCAGAGGGTTGAGTTGCAGCAGCACCATGGGCCTCTGGGTTGTACTTGCCCCCTGGGCCAAAAGTTGCCAGTCAGCCCCTGGTTGTTCACTAAAAATGGACCAGTATCTAAACTTACATTCTTGCATTTCAAATAAAGATACCAAGAGAATGAAGAACATTTGATAATAGGAGTAAATTAGAAAGTTGCTTAAAATTGATGCTCTATCTGAATCACAAAAGAAAAAATTTGGGTTCAGTGTCCCTTTAAAGGACGAGGGGTGGAGCACATGACAAATACAAAATGTCTGACAGTGAGAATTAGTAGGAAGTACAATACCAATACTGCAGTATCCAATTTAACTTATATTTAAACAAATTATATTTAACATTTATTTCAGGAGAAAATATTGTTTCATATAAATGACAAACAAAGATTATAATATATTTGTAAAGTTGTGATATGGCCCCACTCATAAATATATTTTCTACCATTATGTTGTATAGATCTGGGAAGATTCATATTTAAAGTGATAGTAATCACCCAAAATGTTATTGTTTGATAAAATAGATAATTCCTTTATTTGCTATTCCCTAGTTTTGCATAACCAACACTGTTATAGAAATATACTTTTTACCTCTGTAATTACCTTGTTTCTGCAGACAGCCTCCTTATCTCAGATCTTTTGACAGACTTGCATTTCAGGCAATTTGTGCTGACTCTTAAATAATTCCACGTGCATGAGCACAATGTTATTTATATGAAACCCATGAACTAACACCCTCTAGCTGTGAAAAAATGTCAAATGCATTTAGATAAAAGGCAGCCTTCTAGGATTTAGAAATTTTCATAGGAACCTTCTAGGGTTAGCATTTAATTAAGAATACCAAGAGAACAAAGCAAATTTGATGATAAAAGTAAATTAGAAAGTTATTTAAAATGGCATGCCCTATCTTTATCATGAGCGATTAATTTGGACTATAATGTCCCTTTAAGGTGCAACTGTAACACACACAGAGCTAACTGTACTAAATGCTTGTTTCAAATCAATATCACATATGTAATAACCTAATCAGCTGATCTCTATCACATGAATTGTTATGCGTGCCTTTAATTATACCATACGAACTGTTAATCAGAACCATTATTTATTATTATCTGTCTATATCATTAAATATACTTTTTACAGACACGGCCAGAGCACTGAGAGATATCAGGTATTGATGTAACTGGAGTGAATAAGGGAACCTTCTTCCTGAGCACAGACATTGGAGCCTGTTATCAGCATGAACTCATTTGTGTTAGGTGAGTAAAATAGATATTATGCTGACTTTAATTACTGGGAAAATAGAATAGATCACTCATTAAACAAATATAAACTATTATATTAATATCTGCATCTTTTAAGTACATTTGTGTCAGTGATGTTATAAAGAAGGAGCAACTCCCATTGGGATGAGGATCAGGGTAAAAAATACTACTCCCCCTCTGTCCTTTTTAGAGCTGCAACAACTAATCGGCATAGTCGATAATAATCGATTATGAAAATATTTGTCAACAAATCTCATAATCGATTAGTTGGTTTGCAATTAGTTGGTCTGTGCACAGCACCTGCTGGTTAACAAAAAAATGAGCTCCTGCACATGGTATTGTGTTTTATGGTTATGCCCCTAGCCTAAAAAGGACATCTACAGACATTTTACTTTTGACTTTTTAGGACACTATAAGTTTATTTTTAAGTTTACAACTACTCCTGGCTTATGTGCAACCCAGAAATAAAATAGGAGTCATAATTTGGATTGTTTATTTAAAATCAGGTGATTTGGGACTATGCTTTGCATGATATAATGCTGAGCTTGTTATTTACACCTAGCCTAGATTGATGGCATTTGTTAAATTAATTGATGTCACTATATCCTGTTTGCACAATTTTTAGCGGCTCGCTTGCTATTGCTGATATATGTACTCTATAGATAAATGTGTAAGGCTGTGTTCTTTTACTGATATATAGTCTTTAACCCTTTTGCCTTTTTTTTCTATTTTTAATTAATTGAAATATGTACCAAATTCAACCACTGTAAGTATATATCTGTTATTTTATGAGTGGACTAGATATTTTTCCCCCTAACCTTATAGATGGTTATTTACCACTGCATATAGATATTCAAGATATTTTTATGTTAAAATGAAGTCCAGGCTCACTTTGTTGAGAGACCCCTTGCATTGGTGGAAAACTAACAAAGATAAATATCCCACCTTGGTGAAATTGGCAAAACCCTACTTATGCATCTCAAGCACCTCAACACCATCTGAGTGCCTCTTCTCTGCTGCAGGCAAAATAGCTGCAAAAAGAGAGCCAGCCTCAGCCAGGAGCACGTGGTCATGTTGACGTTTTTGCATTTCAATGCAAAGTTTCTGAAAGAGTGAATACCAGAATGTTATAAACTGTGGTAATCTCCCTCTTTCTACTTCCACCTCTTTACAAACAGTTTGTGGTTTTGTTTTGCTTAATTATAAATATTTGTTCTGCTGCTTAAACTGTTGGACCAACAGTTGTTTTAATGTAAAGTTTTAGTCAGAAGTTTATATTTGTAACACTCAGTATGTGGATTTTATTTTAAATATAGGAAACAATTAATTAATTTATTTTTCATCCGATTAATCAAAAAAATAATCAGCTGATTAATCGATTAAGAAAATAATCGTTAGTTGCAGCCCTAGTCCTTTTATATAGATCATGTCTAACAACTGCCTAACCTCACCCCCAGACTTCTGTACTCAGAACACCGGCAACTCCACCTTCCCCTGCTCTGACCTCGCTCATGGAACACCCATAACTACACTTAAATTACTACCTTGTTCCCAGTGAGTGTTCCCCACCCCAGAACTGCCCCTGATTTGTGTGCTTAATTTTGCAGAAAATATTTTTAAACTAATAAAGTTTTTGGCTTTTTATATAAATTTAACAACCACAGCTAAAGTTTAAAATTATTGTAAAATCACTGCTTCTTACCCTCTGAAAACATCTCACACTGATTATTAGTATGTGATAATAAAGACATCATGTCCTCACCCAACTGGTTGAGCATGAGCCGTGCAGGACTGTATGTGCGCTGTTAAATGAGGATGTTGGATGCCACCTCTCTTGCCCGGAATACAGATGTACTTGTTCACTGGCTCAGAACATTATGCAACATTCTTTGTCATCATTTTTTAATTTGTGATTTATAGGTAAATAAATGTAAAAATAAACAAAAAAACGGAAGACATTTTGTTTTGCATATAAACGAATAATATGATTTTTTATTTCAATGGATTATATTATATGGACATATTGTTATTTTTCTTTATTTCATTTCTTTTTATGTAGACAAACACCTGAATAGTTCATATCCATCCTTCACCACAGCAAGCATCAGAATGATACCACAGACTCCAACATTTTTAGACACTAATGACTATTCACAAACATTGGGGAAATCACAGCAGATATTTAAAGAAGATGATGAATTGTCAGGAACTGGGCAGCAATCGCTATGTACAGAGAGTAATTTAGTCATCAAACAAGAGGACAAGAATTATGCCATATCTAGTGAAATGATTATCCCTGAGGATAAGCCACAAACATTTACTGAGTTTTCAAAACATTTTAAAGAAGACAAAAGTCTACAGTCTAACCAAATGATTCATACAAAAGATAAACATTTCAAATGTACAGAATGTGAGAAAAGCTTTAGACGGAAGTCTCATCTCCTAGAACACCACAAAATTCACACAGATGAGAAGCTTCACACATGTCCTGAGGGTATCAAATGTTTTATGCAAATGACAAATCGTATAGCTCATGAAAGGACCCACACAGGGGAGAAACCTTTTAGCTGTACAGAGTGTGGAAAAAGTTTTACACAAATGGATAATTTGAAAACTCATAAAAAGAATCACACAGGAAAAAAGCCTTTCACATGTACAGAGTGTGGAAACAGTTTTACACAAAAGAGTGATCTGAAAATGCATGTGAGGAGTCACACAGGGGAAAAGCCTTTCACATGTACAGAGTGTGGAAAAAGTTTTCCACAAAAGAGTGTTCTGAAAACACATGAAAGGATTCACACAGGGGAAAAGCCTTTCACATGTACAGAGTGTGGAAAAAGTTTTACACAAAAGAGTGATCTGAAAAAACATGTGAGGAGTCACACAGGGGAAAAGCCTTTCACATGTACAGAGTGTGGAAAAAGTTTTACACAAAAGAATGATCTGACAAAGCATTTAAGATTTCACACAGGAGAAAAGCCGTTCACATGTACAGAGTGTGGAAAAAGTTTTACACAAATAAGTAGTCTGAAAAATCATGAAATGAGTCACACAGGAGAAAAGCCTTTCACATGTACAGAGTGTGGAAAAAGTTTTACACAAAAGAGTGATCTGAAAAAACATGTGAGGAGTCACACAGGGGAAAAGCATTTCACATGTACAGAGTGTGGAAAAAGTTTTACACAAAAGAGTGATCTAAAAAAACATGTGAGGAGTCACACAGGGGAAAAGCATTTCACATGTACAGAGTGTGGAAAAAGTTTTACACAAAAGAATGATCTGACAAAGCATTTAAGGATTCACACAGGAGAAAAGCCGTTCACATGTACAGAGTGTGGAAAACGTTTTACACAAATAAGTAGTCTGAAAAATCATGAAATGAATCACACAGGAGAAAAGCCGTTCACATGTACAGAGTGTGGAAAAAGTTTTACACAAATAAGTAGTCTGAAAAATCATGAATTGAATCACACAGGAGAAAAGCCGTTCACATGTACAGAGTGTGGAAAAAGTTTTACAGAAAAGAGTAGTCTGAAAAATCATGAAAGGATTCACACAGGGGAAAAGCCGTTCACATGTACAGAGTGTGGAAAAAGGTTTACAGAAAAGAGTAGTCTGAGAAAACATGAAAGGAGTCACACAGGAGAAAAGCCATTCACATGTACAGAGTGTGGAAAATGTTTTACAGATAAGAGTAATCTGAGAAAACATGAAAGGAGTCACACAGGAGAAAAGCCTTTCACATGTACAGTGTGTGGAAAATGTTTTACAGATAAGAGTAATCTGAGAAAACATGAAAGGATTCACAAGGGAAGAAACCTTTCACATGTCTAGAAAGTGGAAAAAGTTTTTTTTATTGAAGTCAGGCGTCACAAAACACCAAATATTTACACAGAAATAAAATTTATTTACACAGTGTACAAACCTTTTTACAATTATCCTAAAGAGGACAAACTCTCTAAATAGAAGCTTCAAAAAGGATGTTATTGTAAATGATACTTTCTAATCCCAGTTATAAAAGATCCAGATTGGAAGTGTTCTCCTGCTGTCATTTGTTCCTCTATATATGTGCACCTTAGTGTCTCTTATATCAATGTGATAGAATCCAAACATGACACAGGAATATACAAATCTGTCCTCATACTGACCAGTTTACACAACCATTCACCACCAAAGCACCCCCAGTGTTGTTTATTAATATGCCAGTGTTAGGAGTTGTACGTTTGATTTACATAGGGGAGAAAATAATTACATTTACAGAATAAAGGAGTATTTATATGAATAGAGTGTTAGATGATTATATAAACAAGAACATCAGTCTCAAATGATTGACATCTGGGAGATATATTTAATGTGCACATCATGTGGATAAACCTTTTCTTATAGCAAAAGATGCTTAGCATTGTACATGTTATATACCAGAGGAATTACTTAGGGGAAACTGATTTTATTTAATGAGACTCTATCAGTAACTGTGCATACGTGATCATAATCAGTTTAATTTAATTGGCTACTATAACTAAAGGGAACATTATATGTCTGATAAATCCCTTTGTATCAACAGCACAAGTGTTAGGTATATTTATACCATTGTGTGCATATATCATGTAATGCTGCTTTTGACTATATAATGATATACAATGTTTTTTCCTGCAAGTAAAAAGTGATTGTAATCCAGACCAGTATTTTGTGTTTTTGTATAATTTAAAAACACAATATCACAAAATAATTAGGAAAACCTCATCAAAGACAGAAACCAAAACTGACAGTGAAAGTTAAACGCTGATAATTCAGATAGAGCAGTAATTTTACCCAACTTTCCATTTTACTTCTTTTATCTCATTTGCTTTGTTTTTTGGTATCCTTTGTTATAGAATAAACCTAGGAGGCTGATATTATATGAGCTTAGGGGCGTGCATGTGTATTTAGCAGTCTGTGCAGCAGTGTTTGTAACCATGTATACCAGCTATAAATGTTCTTGCAAACTCTGCTGTCTGAAGATACGTGCACGCTCCTGAGTTCACCTACAATTACTCTTTAACAAAGGATACTGAGAGAACCAAGCACAAATGAAAATATAAGTTTATTGGAAAGTTGTTTGAAATGTCATGCTCTATCAAATCCATTTAAGTTTAATTTTGACTTTACTTTCCCTTTAACAGTACATAAAACAAAATCAAATTAACCCCCAACCTTCACCAACCCACATTATCTATGTTCTCACATGTGAGTGTGGAATACAATATATAGGCCATACATGCAGGAAGGTGCGCACAAGATGGAGTGAGCTCAACACTAATTTAAGAATTGGTTCACTAAGCGAGGTACTATCGGAAAAAATAAACCTGACAATGTCTCAAGCGCTGCTAAATGAACATATTAAACCCTTTAATAATGCCATAAATACATTTATACGCACCCTATGCACTGCTACTAGGATATGCGTGTCCCGATATTGGAAAACAGGGCTATCCACTTGGGGAGAAGTAATGGAAAAGATTAAAAGCACATACAGAATGTCTGAGTCAGCATCTTTCATACAAGCCAACCACGATCAGTTCTTGAAGGTATGGGACTACTGGATCCTGAAGGGATATTGATACAGTACACACACAGAAATAAGATACCCAGACAATACGAATACAGACATAGAAACATAGAAACATAGATATTGACGGCAGATAAGAGCCATAGGCCCAGCAAGTCTGCCCGACCTTACCTAACAGTATAAACTTATCTAGTTCGTAGGATAGCCCTATGCTTGTCCCATGCATTTTTAAAGTCCCCCACAGTGTTTGTTGCTACTACCTCTTGAGGAAGTTTATTCCATAAATCAATCACTCTTTCTGTAAAGAAGTGCTTCCTCAAATTACTCCTGAATCTACTACCCTTTAGCTTAAGCTCATGACCCCTTGTTCTTGAATTTTCCATTTTATGTAAAATACCCACAGCCTCAGTTTTACTAAACCCTTTAATGTACTTGAAAGTTGCTATCATATCACCTCTTTCCCTTCTCTCCTCTAAGCTATACATATTTAGGTTATTGAGCCTATCCTGGTAAGTTTTATTTTTTAGACCATGTACCATTTTGGTAGCCCTCCTTTGCACAGATTCAAGTTTGTTAATATCCTTCTGAAGATATGGCCTCCAGAACTGCACACAATACTCAAGATGAGGCCTAACTAATGATCTATAAAGTGGCATAAGAACCTTACTATTTCTGCTGCAAATACCTCTACCAATACATCCAAGCATTCTGCTAGCCTTACTTGCTGCATTACTACATTGTTTACTAAGTTTTAAATCATCTGAAATAATAATTCCCAAGTCCTGTTCCTCGTCTGTAACAGTCAGTAAAGTGTCATTGAGTCTGTAATTAACATTTGGATTTTTCTTCCCTAAATGCATTATTTTACACTTTGCTGTGTTAAACTTTAGATCCCAGTCGTTTGTCCAATCCTCCAATTGTTGTATATCACTTCTCATTTTGTCTACCCCCCCTGGAACATCCACTCTGTTGCAAATTTTTGTATCATCTGCAAAGAGACATACTTTCCCCTGTAGCCCTGCTGATATCGCAGATAAATATGTTAAACAAAACAGGCCCCAGAACTGACCCCTGAGGAACACCACTAGTAACAGCCCCCTCTGCTGAATGAACTCCATTTACTAAGACACTTTGTTTTCTGTCCTTAAGCCAGCATTCCACCCAGTTCACAATTTTTGAATCTAGACCAAGGAGATATAGTTTGTGAATAAGTTTATTGTGTGGGACGGTGTCAAATGCTTTGCTGAAATCTAGATATGCTACATCAACTGCTCCTCCCTTGTCTAATACTTTTGTTACATAATCAAAGAAGTCAATTAGATTAGTCTGACATGATCTCCCTGAAGTAAAACCATGCTGATTTTGGTCCTCTAAATTGTTTGTCTTTATGTAAGTGTGAGGATTTATTATATAATTAATATGAACCCAGTTGTATCTACTCCACTCAGTCTCACACCAAACCTAGGTACCTTGATAAACTAGGAACCTTATTATGCTCATTGACTGAGGGTGACCTGTTTAGGTCAAAAGTAAATAACAACTATCTTTAGTTGTTGGAGATATGCACAACAATGTGAGTGTGCTAATACTCTCCTAAGTACTATAATAGCATTTGCTAAACAATAGATAATCTCTTTGGATATAGAATAAAATATAACTTTATGTAATTGAAGCTCTGTTAGTATCTCTTTAAATAGATTGTAGCTTATCAATCAGGTACAATGCTTTAATGTTCAGGTTAGTAAAGTTCATATGCAACCTTATTTATGAATGCAGCAGAATTGTTATGGCAGTGTATTGTATGCAGAAATAACCAGGATATATGCAGAGGATGTTAAACATGCACACTTTCCATTAGTAACGTATAAGTATAAGCTTGATTAGTTAGTATATACAGTCTTAGGAACATATTATATTAGCGTAACTTCAGCAATAACTTTATGTTTAGTACGATACCCAACACTTCATGACCAGCGTGTACTTGTGAAGACTATGCTTGATAGCAATTCAGTTGTCCTGAGAAGCAGTGTTGAATCCGGCAACAGAGAGGAGCTGCGACACTGACTCCCGGAGTGCTGATGACGTCAGACGCCGAACTACTGCAGACACGCTGAATGTCAGTTAGCGTTTCAGAATGAAGTATGCTGTCCTGTGATTGAAGAGAACTTTGCAGATATAAAGTTAGAAAACAACTTGACGAAAATGGAGAGAGCTTCTTGAAAGTTGTGATCACTCCTCATGTGAATCAAATTACCAAGCATCGATGAATTAGAGAGGAGGGCTTATAAAGGCATAACGGTCATGTGATATTATGTTTAAAGGGACAGTGAAACGTGGAAAAGATGAAGTATAGAGATTGGGAATTACTGTGATATGACAGGACACCCCCCTTAACGATCTGCTCCGCAGATCAGGGTTTGGGACGGTCTGGATGTCTGCGATGAAACAGAGATACCAATCTAGGGGCTGATAAGTTAGTGGATGGTTCCCAAGAATCCTCTTCTGATGAATAATTTTTCCACCGAACTAAATACTGTAGAGAATTCTTATAGAATCTAGAATCCAAAATGGAATCAACTTCATATGATACTTCATCCTCAATGAGTGTCGGAACTTGAGTTGTCAAGGGTTGATCTCTGACTGGAACATAAGGTTTCAAAAGGGATACATGAAATGTTGGATGTATCTTAAAAGAACTTGGTAGTTGTAAAGTGACAGCATTAGCATTAACAATCCTAATAATTTTGTAAGGACCAATAAACAGAGAACCAAGCTTTTTACTGGGAATGTGAAGCTTCAAGTGTTTAGAAGACAACCAAACTAGATCTCCCACCTTATACTCAGGAGGTTTTGTTCTCCTTAAGTCATAATAACGTTTTTGCCTTTCTTGAGATTGTAGTAAAATCTGTTTTAGTTGAATGAATCCTTCAGCAATTGTATTCACAGTGTCATTTTTGAAAAGAGATCCACAACAACCAGGATTACTGTGTTGTTAGAAGAGGGAGGTAGATCGACGATGAAGTCTAGGGCAATATCTTGCCAAGGTCTGTCAGCGATTGGAAGAGATAGAAGTAAACCATAAGGGTGAATTCTTTGAGATTTACATTTGGTACATACAGCACACCCTTGTATGTACTGTTTTACAGACTGAATCATATGCGGCCACCAGAAATCCCTTTGAATTAAATGAAGAGTTTTCTTGAAACCAGGATGTCCTGAAAGTGGAATATCATGTGCCATAGCTAAAATGTCATTCCTAAGAGATTCTGGAACATACAGTGCATGACCATGGTAAAAAAATCCATCATTACCTTTATGAATCCTAGAATCATTAATCAATGGATCATTCTGTTGTTGTTCTTTGAGAATAGATGTTTTTCCCATTAAGAGGCCAATGAATTTTTCTGGTGGTATTATTGAGTTTAGTTCAGAACTCTCAGTTAATGGAGTTGAATATCTAGATAGAGCATCTGCCTTTGTATTTCTTACTCCTGGACGATAAGTGATTATAAAATCAAATCTAGTAAAGAATAAGCTCCATCTGACTTGTCTGGAAGAAAGACTTTTGTTAGTTTTTAGATATTGTAGATTACGATGATCTGTAAATATGATGATTGGAAATCTTGCGCCTTCTAATAGATGTCTCCAAAATTCTAATGCAGCCTTGATGGCTAGAAGTTCTTTTTCCCCAATTGGGTAATTAATTTCGGCCGAATTCATAACCCGAGAATAATAAGCAACAGGATGAAGCATGTTGGTAGAAGAATCTTTTTGAGACAGAATGGCTCCTATTGCAAATTTGGATGCATCTACTTCTAATGTATATTGTTTCGATGGATCTGGGAATTGTAGAATTGGAGCGGTAATGAAACTATGTTTGAGAGCGTTAAAAGACTCATCTGCCTGTTGGTTCCAGTGGTATTTGTTATTCTTTCGGGTGAGTAATGTGAGAGGTTTTGCAATGGTAGAGAAACCTTTAATAAATTTTCTATAAAAATTTGAGAATCCTAGAAATCTCTGGAGCACTTTCTTATTTTTTGGAATAGGCCAGTTAGTGATAGCTTGTACTTTGTTGTCCTCCATGGATATTCCTTTTGGTGAAATATGATACCCCAGGAAAGAAATAGTGTCAGAATTGAATATACATTTTTCTGCCTTAACATATAAGTTGTTCTGTCTTAATCTGGAAAGAACTGTTCTGACATGTTGTATGTGATCCTCTTTGGAATTTGAATAAATGAGAATATCGTCCAAATAAATGACAATGTATGTGTCAAGTAAATCTTTGAAAACATCATTAATGAAAAACTGAAAAGTTGCAGGTGCATTGCACAAACCAAAAGGCATGACACAATACTCATAGAGACCATACCTAGTGCGAAAGGCAGTTAACCATTCATCACCTTTGCGAATTCTAATTAAATTATATGCACCTCTTAAATCCAGTTTGGTGAAAATGGTAGCACCCTGTAACCTCTCTATGAGTTCTGGAATAAGAGGTAAAGGATATCTATTTTTTATTGTACAATTGTTCAGTTGTCTATAGTCAATTATAGGCCTGAGACTGTCATCTTTATTCTTCACGAAAAAGATCCCGGCACCAGCTGAAGATGTAGAAGGCCGAATAAAACCTTTCTTTAGATTTTCCTCAAGATATCCTTTGAGATGAAGCAGTTCTGGTTCAGAGAGTGGATATATACGACCATAAGGGATTTTACTGTTTGGTTTTAAATCGATAGGACAGTCGTAGGGTCTGTGGGGAGGTAGAGATTGAGCCTCAACCTTATCAAAAACGTCATAAAAATCTGAATACTCTGTTGGTATATTTGTGATATCAACCTGTAATATAGTTTGTGATTGTGTACAGTGTTTTTTACAATATGGTGAGTCGAAGGAAATAGTACCACTATTCCATGAGATGTTTGGTTGATGTTTCTTTAGCCATGAGAGTCCTAGAATTATGGGGTACAAAGGGGAATGAATAACCTCAAAGGTACACAATTCAGAGTGACCTGATGAAAATGTTAATGATAATGGATCAGTATGATGGGTAACGGGACCTGAATTGATAAAAGAACCATCAACAACTCGAATAGGTAATGCAATTAATTTTTTAATTATAGGAATCTTGTGATTTTCAACAAAGGATGAATGAATGAAATTATTAGTTGCTCCTGAATCGATTACCACCTGGGCTTTAAGTTGATGTTGATCCCACTGTAGACAAACAGAAAGAGTAAAGTGAGATGAGTTTTTTATAACAGTCTCATTTAAATGAGCTATCTCTTGCTTACCCTTTTTTGATTTTAACAGAATTGGACACTCCTTTACTCCGTGATCCTTAGCAGCACAATATAAACAAAGATTAAGTTGTCTTCGTCTAGCCTTTTCTTCAGGTTTAAGAGGACCTTTGACAAATCCTATCTCCATAGGCTCATCTGTTAAACGGACAGTGGAAACTGAATGAGAGCTATAGGCTTTCTTGGTGGATAATTCTGATGACCCTCTTTCAATCTTCCTTTCCCTCAAACGACGATCAATAGATATAGACAAGGTCATAAGATTTTCTAAGTCCTTAGGAATAACCACACGTGCCAATTCATCTTTTAGAGCATCCGCTAATCCAATACGGAATTGATTTGTCAAAGCTGGGTTATTCCACTGTGTGTCAGGTGCCCATCTTTTGAAATCAGTTATATATTCTTCTACAGGGCGTCTACCTTGTCGCAGATGTCTGATAGAATTTTCTGCTGAAGCTTGTTTGTCGTGATCTTCATATAGTAAGGACATGGCATTAAAAAATGATTCTAATGAGTTTAAGATAGGATCTTCTTTCTCATAGTATGCATTAGCCCATGCCTTGGCTTCACCAGTGAGATAAGAAATTACCGTTAGAACTTTAACCCTTTCGGTAGGATAGGTTCTTGGTTTCAATGAAAATAATAAAGTACATGAATTTTTAAAGTCTCTAAATTGAGTTCTGTCTCCAGAAAATCTCTCAGGTGGACATATTTGTGGCTCAGGAGAAACAAGAGGTGTTGGTAAAGTTTGAGTAGGTACATGATCTCTAATATATTTTCGTAATTCCTGATTTTCAACTTGGAAGTCCCTAAGACCATGGATCATTATATCCATATTTTGAGAAAGGGTTCCAACACGGTTGGACAATTCAGTAACATCCATTATAGATACAAGTGGGTTAAGGGTGGCTTGGTAATATGTGAGGATTTATTATATAATTAATATGAACCCAGTTGTATCTACTCCACTCAGTCTCACACCAAACCTAGGTACCTTGATAAACTAGGAACCTTATTATGCTCATTGACTGAGGGTGACCTGTTTAGGTCAAAAGTAAATAACAACTATCTTTAGTTGTTGGAGATATGCACAACAATGTGAGTGTGCTAATACTCTCCTAAGTACTATAATAGCATTTGCTAAACAATAGATAATCTCTTTGGATATAGAATAAAATATAACTTTATGTAATTGAAGCTCTGTTAGTATCTCTTTAAATAGATTGTAGCTTATCAATCAGGTACAATGCTTTAATGTTCAGGTTAGTAAAGTTCATATGCAACCTTATTTATGAATGCAGCAGAATTGTTATGGCAGTGTATTGTATGCAGAAATAACCAGGATATATGCAGAGGATGTTAAACATGCACACTTTCCATTAGTAACGTATAAGTATAAGCTTGATTAGTTAGTATATACAGTCTTAGGAACATATGATATTAGCGTAACTTCAGCAATAACTTTATGTTTAGTACGATACCCAACACTTCATGACCAGCGTGTACTTGTGAAGACTATGCTTGATAGCAATTCAGTTGTCCTGAGAAGCAGTGTTGAATCCGGCAACAGAGAGGAGCTGCGACACTGACTCCCGGAGTGCTGATGACGTCAGACGCCGAACTACTGCAGACACGCTGAATGTCAGTTAGCGTTTCAGAATGAAGTATGCTGTCCTGTGATTGAAGAGAACTTTGCAGATATAAAGTTAGAAAACAACTTGACGAAAATGGAGAGAGCTTCTTGAAAGTTGTGATCACTCCTCATGTGAATCAAATTACCAAGCATCGATGAATTAGAGAGGAGGGCTTATAAAGGCATAACGGTCATGTGATATTATGTTTAAAGGGACAGTGAAACGTGGAAAAGATGAAGTATAGAGATTGGGAATTACTGTGATATGACAGTAAGTCATAATTCTTTCTTTTAAGAGGCTTTCCATTAATTTCCCTACTACTGAAGTTAAACTAACTGGCCTGTAGTTGCCAGATTCTTCTCTACTGCCCACGTTATATAATACATTACATTCATTCATATTGTGCAAGAAAGAAGAGGCGAACTATCCTTTCATTGCGCAATATGAATGTAATGTAATGTGTTGTATATGGGCCGCTGGAGACTGCCACCCAGTGGGGAATATAGCTGTGTGCAGCAGTCTCTTGCGGCCCATATACTGCTCCCACCGGAGGCTTGATTCTTCAAGCCTCCGGAGCCCTCAGCCCTGCCTGCCCGCGCCTCAGCCAATCAGACATCAGTATGTCTGAGTCTCTGGGCCGAGTTGCTAGGCAGGAAATTAGGCAGTATCTGCGTCAGGACAGGAGGCAGGGTCAGGTGTTGTCATGTGCGACTGCGGCCATTATTTTCAGAAGAGTCGAGAAGAAAGGTTAGTGGCTGCAGTGCTCTCTCTGTGTGACTGTGTCATTCAGTTTGTCTCTACTCTGACTCTGACTTCAATCTGTCTGCTGATGCGCATTGCTCTGTACGACCGGACCGGTGGGGGACTGTCTGTGAGTGACTGTGACTGTCAGGCTTCAGCTGAGCTGAGTTTGCACTTTGCAGCACTGCGTACAAGTTAAGTAACAACATGACTGTCATAGGTGACTGAGTCTGAGAGACTGACAGACGGTGTGGTGATCGGATTTAGATTAAGAACAACTGAGTGACTTGAAAAGTTGAAATTTAATTTATTTATTACAGTAAGTGTATCGCGAGTGCAACGTAACTGAGTCACTTAGTTCTGCCAGGCAGCCACCCATCTTATATTTGCTGCATGCTCACTGCTCAGTGCTTTGTTTGTTTTACTTAAATACTTAGTTTTCTTTTCCAAATTCCACTCCTCCTGTTGCCAGCTAACAACAAAGTCCTTAGTTGTCTAAGCAGGGCCGTCTTAGCCATGGGACCAACTCGGTCCATTGGACCCAGGCAGCATTTGACAGGGGGCGGCACTTCAGTGAGTCTCTCACTGTCATACTGGCCAGACCGCTCCTGTCCTGCTCTCTTTCTCTGTCTCCTCAAAGTTATGAAGCAGGGAGTACATCATCTATTTAAAGTAATAAAGTAGCAGCCTTTATCTCTATAGTGCCCCCATCCTGTCCTCCCCTGTTCTCCCCTCCCTCCAAGCAGAGTGAGCTCTCCCGTGCAGTGTATTCTGGGGCGCAATAAATATATATCAGACCGGGAAATCTGCAGCACCAGCAAGTCAGTGGGACACTACAGTGATACTACAGCCCCTTTCCTATTGCTGCTGAAGTTATGCACAGCCGATTTTATTACCTCCTCCTATCGGCAGTTATGTTTCTCTCTCTTATGAGGGAAGGGCAGGCAGCTGCAGACAGACAAGCAGAGCACAGGCTTTGATAAAAGGAGGGAATTCAGATGAGTGAGCAGAAGGATAAAATTGCAGGTATAGTCAGTTCCTGTTTAACTCCTGAACAATCTACAGCAGAAAGTGAGTAGCACACTTATCTGCACAGCCTCTTCCCTATTGCTGGAGTTGACAGAGCAGAGATTCTATTTCCTCCTCTTATCGGCACTGACATTTATTTTGGCATGGGGGAAGGGCAGACAGCTGCAGACAGGCAAACAGAGTGCAAACTAAAATGATTGAATGTTTTTTTTGTTTTTTTTTTTAATATATTTTTATTGTTATTCAACAAGACACGAACATGTACATTCTGGTAGTACCCACAAACATATAAATGAAACAGAAACCATCATGATACATGGGTTACATTTTCCCAAAACAACATGAAAATCTCAGTCGAAATATCATGCCACATCTCTATTACGATTTAATTTAACTACAGAAACCATCATGTCACCAAAATCAAACAATCTAAAGGCATTTCTGTTACTAACCCTATACCACAATTATACCTTTTTGTGGTTAAATCCCTAAAAATTAAAGCATACCTCTTATTAAATTAATTGTATCTTTTCCCTTAACAGATATGTCTAACTACTATTTATCTATCCAGACCTACCACTAACCATGTTTACAAAGCGCTACCTAAGCCAAGTATCTCAAAAAAAAAAAAAAAAAAGAAAGAAAAAATGAAACACAAACAAAGCACTCCGACGTCCAACCTTCCACTCCGACCCTATCCTATCCGTGCTCCAACCCCTTCATGTTGCTTCACTATTACACCATACACTGGGAAAATGACCAGCCAACACTTGTAATTGCACGTACTCTGTATCCCTAAAAGGTTTAATCAATCTGATTTGAGTTTCCACTGGGAATGACAAAATAAATATTTTCCATTGGTTAAAAAATAATACTAACTTTCTCTCTGTGGAATCTCGAAGATTCCATTGTTCAAGTATAAAATGCGCAGTCAACGCATTCTTAAGCTTCTTTACATTATGGGCAATTTTTGCTTTCCACGCTTTTAATATCATATTACGACCCAAAAATATGATCAGATTGATTAATTTGCGGTTCTGTGGAATTGTCTGTGATTTTAATAAGAAAAATATTTCCGTTGCCTGTAGCTGGTACTCTAATTTCAGTGTGGTCTGCATCCAATAAGCTACTTTAGCCCAAAATTGATTAATCTTTGGGCAGGCCCAAAAACAATGCAATAGATCCGCCCTAACGGAAGAGCATTTAGGGCATACATTCTTCACCCTATACCAATTCGCCAATCTAACTGGTGTTAAATATGTCATAAAAGATAATTTCACCTGTGTCTCCCTCCAAGTAGTCACCACCCAGCCTTCTCCACTTGTTTTGAAAGTGTCCTCAATATCCTGAGGGTTTATCTCAGGAAAACATTTATTCCATTTCGCAGCTATATATTCTCTTTGAGCAACCGATGGTTCTTGGTTAAACAAATTATAAAAAGGAGCTATAGAATAGAAGCCATTTTGAAAATTATTGATTCTAGTTTGCAGTTCTGCCAAAGACCAATCCGATCCATAATTTTGCTTAAGTTCAAATATAAAATGTCTTACTTGCAAATATGCATAAAAATCTTTGTTCTCGAGCCCAAACCGATGCATTAACTCGGTAAAAGTTAGTGGAACATAATCAGAGTCTAGCATTTGTGTAACAAATACTAATCCTTTAAGGAACCAATTTTTTAAAATTTTGTCTGACAATCCTGGGGCAAAATTTGGGTTGCCTGTAATAGATAAGTACTTAGAAACATAGGGCGCGCATTTTACAAGAGTGCAAGCTTTTTGCCATGCTAAAATAATATATCTATATGTTTTGAGAACAAAGATTGATGATGGGAGCGCCGTCATTGGACAGTGAAGACTAGCGTCCAAGCGAAATGGGGCTACTAGGGCAGATTCCCAAGCCATAGCCGCAACCTGATCCCGTTTGGCTAACCAATCTACCGCGATTTTTATGCGTGCTGCCAAACTATATAGTTGTAAATCGGGAAGAGAAAGTCCAGCCGCTTCTTTATTACGCATAAGACGCGAAACAGAAATACGTGGTCTGGCGCCTCTCCAAATTAATTTAGAGCAAGCCTTATTGTAATTATTTATATCTGTCTTATGTATAGGTATTGGGATATTTTGTATAAGATAAAATAATTTGGGAAAAATGATAGTTTTTATAAGTGTAACTCTAGCTATTAATGAAATGGGTAGATTTATCCAACCCTCCATACTCCTTTTGCAATCTGAGAAACATTTACCAAAATTTAGGTTATACCAGTCATCTGGATTAGCGCTTAATTTGATACCGAGATAAGTTATTTGAGAAGTTTCAGTAAACGGATGTCTAATATAATGTTCTCTTTTATTCAACCATAATAATTCAGATTTAGCGAGGTTGATTTTGTACCCAGAAATAGAACCGAATAATTCTATTGATTCTAGTAACAGTGCAAGATTTCGGTCAATATTACTCAAACAGACAAGAACATCATCCGCGTACATTAACAATACTAATCTCTGATCTCCGATACGAATCCCATCCAATTGTTGTCGAAGCAGAATCGCGAGCGGTTCCAGCGATAAATTGAACAACAATGGGGAAAGAGGGCATCCCTGACGCGTACCTCGTTGTAAAGTCATACGTTGTGAAATTTTACCATTAATTAGTAGTGTTGAGATAGGGGAAGAATATATTAACTGAATAAAATTATGTATATGTCCAGAGATGCCAAATTGTTCTAATGTAAAAAAAAAGATGTTTCCAAGAGATACGATCGAACGTCTTTTCGGCGTCAAGTGTTAATAAGGCTAAATCCGGTACGTCTCTACGACATGTCGCTCTAAATTTGTTCCAGGCAAAATCTAAAAGTGTCAAAACCTTTCGCGTATTTTTAGAAGGATTCCGCCCTGCCATAAAACCGGATTGGTCTTCGTGGATAATTAGCCCTAAACATGGTTTCAATCTTTTTGCTAAAACAGACGCTAATAACTTATAATCCGTATTTAAAACGGAAATTGGCCTATATGACTCTGGAAGATCTAAATCTTTATTTTTTTGGGGGATCAGGGATATTACTGCGGCTGCAAAATAAGGAGAGCATTTATTATTTCCCACAAAATAGAAGTTAAACAGTTTCTTGAGGGATGGAATAATGTTGGGATGTAGAATCCTATAAAATTCGATGGGGAGGCAGTCTGGCCCAGCTGCCTTATTGGTTTTAGCAATTTTAATTGCTTCAGAAATTTCTTCCTCTTTAATCGGCTTATTAAGATCCGCCAAGATTTCTGGAGAGATTTTAGGCATCTCAATTCTATCCCAAAAACCTTTCTGTCTAGATACTGGATATTCTTCGGCTCTATAAAGTTTGGAAAAATAATCATAGAAAGTGTTGATAATATCTGAATTATTGGTAAACCTGTGTGAGTTAGATCTAATGGCCGTTATTATGTTCCGGTGCGTTTTTTTTCGTTAATCTGGCCAAAAATTTGGCAGATCTGCCAGCAAAGCCGCCATACAAAGCTTTTTGCCTCTGAAGTTCTAACGTTGTCCTTTGTTTAATAAACACATCTCTCGTAGTCTTGGCATCTATATATTTTTGCCATTTTCCATTTCTACGATCCCTCATATATGCTCTATACGTGTTTTTTACTTGATTGCTTAGTTGAAATTCTTGTTGTCTAGTTCTTTTTTTGAGTTTGCACATGTATGCCTTAATTTGGCCTCTCAAAACGGCTTTCGCCACTTCCCAGTATATCTCAGGTCTGTCTTTATGAGCTTTGTTAAGACTTTCATATTCTCTCCATTGATTATTCAACCAGTTTTTAAAATTAACATTATTCAGTAAATATTTGGGGGAAAAAATAGTTTGATTGTCGTTTATTTGTATGCGAGAAACGTTAAGTGATAAAGTAATCACCGCATGATCGGAAATTATTATATCTCTGATGTCTGCTTTCCATTCTAACCCGGTCATAGATTCTGCAACCAAGAAGAGATCTATTCTGGAGAGAGATTGCTTTCCTTTTGCTAGACAAGTAAAGGCCCTTAAATCAGGGTTTTGTATGCGCCAGATATCTGATAATCCCAATTGTGCACAGAATTTTTGAAGAATACGAGTCTTTCTGTCGTGCGTACAACTATTACCTTTATTCAATCTATCAAGAGTAGGATCTGCCAATAGGTTAAAGTCACCTGCCACTATCAGGTTTTGGCCGATATACTTATGTAACAGAGATATCATCTTGTCCCAAAAAGACTTATCAATTTTATTAGGCCCGTATACATTGTACAATATGTAGCGGGTTTTATTAATTGTACTTTCTATGATTAAAAAACGCCCTTCCCGATCCACAAAAGTAGATTCTATTTTATATTCCAAACCTTTATTGAAAAGAATAGCCACTCCTCTTTTATGCGTATTATATGGGGCGGCAATTACCTCACCCACCCAGTTAGTCTGCAGTTTCATAGATTCCAAATTATTTCAATGAGTCTCTTGCAGGAAAGCCAAGTCTGGTTTCAGTTTTGCTAAATGCTTAATTATGGTTTTCCTCTTTATTGGGGAGTTTATGCCCCCCACGTTCCACGATACCAAATTAAGAGTCCCCAACATATATCCTTACCCTAAGAGATCTTACCATGTAACCCATCTATAATTATGTAAAAGTGAGCCGACCAAACTGTCAGGAAGCGAGGGGTCGAAGAGGAACGTGGAGGAGGGAGCAAAAACAAACAGGAGAGGAAAAAAAACAAAAAAAAAACAAAGACCAAAAAGGTATAAGAATAAAAAAAAATTTAAAACACAAAGACCATAAAATTACATTATGATACATCATCAATTTAAATATTAAACTTCTAAGCAGCATACAATATTTTCTATAAAGTATTCTCACTGTATACCCATTTTTTTGCATAAAGATCTTGCCTCTTCAATATTGTTCACAACATATGATGTTCCTGCCTTATGAATCAGAAGTCTAGCTGGGTATACTAATCTAACATCACATTCTGCCTTCAAGAATTTCTCAAAATAGGGGGACATTTCTTTTCTCTTCAACCTTGTTTCTACAGAAAAATCTTGAAAAATTGCAACTCTATGCGACTTAATATTCAAGGAATTAAGTTTCCTGTAGTGATTCAAAAATAATACTTTGTCCTGATAATTGACAAATTTAAAAATAACCGGCCTCATTTTAGAAGTATTATTATTTTCTCTCAGTGTCCCAATTCTATGCGCTCTTTCTATCAAAAATGGTGTGGAAGGAGGAGGGATCAGGAGTGCCTGAGGTAGAGTGTCGGAGACGAAATGTAATAGATCTTGACATTCAGCTGTTTCAGGTAGGCCTATCACTCGCAAGTTATTGCGCCTTGACCTATCTTCAAGGTCCTCTACGTGAGCCTGTAACTGAGTGATGGCCTTATCCCGAACAGCTGCTACCGCTTCCGCGGCATTCATTCTGTCCTCTAGGTCAGACACTCTCGTCTCCACCTCCTCCATCTCACACGTAAGGATAGAAATCTCAGATTTAATTTCCTGCTTGACTAATTCAAGGTGTGGGGCCATCATTTTTGCCACTTCAGCGCGAACTCTGACATATCATTAAAGAGATTTAAAGCGTTTCGATCCTGCGAGGTATCATGAGACGCTTCTGTGTTTCTAGCGTTCATTTTTTTGTCTTTCTGTTTAGGTGGCATTATCGGAGAAGAGTTTTTTTTGTTGAGAAATGAACCTCTCCATTCAAATCAATATAAGTGTAAAATGTGTTATTTATCGGGACCAATGTGTGACTGTGTGTATATATAGTGGCACTCAGTGCAATACCCCACCCGGCCTAGTGAGGGGAAAAAAAAAAATACAAAAAAATTCTAATTCAATTTGTGCTTCAGTGCAACACCCCACATGTAATAGTGTCGAGAAAAAAGAGAACAAAAAAAAGAGAAAAGAGAAAAAAAAAAAAAAAAAAAGGATATTCACCTACAATTTGTGCAAAAAAATTAAATTAGGCCAAAAAAAAGGCAGCTTCAGTGAGTTCTATTCAAAAATGTGAATTCTGTGTTTCTCAGATCACTCTTGAAAAAAAATAAAAAAAATAGGGGATATTCAACTACAGCTGGTGCATAAAAATAAAAAATGCAGCTTCAGTGAATTCTATCCAAAAATGTGAATACGGTGTTTCTCAGACCACTTTGAGAAAAAAATAAATAAAAAAAAAATAAAATTATATATAGAGAGGAACTTAGAATCAGCTTCTTTACCTTAATCAAATAAACGAATTCGATACAATAAATTATAATAAGCGATCAGATATACCCCCGATCTCACTTCCTCTTTCAGGAGCCCTTAGATGTGTTTATTCCTTCACCTTTAGTCAGTGTAACTTTGATATTGTCTTATGGTTACTGTTTAATGAGCAATTTATAAACAGCTAATATTGCCAATGAAGAGTTAAGCAATACTTCTACCTAATAGATATATAAATCTAACAGTGTGATGTTCTATAGCTGCTGGTATGTTAATAGTTCCACACCTAGGTTTGCCAGTTTGTTACCTTGAAATACTTAATAGACATCCACAAAAAGCAAGGCAATCTACACAACCTAAAAGAAGAAAAAAAGAAAATCCTAAAAAGAAACCAAAAGAAAAAACTTGCATAAACTTATATAGCTTTGTCAGTAGCTGAAAAGGAAAGATTCTCATCTATATATATAAAGTAGTAGATCAAGGCATACAATGTATATATTTATGTGTTTCGGAAAGCATCTGAAACACTGTATCTGTTAGCTTTCTATATGCAAGGAAAACTTTGTCCCCACACAATATATTTCCAGCCAGAACCGGTATTTAAAGTACCCCTGCCCGCATATTCTTATCCCATCAATATATTGGAAGTCCGGTGATATTAGTTACCAACAGCTCCGATATTCATTCAGTTCAGCAGACAAAAAAAAAAGCCCCTGTATTGTATAGCAGGGTTAAACACAGTATAATCACCAAAAGTACCTTGTATAGCCCCGCATAGCTGTTCAACTGCGGGCACTAGATGGTTATGTGTTGCTGGTATTCTGCCTCCTTATCCCCCACTCAGATAGCTCCAGGCACAGTCCCAACTTTTGCAGCTCCTGAGGGAATAAAGGGCCTTTGCTCCTCCCAGATTCTCCAACTTAGCTTCGGATTCTCAGCCTGGTATTTTTTTACTTTTTATCCTAGGAAACTCTTTGTAATCCGCACAGGGAATATTATTGGTAGTGATGTTTCGTCTATAGACGCCAAAAATAGTGTATCTTCTTTCAAAGCGCCTCATATAGTGCTGTCACATTAAGCTCCGTTCCAGTAAATCACCACTCCAGGCTTGGCACTTGGGGGTCGTGGGGCATGTCTTCTCCCTGTACAGAGCCGATTGCTCCAATTGGCGTTTTCCGCTTCAGTGGCAACCAAATGCCAAGTGCCCACGATTGAGCACCCAGAGCCCTCCGGCTGACAACCCACGGAGGAGAGAACCCTTCTACTTAGCCAAGCAGCCACCTGTCGAGCGCTTCCCAAGCGACCTGTAACCATCGGCTGCCTCAATTCCAGCCAAGCCGCCGGTGGCCACCCAGGGAGTTTATGATAAGTGAAGAAGCGGGGTAGAATACGTGTGTCCGCGTATTCTCTGTACCTTCAGAAAGCACAAGGTTTAACCCGGCAAGCAGTAGAGGTACATTGCTTAAGCAACCCAGCAGAGTTTTTGTGTCCGGTGAGGATTTCCCGCCAAGATCCGCAGGACAGCAGGTCAGCCACCTGTCAAGCGATTCCCAAGTGACAGGTAACCATCAGACGCCTCAATCCCAGCCAAGCCGCCGGTGGCCACCCAGGGAGTTTGTAGTAAGTGAAGAGGCGGGGTGATATGTGTGTGCCCGCGTATTCTCTATACCTCCAGAAAGTGCAAGGTTTAGTCCGGCAAGCAGGTACAGTGCTTTAACAGCCCAGCAGAGTTTTTGTATCAGGTAAGGACTTCCCGCCGAGATCCGCAAAACAGCGGATCAAGTACAAGTACAGGCCCTAATATAACAGCTCAGGGCAACGTACACTTCGGCAGATTGGAGAATGATACAGCTCCTAACACAGAGCAACGAAGCGGATGGTAGCAGCTACCTGCACCAGCCACCTGCACGCTCCGCCCCCAAACGGAAGTCATGATTGAATGTTTAACTATATGCTGTCTGATCAAGCTGCATGTGTAGTTCCACTTATTGCTGTAATTATTGCTTATTGCTTCAGATGCTGTTAGGTGCCCTAGAGGTGTTTTAATTAAAGGGACATTAAAACCACATTTTTTCTTTCATGATTCAGATAGAGAATACCATTTTAAACAACTTTCTAATTTACTTCTATTATCTAATTTGCTTCATTCTCTTGATATTCTTTCCTGAAAAGCATATATAGATAGGCTCAGTAGCTTCTGATAGGTGGCTGTACTTAGATGCCTCATGTGATTGGCTCAACAATGTGCATTGATATTTCTTTAACAAAGGATATCTAAAGATTGCGGCAAATTAGGCAATAGCAGTAAATTGGAATGTTGCTTAAAATTGTATTCTCTATCTGAATCATGAAGGAAATTTGTTGGGTTTAATGGCATTTTAATGTCCTTGAGGTGCAGTGTAAAAAGGAGTGCCCTAGCAATGCTGTGATTAAAAGTGTGTCCTACAAGTAAAATAATAATAAATATGCTCTAGAGGTTGTATGAATTCTACAAAGCTATTTATATTTTTATTTTGTAACATTTTCCCTTATGTTTCCCTCCTGCTAGGGCTAAATTAAACTACTAGCATCATATATGGGTGTTTGGGGCAGCAAAGCATATAAGGAACAACCATGACTATGGTTGCTACACCTGTAACTGTCTTACATGATTGTTCTGCAGTAAAATCACCCTGCAAATAGTTTCAGCCCATTATAATGGTGACTCTGGAGAGGTGAAGATATAGGAAGCTGGGTGTAGATTTTGTATCTTGTTGCTAGGGAGCTGGCACTGTGCTCTTAGAAAGGAAAAATCATGGAATTCCTGATGTTAAATTTGGTAGTCAGGACCATAGGAAAGAAGTGTATACCTACATTGGCAACTGATATAATAGATTTAAAGGGACACTAAACCCACATTTTTCTTTCATGATTCAAATAGAGCAGCAATTTTAAGCAACTTTCTAATTTACTCCTACAGAAAAATGTTCTTTGTTCCCTTGCTATCTTTATTTAAAAAGCAGGAATGTAAAGCTTAGGAGCCTGCCCATTTTAGGTTCAGCACCCTGGATAGCCTTTGCTTATTAGTGGCTATAATTAGCAAACCAATAAGCAAGCATAACCCTGGTTCTGAACCAAAAATGGGGCGGCTCTTAAGCTTTACATTCCTGATTTTTAAATAAAGGTAGCAAGGGAATGAAGAAAAATTGATAATAGGAGTAAATTAGAAAGTTGCTTAAAATTGCATGCTCTATCTGAATCACAAAACAAAAATTTGTATTTAGTGTCCCTTTAATAACAATGTATTTTGTGTTAAAACAAATGTAGTTTTCATGATATGTGGGGCACATTTAGTTTCATGTCCCTTGTTGTAATAGAACAAATTGATACCTTGGGTGATCTTACATAAAGAATTGTTAAAAGAAAAACAAATCACTTTCTGTAGTCTTGTCAGGGCCGGCTCAACCATGGGACCAAGTGGGCCTAATAAACCCAGGCAGCACTTAACAAGGGGCAGCACGTGACTGAATCAGTCACTGTCAGTCCCACACCACTCGTGTCCTCTGGCTCCATAGGGGAAGTGGCAGGCTCCCAGCAGCATAACCTCATTTTGTGCAAAGACACAGAACCAGTCAGGGGCAACATTCAAGGTGGGACAAGTGCATCTCTTCCCTAATTTCCTTCTCACTTACCCTGCAAATATACATAAGCATTGGTTGCATGCAGCCATGCAGGCTTAGTAAGGTCAGCAGCCAGGCTAGTAGGTTGATATGTTAATCAGTAATGTTATTATTGGGGGGGGCTTCATTGCATTCTCTGACCCAGGCAGCACAATATCTTGAGCCAGCACTGCGTCTAAGGCAGCACTTGTCTGTGTGTGTGCGGTCAGGGTGCACTGCCCGCCATGAGATAAGATTGAATCATTGAAAGTTTGAAACTTTAACTGTATTATTGTTTTTGTATTATTGTAACTGCGAATGTACGTGCGTGAGGAGTTATAGGTCCCCAATATATCCAATGCCAATCCATGATGGTGGTAGTACAGCCATGTACTGTAGTGTAGCTCAGTAAGCATAGCAAGGCTACAGTGAGAAACTTATCCTGGATTCCTGAATCCTGATATATCAGCAATTTAAGCATTCATTGTCCCTTCTGTCTGTCCAGTTTGTATTTGAGTCATTTGAAATTGACATGAGGGAAAGTTTATGTTAATTTTATTTTACACGTTAGGGGGATTCTATGTTTCTGTCAGCGATGTGTGACCATAGTTAGTCCGGTCAGGCCGTGCTTTGAAAAATGTCCGCCACAGCATTTGTCTGTGCCTATCCCTGTTCACCAGCTGCCACTGGTTCACAACATTTTTATATTTACTGAATAATGAAGGAATCTATAAGCATAATTTGCAGCATTAAAGTAAAAAGTATGTTTTAAAAATATTTTAATGGGCCTGGATTTCTAGATCTCATAATCAGAGCAAGCATTTTGTTATCTGGCAAGAGTTTCTGTTACAATCCTTTAGACTAAAATCAGATATTTACTAAGTTGACCAGTTTTCAAAGACACCTTTTAAAGGGAGATGAAACCCATATGTTTTCTTTCATGATTTAGAAAGAGCATGCAATTTTAAATAACTTTCCAATTTACATCTAATATCTGGTTTTCTTCATTCTTTTGATATCCTTTGTTGAAAATCATATCTAAATATGCTCAGTAGCTACTGAGCATATTTAGATATGATTTTCAACAAAGGATATCTGATTTTCTTCATTCTTTTGATATCCTTTGTTGAAAATCATATCTAAATATGCTCAGTATCTACTGAGCATATTTAGAAATGATTTTCAACCAAGGATATCTGATTTTCTTCATTCTTTTGATATCCTTTGTTGAAAATGATATCTAAATATGCTCAGTAGCTACTGAGCATGTTTAGATATGATTTTCAACAAAGGATATCAAAAGAATGAAGAAAATCAGATATCCTTTGTTGAAAATCATATCTAAATATGCTCAGTAGAAAATGATTGGTGGCTGCATATAGATACCTCATGCGATTGGCTCGCCCATGTGCATTGCTATTACTTTAACAAAGGATATCTAAAGAATGAAGGCGTATCCGATTCCTAGCCACTGCCTCACCAGCCTCTGAAGTCACCGCACATCACTGACAGTGCTGCTCTCTGTGCCAGTGAAGGGTTAATAGTTACACACAGTGCTGCTCTCTGTGCCAGTGAAGGGTTAATACACACTGTGCAGCTCTCTGTGCTAGTGAAGGGTTAATTCACACTGTGCTAGTGAAGGATTAATACAGACTGTGCAGCTTTCTGTGCTATTGAAGGGTTAATACACACTGTGCTGCTCTCTGTGCCAGTGAATGGTTAATACACACTGTGCAGCTCTCTGTGCTAGTGAAGGGTTAATACACACTGTGCTGCTCTCTGTGCTAGTGAAGGGTTAATACACACTGTGCTACTCTCTGTGCTAGTGAAGGGTTAATACACACTGTGCAGCTCTGTGCCAGTGAAGGGTTAATACACACCGTGCTGCTCTCTGTGCTAGTGAAGGGTTAATACACACTGTGCTACTCTCTGTGCTAGTGAAGGGTTAATACACACTGTGCAGCTCTCTGTGCTAGTGAAGGGTTAATACACACTGTGCAGCTCTGTGCCAGTGAAGGGTTAATACACACAGTGCTGCTCTCTGTGCCAGTGAAGGGTTAATACACACTGTGCAGCTCTCTGTGCTAGTGAAGGGTTAATTCACACTGTGCTAGTGAAGGATTAATACAGACTGTGCAGCTTTCTGTGCTATTGAAGGGTTAATACACACTGTGCTGCTCTCTGTGCCAGTGAATGGTTAATACACACTGTGCAGCTCTCTGTGCTAGTGAAGGGTTAATACACACTGTGCTACTCTCTGTGCTAGTGAAGGGTTAATACACACTGTGCAGCTCTGTGCCAGTGAAGGGTTAATACACACCGTGCTGCTCTCTGTGCTAGTGAAGGGTTAATACACACTGTGCTGCTCTCTGTGCCAGTGAAGGGTTAATACACACTGTGCAGCTCTCTGTGCCAGTGAAGGGGTTAATACACACTGTGCTGCTCTCTGTGCCAGTGAAGGGGTTAATACACACTGAAGCACAACTGTAGCACAAGTTATGTTTATGAGTTAGTCATTTACAGCAGCTACACACAGGGCAGGGGAATAAGATAAAACGTTATATAAATCAGTATTAGACACTGAGTATCATGTAATGTGTATAATGTGCAGCTCACGTGTCATCACACAGGTGTAGTTTATTCATTTGTAAACCAGACAACAGCTAAAGTGTTATATTATAAATAAATATATGTGTAGATATGAATGTATGGGAATGATTAGCTGCATTATGGTCAGATTTGTCTGGAGTAGCACAGGGCAGTGATGGGTCCTAACTCACAGGGGCCGCAGGTCAGTGTTTAGGTTATTTATGGGCTGCATATAAAGACAAATAATAATAATATTTACAACAAATGTCCAGTTGCACAGGGCAAGTTCCAGGGCTCTTTTTTCCCGACCTACCAGTCCTGCTTTATCTATGGGCGCACGGGAATTAGCGCAGAGGGGCGCACAGGAATTAGCGCAGAGGGGCGCACAGGAATTAGCGCAGAGGGCAGCCCTGACCTAAAAGGATAATAGGTTAATAACTATTTACTAACTAGTCTACCTAGTTAAAATAAATACAAACTTACCTGTGAAATAAAAATAAAACATAAGCTAGATACAATATAGATATTAGTTATGTTGTAGCTAGCGTAGGTTTTATTTTAAAGGTAAGTATTTATTTAGTTTTAAATAGGAATAATTTAGGTATTAATTGTAATTTTTATTTGGAATTATTTTAATTATGTTAAAGTTAGTGGGTGTTAGGGTTAGGTTTAGGGGTTAATAACTTTAGTATAGTGGCGGCGACATTGGGGCAGCAGATTAGGGGTTAATAAGTGTAGTTAGGTGGCAGCGATTTTGGGGGCAGCAGATTAGGGGTTAATAATATCTAACTAGAGGTGGAGTACGGCAGTTTAGGGTTTAATATGTTTATTATAGTGGTGGCGAAGTCGGGAGCGGCAGATTAGGGGTTCATCATTTTATTTTAGTGTTTGCAATGTGGGAGGACCTCGGTTTAGGGGTTATTAGATAGTTTATGGGTGTTAGTGTACTTTGTAATACTTTAGATATGAGTTTTATGTTACAGCTTTGTAACATAAAACTCATAACTACTGACTTTAGATGGTGGTACAGATCTTGTAGTTATAGGCTGTACCGCTTACTTTTTGGGCAGACAGGCAAACTCGTAATACCGGCGCTATGGGAGTCCCATTGAAAAAGGACTTTTTGAAAGGTGCGGTAGTTACTTTGCGTGAAGGCCAAAAAGGTGTGCGGTACAGCTATACCTACAAGACTTGTAATAGCAGCGGTAGTGAAAAAGAGCCATAACACTGCTTTTTCACTCATAACGCAAAACTCGTAATCTAGCTGATTGAAAGGGTCACATTATTAGTATTGAAATACTTAGCATTGTATTTCATATGTATCTAATAACAAGTTAATATTATACATCTGTTTGCCACTAAGTTCTTTTAAAATAACAATTTCCAAAAATAAAAACATAATATAATGCTGTATCCTGAGATATTTTAAGACACAACAGAAAAATCTCTCACATTTAAATTAAACCATTTGTTTCCTCCTTAGTTATCCATATGATAATCACACCCTGAGGGTGAGGCAGGGACTCTGTATTCATGTGACACCAGAGGGGACAATAGACATCCTATAAGAGAACAAAGGTCTAGGTGTGACCCTCTCATTGTCTCCCAACTGACAAGTTGTACTCATGTGAGTCACACAGAGAAAGGTGACACTCCCACATTAGTATAAATATCTGTGTAACACTCAGTGATATCACAGGAGGAACCAGAGAGACTTCATACTTACAGAGCTTCTACTAAACGGTAATATGCAAAACCTGACATAAATCTTTATTATCAGCCTCACACTGTTGTGTTTTATATAATGATGAGAAATTATTGTTCTATATTTTGTTATGATAAAGAGAAAATAATTCACTTTATATAAGAAACTGAGTTTTTATATTAAAAAAACTCAACTTTACTTATTTAATTAGTTTTCTATATTTTTCATGCTGTGTAAATTAATTTATTGTTTAGTTTTTCCATTACAAAGCCCAATTGAATACATAATAATTTGTAGCACTTTGTAAAATGAATGTTTTTAGCAGAACCAAACAATATTCTGAAGCTTGAGGAGGTCTGACCAATAATACATGTGTGGGGGTTGTTCCTGTTATCCAATGAGCAATAGATTTTTAAGTATCAGCCAATTAGAATCCTGTATTTCCCTATAGGTTTATAACTAACTGTAGAGCCCAGATAAACCATTTTCATTTAATATTAGTCTGAAGCTGCTATTTGCTCCAGTAATAAATATCACTCAGCTTATGGCCCTGTTGTATCAGTAAGTAAAAAGTCAGAATAATCCAGCACCAACGCCAATGGTCTGAGCTCCAGGGAGTAACTACCTGTCATTTGCTACAGCTTTTTAATTTAAGCATAAAATGTATGAATTTTGGTAGGTTCTATATTTGACATTTCTTGAATCTGTAATTAGGGCTTCATAGCTGTTTGTTTTTAGTTATTGCTTTAGAAGTGACTATACACTTAGGGGGCCGCTAGATGGCGTTGTCCCTTTACTATTGCATTGTTAGCAAGATTGTAAGGGTTAATCCCAGGCAAGCTATTTAAACAGGTGTGTCTGTATAGGTTTTTATCACATGATTAAGTGGCACACTGCCCCAAAACGTCGTGTTTACTGGACCCTGCTGTCTCTACAATAAAGTGAAACTTTTTTTTTGGCATATTGGTGAGCTTCCATTCTTTATTCTTCCCTGTTGTATCAGTCTCATCACATTTACTGATCTAAACATAAATATCTTGTGATCTGCATATTATTTTATTTCTAATGAGGTTATTTTATAATACATTTCTTATTTCTATTAGCTGCACCTGTTTATCATCAGAACGTTTATCCCACTGATCTGTGACTGATTCTTGTTGTTAGTAAAGACCTTAGTGAGTGTATTCTGCACCTTCAGCTGCTGCTGTTTGTGTCACATGATCACAGACTTAAAGGGACAGTGTCCTGTATATTTGGTTTTCCCTTAAAATAACAAGAAACCCCAAATGTTTTTCATTATTTAAATAGAACATATAATTTTCAACAACTTTCCAACTGACTTATATTATATTTGCTTCATTCTCTAGATATCCTTTATTGAAGCATCTGAAATTCACTACTGAGAGCTAGCTGAGCACATAAGGTGAGACAATGGCAAAAGGCTTGTATGTGCAACCACTAATCAGCACATTTGCCACAAAGGGAATAAAGCAGATTTGGTAATAGAAGGAAATTGTAGAGTTGTTTAAATTTGAATCATAAAAGTTTAATTTTGACTTTGCTGTCCCTTTAATGCAGGGGAGCCCAATAGGTAGATCAGAATTTACCATTAGATCCTGAAGGCACTGCTGGTAGATCACGGCCGATGTGATGATAATAATGTGGTCAAGTTACACGATCTCAACACTGGGGCGTGAGTAGAGTATGGTTGCTAGGGATACCGCTTTATCTACCGCAGTGTGTGAGGGGCAGGTCATTAAACAGTCTGATGGTCGGACATTAAAAGTGCTACAGGATTGGATCTTAAGGGACATCAATTTCAACCAATCAATGTAGATGATTTTTGAACAACAACACAATTGGCCTATCAAAAGCATGGTTGAGTGAGTACTCTCCCTATGGATATGGCAATATAGTATCGTTAGGAGGGTAAGCGGAGGCTGCTGTGCTCTGCTAAAGGAACAAATCTGATTGACTTCTGACAAATGAACGTGTTGACCCAGTAAGAAATGGTCTGCATGGCGCGCTATTGAGATTTATTTGTGTGAGCCTCACTGGGTCATATCAGGCCAAGCCCACGGCACAAAGTAAAGGGGGTCAGTGGCAGTCATTTGAATGCAGTGTTTTGTAACAAGGCACAAGGTGTTGCTCCTGTTAACCTGAATTAAAGTCAGTGCTACTTTTGTCCTCAGGATTAATCTGTTGTATCTTTATTCTTTTGCACATCCATGTGTTGCTAAATCATGCAACCTTAAAGGGTTGCACATTTTATTTTTTTCTTGATTCAGATCTAGAACAAGCAATTTCACACAATTTTCTAATTTACTCCTATTATCAATTTTTCTTCATTATCTTTATTTGTGCTGCTCATTTAATAAGTAGATCCCAGCACAAAATAGTATGAGCACCCTGCTTTAGTGTGTTTCTAATGAATTGTTTTACCGGTGTATAAAATAGTATAAAGTGTATGGGAAATTTCACCTTTAGGTTTAGTTTTTATGTAAAATAACTGTTTGCTGTTTGTAATTTATTTTCATTATTAAATTGTACACAGCCTTTTAAATGATCTGAGGCAGCGGCTCCTACTTAGCATATGCAGGAGTTCACATTATATAAAAATGAGTCTGTTATTGGCTGATAACCTGTCACATGGTACAGGTGCAGAACTACATTTATCCGCAAACAATCTACTTCTCTTTTTAAATTCATAGTACGTTTTATTGCATTGTATTTTTATTATGCATCTGTGGTTTTGTAATTCTATATGTTATGGTCCTTTTAAATGGATTGAACTTGTCAAAAAACATTTCTCATTATGTTATTACTTTATGTAACCACAAACACTTCCTTTTCTTTTCTATATCTAAGATAGCAATTGAAATGAACATTTTAGTGCCTATCTCTCTCATACCCAATTGCAGTGTGATTTAAGACAACACAGTATTGACCAAGAGAAGTTAAAGGGACACTGAACCCAAATTTTTTCTTTTGTGATTCAGATAGAGCATGCAATTTTAAGCAACTTTCCAATTTACTCCTATTATCATTTTTTCTTCGTTCTCTTGCTATCTTTATTTGAAAAAGAATGCATCTAAGCTTTTTTTTTTTTTGTTCAGTTCTTTGGACAGCACTTTTTTTATTGGTGGATGAATTTATCCACCAATCAGCAAGAACAACTCAGGTTGTTCACTAAAAATGGACCAGCATCTAAACTTACATTCTTGCATTTCAAATAAAGATACCAAGAGAATGAAGAACATTTGATAATAGGAGTAAATTAGAAAGTTGCTTAAAATTGATGCTCTATCTGAATCACAAAAGAAAAAATTTGGGTTCAGTGTCCCTTTAAAGGACGAGGGGTGGAGCACATGACAAATACAAAATGTCTGACAGTGAGAATTAGTAGGAAGTACAATACCAATACTGCAGTATCCAATTTCACTTATATTTAAACAAATTATATTTAACATTTATTTCAGGAGAAAATATTGTTTCATATAAATGGCAAACAAAGATTATAATATATTTGTAAAGTTGTGATATGGCCCCACTCATAAATATATTTTCTACCATTATGTTGTATAGATCTGGGAAGATTCATATTTAAAGTGATAGTAATCACCCAAAATGTTATTGTTTAATAAAATAGATAATTCCTTTATTTGCTATTCCCTAGTTTTGCATAACCAACACTGTTATAGAAATATACTTTTTACCTCTGTAATTACCTTGTATCTAAGTTTCTGCAGACTGCCTCCTTATCTCAGATCTTTTGACAGACTTGCATTTCAGGCAATTTGTGCTGACTCTTAAATAACTCCACGTGCATGAGCACAATGTTATTTATATGAAACCCGTGAACTAACACCCTCTAGCTGTGAAAAAATGTCAAATGCATTTAGATAAAAGGCAGCCTTCTAGGATTTAGAAATTAGCATAGGAACCTTCTAGGGTTAGCATTTAATTAAGAATACCAAGAGAACAAAGCAAATTTGATGATAAAAGTAAATTAGAAAATTATTTAAAATGGCATGCCCTATCTGTATCATGAACGATTAATTTGGACTATAATGTCCCTTTAAGGTGCAACTGTAACACACACAGAGCTAACTGTACTAAATGCTTGTTTCAAATCAATATCACATATGTAATAACCTAATCAGCTGATCTGTATCACATGAATTGTTATGCGTGCCTTTAATTATACCATACGAACTGTTAATCAGAACCATTATTTATTATTATCTGTCTAAACTATTTAATATACTTTTTACAGACACGGCCAGAGCACTGAGAGATATCAGGTATTGATGTAACTGGAGTGAATAAGGGAACCTTCTTCCTGAGCACAGACATTGGAGCCTGTTATCAGCATGAACTCATATGTGTTAGGTGAGTAAAATAGATATTATGCTGACTTTAATTACTGGGAAAATAGAATAGATCACTCAGTAAACAAATAAACTATTATATTTATATCTGCATCTTTTAAGTACATTTGTGTCAGTGACAGTTATAAAGAAGGAGCAACTCCCATTGGGATGAGGATCAGGGTAAAAAAATACTACTCCCCCTCTGTCCTTTTTAGAGCTGCAACAACTAATCGGCATAGTCGATAATAATCGATTATGAAAATATTTGTCAACAAATCTCATAATCGATTAGTTGGTTTGCAATTAGTTGGTCTGTGCACAGCACCTGCTGTTTAACAAAAAAATGAGCTCCTGCACATGGTATTGTGTTTTATGGTTATGCCCCTAGCCTAAAAAGGACATCTACAGACATTTTACTTTTCACTTTTTAGGACACTATAAGTTTATTTTTAAGTTTACAACTACTCCTGGCTTATGTGCAACCCAGAAATAAAATAGGAGTCATAATTTGGATTGTTTATTTAAAATCAGGTGATTTGGGACTATGCTTTGCATGATATAATGCTGAGCTTGTTATTTACACCTAGCCTAGATTGATGGCATTTGTTAAATTAATTGATGTCACTATATCCTGTTTGCACAATTTTTAGCAGATCGCTTGCTATTGCTGATATATGTACTCTATAGATAAATGTGTAAGGCTGTGTTCTTTTACTGATATATAGTCTTTAACCCTTTTGCCTTTTTTTCTATTTTTAATTAATTGAAATATGTACCAAATTCAACCACTGTAAGTATATATTCAAGATATTTTTATGTTAAAATGAAGTCCAGGCTCACTTTGTTGAGAGACCCCTTGCATTGGTGGAAAACTAACAAAGATAAATATCCCACCTTGGTGAAATTGGCAAAACCCTACTTATGCATCTCAAGCGCCTCAACACCATCTGAGTGCCTCTTCTCTGCTGCAGGCAAAATAGCTGGAAAAAGAGAGCTAGCCCCAGCCAGGAGCACATGGTCATGTTGACGTTTTTGCATTTCAATGCAAAGTTTCTGAAAGAGTGAATACCAGAATGTTATAAACTGTGGTAATCTCCCTATTTCTACTTCCACCTCTTTACAAACAGTTTGTGGTTTTGTTTTGCTTAATTATAAAAATTTGTTCTGCTGCTTAAACTGTTGGACCAACAGTTGTTTTAATGTAAAGTTTTAGTCAGAAGTTTATATTTGTAACACCCAGTATGTGGATTTTATTTTAAATATAGGAAAAAATTAATTAATTTATTTTTCATCCTATTAATCGAAAAAATAATCAGCTGATTAATCGATTAAGAAAATAATCGTTAGTTGCAGCCCTAGTCCTTTTATATAGATCATGTCTAACAACTGCCTAACCTCACCCCCAGACTTCTGTACTCAGAACACCGGCAACTCCACCTTCCCCTGCTCTGACCTCGCTCATGGAACACCCATAACTACACTTAAATTACTACCTTGTTCCCAGTGTGTTCCCCACCCCAGAACTGCCCCTGATTTGTGTGCTTAATTTTGCAGAAAATATTTTTAAACTAATAAAGTTTTTGGCTTTTTATATAAATTAAACAACCACAGCTAAAGCTTAAAATTATTGTAAAATCACTGCTTCTTACCCTCTGAAAACATCTCACACTGATTATTAGTCTGTGATAATAAAGACATCATGTCCTCACCCAACTGGTTGAGCATGAGCCGTGCAGGACTGTATGTGCGCTGTTAAATGAGGATGTTGGATGCCACCTCTCTGGCCCGGAATACAGATGTACTTGTTCACTGGCTCAGAACATTATGCAACATTCTTTGTCATCATTTTTTAATTTGTGATTTATAGGTAAATAAATGTAAAAATAAACAAAAAAACGGAAGACATTTTGTTTTGCATATAAACGAATAATATGATTTTTTATTTCAATGGATTATATTATATGGACATATTGTTATTTTTCTTTATTTCATTTCTTTTTATGTAGACAAACACATGAATAGTTCATATCCATCCTTCACCACAGCAAGCATCAGAATGATACCACAGACTCCAACATTTTTAGACACTAATGACTATTCACAAACATTGGGGAAATCACAGCAGATATTTAAAGAAGATGATGAATTGTCAGGAACTGGGCAGCAATCGCTATGTACAGAGAGTAATTTAGTCATCAAACAAGAGGACAAGAATTATGCCATATCTAGTGAAATGATTATCCCTGAGGATAAGCCACAAACATTTACTGAGTTTTCAAAACATTTTAAAGAAGACAAAAGTCTACAGTCTAACCAAATGATTCATACAAAAGATAAACATTTCAAATGTACAGAATGTGAGAAAAGCTTTAGACGGAAGTCTCATCTCCTAGAACACCACAAAATTCACACAGATGAGAAGCTTCACACTTGTCCTGAGGGTATCAAATGTTTTATGCAAATGACAAATCGTATAGCTCATGAAAGGACCCACACAGGGGAGAAACCTTTTAGCTGTACAGAGTGTGGAAAAAGTTTTACACAAATGGATAATTTGAAAACTCATAAAAAGAATCACACAGGAAAAAAGCCTTTCACATGTACAGTGTGTGGAAACAGTTTTACACAAAAGAGTGATCTGAAAAAACATGTGAGGATTCACACAGGAGAAAAGCCGTTCACATGTACAGAGTGTGGAAAAAGTTTTACACAAATAAGTAGTCTGAAAAATCATGAAATGAGTCACACAGGAGAAAAGCCTTTCACATGTACAGAGTGTGGAAAAAGTTTTACACAAAAGAATGATCTGACAAAGCATTTAAGGATTCACACAGGAGAAAAGCCGTTCACATGTACAGAGTGTGGAAAACGTTTTACACAAATAAGTAGTCTGAAAAATCATGAAATGAATCACACAGGAGAAAAGCCGTTCACATGTACAGAGTGTGGAAAAAGTTTTACACAAATAAGTAGTCTGAAAAATCATGAATTGAATCACACAGGAGAAAAGCCGTTCACATGTACAGAGTGTGGAAAAAGTTTTACAGAAAAGAGTAGTCTGAAAAATCATGAAAGGATTCACACAGGGAAAAAAGCCGTTCACATGTACTGAATGTGGAAAAAGGTTTACAGAAAAGAGTAGTCTGAGAAAACATGAAAGGAGTCACACAGGAGAAAAGCCATTCACATGTACAGAGTGTGGAAAATGTTTTACAGATAAGAGTAATCTGAGAAAACATGAAAGGAGTCACACAGGAGAAAAGCCTTTCACATGTACAGTGTGTGGAAAATGTTTTACAGATAAGAGTAATCTGAGAAAACATGAAAGGATTCACAAGGGAAGAAACCTTTCACATGTTTAGAAAGTGGAAAAAGTTTTTTATTGAAATCAGGTATCACAAAACACCAAATATTTACACAGAAATAAACTTTATTTACACAGTGTACAAACATTTTTACAATTATCCTAAAGAGGACAAACTCTCTAAATAGAAGCTTCAAAAAGGATGTTATTGTAAATGATACTTTCTAATCCCAGTTATAAAAGACCCAGATTGGAAGTGTTCTCCTGCTGTCATTTGTTCCTCTATATATGTGCACCTTAGTGTCTCTTATATCAATGTGATAGAATCCAAACATGACACAGGAATATACAAATCTGTCCTCATACTGACCAGTTTACATAACCATTCACCACCAAAGCACCCCCAGGGTTGTTTATTAATATGCCAGTGTTAGGAGTTGTACGTTTGATTTACATAGGGGAGAAAATAATTACATTTACAGAATAAAGGAGTATTTATATGAATAGAGTGTTAGAGGATTATATAAACAAGAACATCAGTCTCAAATGATGGACATCTGGGAGATATATTTAATGTGCACATCATGTGGATAAACCTTTTCTTATAGCAAAATATGCTTAGCATCGTACATGTTATATACCAGAGGAATTACTGAGGGGAAACTGATTTTATTTAATGAGACTCTATCAGTAACTGTGCATACGTGATCATAATCAGTTTAATTTAATTGGCTACTATAACTAAAGGGAACATTATATGTCTGATAAATCCCTTTGTATCAACAGCACAAGTGTTAGGTATATTTATACCATTGTGTGCATATATCATGTAATGCTGCTTTTGACTGTATAATGATATACAATGTTTTTTCCTGCAAGTAAAAAGTGATTGTAATCCAGACCAGTATTTTGTGTTTTTGTATAATTTAAAAACACAATATCACAAAATAATTAGGAAAACATCATCAAAGACAGAAACCAAAACTGACAGTGAAAGTTAAACGCTGATAATTCAGATAGAGCAGTAATTTTACCCAACTTTCCAATTTACTTTTTTTATCTCATTTGCTTTGTTTTTTAGTATCCTTTGTTATAGAATAAACCTAGGAGGCTGATATTATATGAGCTTAGGGGCGTGCATGTGTATTTAGCAGTCTGTGCAGCAGTGTTTGTAACCATGTATACCAGCTATAAATGTTCTTGCAAACTCTGCTGTCTGAAGATACGTGCACGCTCCTGAGTTCACCTACAATTACTCTTTAACAAAGGATACTAAGAGAACCAAGCACAAATGAAAATATAAGTATATTGGAAAGTTGTTTGAAACGTCATGCTCTATCCAATCCATTTAAGTTTAATTTTGACTCTACTTTCCCTTTAACAGTAAATAAAACAAAATCAAATTAACCCCCAACCTTCACCAACCCACATTATCTATGTTCTCACATGTGAGTGTGGAATACAATATATAGGCCATACGTGCAGGAAGGTGCGCACAAGATGGAGTGAGCTCAACACCAATTTAAGAATTGGTTCACTGAAACATAGTGTCTCAAGACACAGTGACCTAAAACATGACAAACAAAATACATTTGTGATCACTCCATTAGAGAGCATACCATGCTCCAATAGGGGCAACAGATACACTCATTTACGCCAGAGGGAGACATACTGGATTTATCGTTTCCAGTCCCTCTTTCCCTCTGGACTAAATTAGGTCATTGATCTAGCTGCTTTTTGATATGTTTGTATATTTTTGCACTTCGAGAAGAGGCTACTACTTACCTACTAGTTTATGAGGGAAGTCTATTCCCCTCTAGTATTCTGTATTCCATATTTGTTATTTTGAGGCATATATCAGTGTTGGTCACATACTAATGGCCTACTATTTGACTATGTGGTTTGATTCATTGTCTATTTTTTGCCTATATAATAATGCAGAACAATTTTATTGACTATTATATAAGTGTGACTAGCCCTTTAATTATTTGCATATTAGCCAGTGTTATATTCAGCTCATTCTGATACCATCCTTTACTAATCTAATTCATAGAGATTTTAATATAGGAAAATACCATCATAGAGGTTCTAAAATACGGGCGATATATCTCACATATTGATTTATAATATTGAATTGCCACATATAGTCAACACATAGGAGGAAAACCATTTTAGGTATATTGTCATTATATACCATTATACACCTATAGATAAATATCAGACGTCCTCTATTTAGTATTATAGAGACATCCATCTATTATAGATTATCTCAATTTGAATTAGATACACTTGTTTTATCAGACATTAGTCTTATCCTAACAGTATATATTTTATATAAGTACCATTATACACCTATAGGTAAATCTCAGACATTCTCTATCTAATAGTATAGAGACATCTATCTATTATAGATTAGCTCAATTTGAATTAGATACACTTGTCTAATCAGACATCAGTTTTTTCTTAACAGTATATATTTTATATAAGTACATAAACTCACATTATTATCCAGTCTATTATTAAGTTAGAATAGTGCACTCAAATAATTCTATTTATTTGCACTGGTTTTGGGAGACATATGTCTATTTTATAAATATTATATATAATTATTTGATCACAAACTACACTAAAGATCAAGTTGTCATATATTAGATTTTGAATCATGCTTTCAAGCATAGACAATATTTCACATATCGACGGGCACTTATCGACATGTATACCTATAGTAACTTTAATATATATCTTTTAGGAGTGATGTACACACCATCATATCATTATAACATGTACAATAGCCCATTTATCGTCTCATAGGATTAGGTCACGCCTTAATTCCATTCATTCATTAGGAATAGACACTGCTCTATTGGGTCAACGTCAGATAGGAGATTGACAGACACGCAACCGACTACGTCCTCACATTACACGAATCTTGTCATGCATCACTCGTAGTGAATCACACCATTGGCTAATCAGAGTGACATCATTATGAATAGGAAATCCCAATTGGATTCATTCCGGAAAATGGAGGAGTCTCATCTGTTTGGCTATTATTAGCCAGTATCGGCTCAACATTATATGCCCCTTATAGCGTCTTTATATTCGGTTATGGGGTACAACATTTATTTGGAAAACGATACAATAATGGAACATTACAAGAAATATACGATCTGAATCCAGATAATCAGAGGGATTTGAACAGAGCATAACATGTTATAATCGTAAACACGGTAGGATTGCACTTCACACAGTAATATATACATTTTTTCCCATTAACCTCAAGATCTCAATATCAGTTGAATTAGTTTATCATTATTGATTGATATTTATTTTATTATAGCACTGGCTAAAAAAAATGATTAAGGGTATAAAGATTATAAGTATGGCACCTGTGATGGATGATATGGTTATACATGTCCCCAACATTGTAATTTATATCTATCTATCTATCTATCTATATATATCTATATATATATATATATATATATATATATATATATATATATATATATAAAACATTTTTATATATTTACTTCACAGGTTTGTATGTCATACTGTATACATATAGATTTGTATTACTAATACATTTTATCAAAGTCTGCTATAAATGTGAAACATTTCGGAAGCATTTTTGATCTTTTTTGTATAAAAGTGTATAGTTTGGTTTGTGTTTACTACAGTTACATGGTTGCTGTGAGTTACCAATTAATCTATTAATGATGTATTCACTTTTACACGCCCATTATGGGTGTGCACTTGTTTACTATTGGTCAGAACTAGTTTAAATAGTATGTCAGTTGTAAGGTGCTTTATGCCTGTTGAAACAGCCGATGCTAAGGCTGAGAAACGCGTTGCATAGACAGAACATATTTGTTTTATGTTATCTGTAACCATTGCTTGTTACTTATTTTTTAACTGTTTTTAATAAACAATTAGTTTTAATACAAGCATTGGTGTAGCACCTTACTAAGTAGCATAGCTACCGTTCCTGACATCCCAATATTGGGAATCCACTATACATTGAGTCAGACAGTTTACACCTGCTTCATCTTACCTTCGCCTGGAGAGGGTTAGCTGGTACACTCCAAGTTACCAGCCTGTTTCTGCCAGTACATAAGTGTACTTGGGCTAAATGTGAGTATCCATTTGGCACACTATCTTTTCTTCATTAATATGCTGATGTACACATAAGGCGCCCCTCTGTCTTCTGTTTCTTCTATAGTCATATCCGGACAAGTCTGTAAGGAGGAGGAGAGCAGCCATCCACTTGTGTTCCATAAGTAGAATTGGACCATCTGGTTCTATTGGACTTTTTAAACAGCTACCAGTCCAATTTCCCAATTGGGACTCTTGTTGGGACTAACATCACCCGTGAACATTGGATTATATGGTTTGATTCACATGTTATTTAAGTATATGCCATATATATATATATATATATATATATATATATATATATATATATATATATATATATATATATATAATTTAGAATGCTTTATATATAATTTGATCTGTGCAATTTTATTAGATATACTACTATATAACCTCATATTTTGTTCTAAATTGGAAAGTTGTTTGAAATGTCATGTTCTATCCAATCTATTTAAGTTTAATTTTGACTTTACTGTCCCTTTAACAGTACATAAAACAATATCAAATTATTAACCCCCGACCTTCACCACCCCAGATTATTAATCACCAGCAAGACTTTATACACACACATTTTCTGTTACTTAAATCATACTTAAAGGGAATTACACTTTCATGATTCAGATCGAATGTGTAAATTTTATGACACTTTTAATTTAACACCTGTTATCAAACTTATATACTACTGGGAGCTGACTGGTGGCTACAAGCATGTGCCTCTCATCATTGGCTTATCAGATATGTTCAGCTAGCTCCCAGTAGTATATTGCTGCTTTATAGCTGACTTTTTAGGAGTTAAAGGGACAGTCTACACCTTGGTCATCTTAAAGTCTTACCTTAGATTTAGCTGCAAATTAGCCTCCTGAACCCCTTTCTATATCATGCAGCAGGAACAGTAAAAAAGTTATTTTAAAATGAATAATGTCTGCCAAGCTCAGCCCACTGATGACATCATGATCTGGGCTGCATCTAGGCACTCTGCTGAATAGCAATGACAGTCTGTTGCATCCAACTAGTGAGCTATTTGTGACTGGATGCCATATGCAGCCCAGATCATGATGTTATCAGTGGGCTGAGCTTGGCAGCCATTTCAAAGTGACCAGAAACAATATTAATTTTAAAATAACTCTCTTACTGTCCATGCTGCATGATATAGAAAAGGTGCAGGAGGCTATTTGCAGCTTTACTCTAAGGTAAGACTTTAAGATGACCAAGGTGTAGACTGTCCCTTTAAATACATAGTTATATACAATCAGTGGTACAATAATAAACTGATCTAATATATTAGAGCATCATTTGCACCTTTATATCTCTTTAATTAATAACAGAAATAATTATTAAAAATTGTATTCTATATAATCATTAGCTTGGTTTATCACAATGTTATCTTCATTAAACAAGGACTCACAACAAGATAGCACAAAGCTAGATCTGACTAAAGGGACAGTAAACACCTTGAGACTGTAATATAAACTGACTAATTATTCCTAGGAAAACAACTTTACCGTATACTTTCATTGTCTAATAGTATTGTTATATCAGCTGTGTGCCGGGATATTATCTGTGTGTCACAGACGTACAGTGACTAATAATGCAATAAACACATAGAAATAAGCTCACTGACTCACTATTTAATGTCTAATAGTATTGTTATATCAGCTGTGTGCCGGGATATTATCTGTGTGTCACAGACGTACAGTGACTAATAATGCAATAAACACATAGAAATAACTTCACTGACTCACTATTTAATGTCTAATAGTATTGTTATATCAGCTGTGTGCCGGGATATTATCTGTGTGTCACAAACGAACAGTGACTAATAATGCAATAAACACATAGAAATAACGTCACTGACTCACTATTTAATGTGTAATAGTATTGTTATATCAGCTGTGTGCCGGGATATTATCTGTGTCACAGACGTACAGTGACTAATAATGCAATAAACACATAGAAATAAGCTCACTGACTCACTATTTAATGTCTAATAGTATTGTTATATCAGCTGTGTGCCGGGATATTATCTGTGTGTCACAGACGTACAGTGACTAATAATGCAATAAACACATAGAAATAACTTCACTGACTCACTATTTAATGTCTAATAGTATTGTTATATCAGCTGTGTGCCGGGATATTATCTGTGTGTCACAAACGAACAGTGACTAATAATGCAATAAACACATAGAAATAACGTCACTGACTCACTATTTAATGTGTAATAGTATTGTTATATCAGCTGTGTGCCGGGATATTATCTGTGTCACAGACGTACAGTGACTAATAATGCAATAAACACATAGAAATAAGCTCACTGACTCACTATTTAATGTCTAATAGTATTGTTTTATCAGCTGTGTGCCGGGATATTATCTGTGTGTCACAGACGTACAGTGACTAATAATGCAATAAACACATAGAAATAACTTCACTGACTCACTATTTAATGTCTAATAGTATTGTTATATCAGCTGTGTGCCGGGATATTATCTGTGTGTCACAAACGAACAGTGACTAATAATGCAATAAACACATAGAAATAACGTCACTGACTCACTATTTAATGTGTAATAGTATTGTTATATCAGCTGTGTGCCGGGATATTATCTGTGTCACAGACGTACAGTGACTAATAATGCAATAAACACATAGAAATAAGCTCACTGACTCACTATTTAATGTCTAATAGTATTGTTATATCAGCTGTGTGTCGGGATATTATCTGTGTGTCACAAACGTACAGTGACTAATAATGCAATAAACACATAGAAATAAGCTCACTGACTCACTATTTAATGTCTAATAGTATTGTTATATCAGCTGTGTGCCGGGATATTATCTGTGTGTCACAGACGTACAGTGACTAATAATGCAATAAACACATAGAAATAACTTCACTGACTCACTATTTAATGTCTAATAGTATTGTTATATCAGCTGTACTATTTAATGTCTAATAGTATTGTTATATCAGCTGTGTGCCAGGATATTATCTGTGTGTCACAGACGTACAGTGACTAATAATGCAATAAACACATAGAAATAACTTCACTGACTCACTATTTAATGTCTAATAGTATTGCTATATCAGCTGTGTGCCGGGATATTATCTGTGTGTCACAGACGTACAGTGACTAATAATGCAATAAACACATAGAAATAACGTCACTGACTCACTATTTAATGTCTAATAGTATTGTTATATCAGCTGTGTGCCAGGATATTATCTGTGTGTCACAACCGTACAGTGACTAATAATGCAATAAACACATAGAAATAACTTCACTGACTCACTATTTAATGTCTAATAGTATTGTTATATCAGCTGTGTGCCGGGATATTATTTGTGTGTCACAGACGTACAGGGACTAATAATACAATAAACACATAGAAATAACGTCACTGACTCACTATTTAATATCTAATAGTATTGTTATATCAGCTGTGTGCCGGGATATTATCTGTGTGTCACAAATGTACAGTGACTAATAATGCAATAAACACATAGAAATAACTTGTTACAACACAAAAACAATGGCACTACACAGGCTTTTCCCTTTTGGGCTTTGCTATGAGATATTATGTAGTATATCTACCCATTATGTCTAATAACCAAAGGGAATGGTGCTATTGCATAAAAATTCTAAATAGAACACAAAGTAGAACGTCGCTAGAGATTTGCGAATATCTACTAAAAAGTATGCACATAAAGCACTCTGGGCCCTGACTACTGGGCAGTTGTGGTAGTTCAAGGTTTGCTGAAATATAACTTATTTACTAATAAACTTAAAATAAGGGTAACACACTATTAAAATCAACACAGACACTCACTGATGTGATATTCTGATATGTCATTGGGGAATTAATATTGACTTTGTGTCAGCGCCTCTCAGTGCCTTTGTATATAATTACCCTGATTAGCTTGAACTTGCTTAGTATATTATAAATTATTATTTGTTCTCTGTGTGAACAAATTCCTAGTCACAGTATTATACAGTTGTCTTCTAAGTTCAAATATATAAATTAATTCGCTCTGGTCAGAATTTGTGTATAATATCATTTGTACTGAGTAAAGGTAAATGCTGTCACTTATATTACCCACACTAATCTTGTGTGGCTGTGTGTTCTAATTGAGTAATATAGTCTCCTATTTGACTTGTATATAGGTATCGACGTCTACTTAGTAACTATGAGTAACCAAAATTGCCTTTATAGTTGAAAACTACACTTTATGCGATATTCATACTGTCCTCCGTGTACAAAATTTGTTTGGCTGTGATTGAATGGTGCTCAAATATTTGTAACGTTTTCCGGTATATTTCATGCTTGCAACATTCATAATCTTTCAATTGTTAAAAAATGTACTAAACTTAATTATACTGATTTGCCTGTATAGTCAGCAAGTTATACCTGCTATCGATTAATTTTGTAAATGCAAAATCTGTACACCACATGTATGGTTTTTACATTTTTAATAAAAATGTAATAACCTCGATGGTTGTGAGTAGCTTTTTCTATGTAACAAGTGCAGTTTTTCTTTATATAGGGTTGCTTCAAATATCTTTTGCATTACCTTACTATTTTTATGTTATATCATGGTTGTATCCACTCACTATGAGTCTAATTGGATACTCTGTAACATATGCAAAACTGTCTGGCGTGATTTTAAAAAGATATCTATGTTGCTCAGCTATTAGAGCTGGATTAGGCAATACCCATACTTAGCTGTTCGGTTTCTTTGTGGCAATTACTGTGGCATCTGGCAGTGTAATCAGGTGGTGTCTAAATTACTCTGAGACTCAGGCTAAGTCTGGCACAACCCAGGCTTTACAACATTTTAACAATATAGAGCGAAATTAAATTATTAGCTGTATCACACAGCTTTGTCTGGCGTTTAAAACTTAGAGCGCCCAAACGCTCACGATAGTCCCCTAACTAGTTTTGCCCCTCCAGGCTTTATCAAAGGCAGCAAGCTGCCGTTTCTTTGGGGATATGTACCTTCCCTACCGGAAGTTCCGCCCTATCCGTTTCCACGATAGGTTAGAATTGAAGAACTCTAACTGATTGACAGTTTCCATTACGGCTGAATGTTTTACTATCGAGAGATCACATGGCAATGTTAATTCTATAATCTGCTGCTATTATCTATCATTGTGTTATGAATTTCTATATTATTGGCGACCACATTATGAGTTCTATTGGATTTGATAGTTATTAATATCTTTATTATGATCAATTGTAAACCGACTCAGATTGTATGTGTATAATATATCTACCAACAGAGAAAAAGTGGGTAGATTCCACACGAATTTAGTAAAGTCCTGGCTCTAGAACTATGGATATAAATATACCCTATAGTGCACACTGGAGTGAGGGGTAATTCTCCTCAAAGTGAAATATAATGTTAATAAGACCGGTCAAATGAATGTGGTTTCCCACTGGAATAATGCCTCACACACATAAGCAAGTAGACAATTGTAGTTTCTTCGCAGCAGAAAAAGGTGTCTCACTACCTAAGAAAGAGTCCAAATAGACTTACAGCAAATCCCAGACACTCCGTTCCTCTGTCATGTAGAAATCCACAGGACCAGGCTGTGTGGCAGTGGCGTCTTCGGTCGGCTCCCAAACCAGGTCAGGAGGCGTGTTACCTACATGCTGACGTCAATACGTCACAGACCAATCTCTCACACTGCTCCAATCAGAGGGCCAATCCGGGTGGCAGGAGGTATATCGCTTACATGCAGTTTAGGCTGTCAACCTGTTACGCTGTAGTGTTCACAAGGAGTCCTTCCCAGGTAGATGAGTGGCTGCAAGCTTTGTAGATAATAAAGTTGTAATCCGATATAGGATCCGCTCCGGCTACCGCAAGAGGAGCAAACTCAAATGTCATATGCAAAGTGGTGATGGGAGAGTACCAGCGTACCCCTCAGTCCAGGAGCTTATTCATCCCAATGGAGAAGGGACTTAGCAGGGAGCCGTTCCGCTTGTGTCAGGCTATAGAATACCTTACCATAGCACTTTAAGAGGAGTGACTTTATTTTAAACTCTCCCTTGTTTTATTGACGTCACTTTAATCAATGTGTGTATAAAATTGCACCTGGAGTAGGCTCACCTATGCTATGATTACGGCTCACAGCTGAAACGCGTAAGCAAGCCTACCCCTTAGTGCTTATGTGTTTTCGCTCTGATTATGAACTTTCTACTTATTGACCACCTGTTTTTAAACTTTTTGGAATAAAGGACTTTTATCTTTACATGAATACCTAGCCGTCCGCTCTTTTGCTTTTTCTCTATGGTAAGGTATAATATATCTACAACATTAAAAGATGTTGAATTAGTTTATATTTTTTGAAACAAACTGGGTATTCTTTACAGATTAATAACAATCTTGGTGTGAAAGTGAATTGATACTTTACTAAATATTGCTGTGAAATAAAAGTGCTCTTAATTCTTAAAAAAGTGGATTATCACTCAATTCATTAGTGTGAATGTGGTTTGAATAAAATTAACAGAAATCTTAGACATTATTCCCTTTAAACAAACCTCTATAGAGTTAATAGTTGTGATCAAACAATTTTGATAATTTTTTCTCTTTGTGGAAATTATATCTTGTGTGAGTGTATCAGTGAATATTGTAAAAATACAAATATGTGCTTGATACTGTGATAATGCGAAAAAGTGAACAAAAAGTGAATTAATTTGTATATACCATAAAGTACATACAGTGTACTTATAAAGAGTACTTTTGCTTGGATAGACAATAAACTATATCTGTTTCCATTAGGTCGATTATTATTCAGTACAGTGAAAATACTGATTTCTAAAATGTTGTGCATTGTCTAGAAAGAACTTATTGGTATAGTACTTCCTGACCTTATATGATTGTGTTGCATATGTATCATTATGTTGTGATATATCATCTTATTTATTATATTCTTGTGTGTCTTTGATTATAAATCCGTGTTATGTACTGCACTTTACCAGCAATTTATATATACTGGTGTTATTTGTTTGGTTCTTATGTACTGAAGTGAAGATGTCCAATTTTGACTGTTTGAGAACCTAAGGATAACATTATCTCATAGTGTTCTCGTAGAATATACATTGAATTCTTGTCTATAGAAAAAAATCATAATTATTATGCTCATTCAGTCCGTATGGTTGAACTGCATTTAATAAATAGATCCAGCGGCTCTCTGATTTTAATAAGACTGTTTCCAAATTGCCTCCTCTCATACCAAGGCTAACTTTTTCTATGCCCCAGCATTGTAGATCATTTTGATTGGAATTATGATATTTAAAAAAAAATGTGTATCCACACTGGTTAAAGGTTTAAATTCTTCTTTATCTTTAGCTGCATTTTTTATATTTCTCAGGTGTTCCATGAGTCTCAAACGTAATTTCCTTGATGTCATAGCAACATAAAATAAATTACACGTGCAGTGTAGTACATAAATCACTTTCAGTATTACAACTGATATAACGCTTGATTTTGTGACTGTTCCCAAATCTATCAATGATGGTTTCAGGATTACTCATGAATTTGCATGTACTGCAGTTTCCCCATTTATGTGCTCCTGGGTTAAATGCTGACACTGTTTTCTTCTTTTGAAAGTGACTGCTGGTGACCAGATCTTTAATGTTTCTTGTTCTCCTGTATCCTATTGAGGGTCTTTCTCCTAATGTAGTTTTGAGTGTAGGATCTGTCATTAAGATGTTCCAATGTTTTTTGATGATATTTAAGATCTGAGAAGTTTGACTATTATAAGTCATAATTAATCTTGGTTTGTTTGAATTCTTTTTAGTCTTTTTGAAAAGTAAATTCTGTCTTGGTGTATGTAGGGCTTTGTATTTGGCTCTTTTGGTCATCCATTTGCTGTAACCTCTTTTCCACAGTCTTTCTTCTAGTTCTTTTGCCCTGATGTTGTATGTATGTTCCTCAGAACAGTTCCGGCGTAGTCTCAAGAATTCGCCCGTGGGTAGACCTCTCATTGTGCCAGGAGCATGTTCACTCTTACTGTGTAGTAAACTATTTGCAGCTGTAGGTTTTCTGTATAGATCAGTAGTTCTGGAGCCATCTGTATTTTTATTGATCATTATATCCAAAAAATTTATTTTTGATAAACTATCTTCATGCGTCAATTTTATATTTAGTTGGTTCTGATTCAGATCCATGAGAAACTTTTGCAGTTCAGTGTGAGTACCCTCCCAAATGAAGAAGATATCGTCGATGAAACAAATCCATAGGGGAATATGGTCTGTATATTTTTGATTATCTTCTGTGAATACAAACTCTGTCTCCCACCAGCCGAGAAATAAATTGGCGTATGTAGGGGCACAAGTAGTGCCCATGGTTGTACCCCTTGTTTGGAGAAAGAATTGGCCATCAAAAGTGAAAAAATTGAAATTTGATACAAAATCTACCAATTTTAGAATAAAATTATCATGTTCCACATTTTCTTCTGAACTGCGTTCCAGGAAATATTTTATCGCTTGTAAGCCTTGTTTATGATTTATTGATGTATATAGGGACTCCACATCTGTGGTGACTAACCAAGTGGTCTCATTAAGAGTTAGATTTTCTAATCTCTGTAAAACATGCATCGTGTCTTGTACATATGAGGGTAACTCTTCCACATATTGACGTAATCTATGATCTATGTATATGCTTGCTTTTTCAGTTAGGCAACCTATGCCCAATACTATCGGTCTGCCTGGCGGATTTTGTGCATTTTTGTGTATTTTGGGTATCATATAGAATGTTGCTACTTTTGGTTTTCTACCTTCAGGAATTTGTTTTCCTTTGTCGTGATTACCCCTTCTTTATAGGCCTTATTAATCATATTGTAATAGATTTTTAAGTAGCTTTCCATAGGATTATAGAGTAGATGACAATGTTTTTGCTAAATAAGTATAATTTATAAGCACTCAAATCCTTCAGCTGTTATCCTTCAGTTCTCCAGACAACATTTGATATTACTAAATCAACTAGTTTATTTGTTCTCCCATAATTAGGGAGTCATTAGATTCATTCAAGTTTAGGTGTTTATCCTCCGGGATGACTATCCCTATTACTGCTGTCACTCTCTGTTAGTTATTACTACTAGAATCTAAAACTAAAATAAAATCTTTACATGTTATCAACATAGTGATAGTATTACAGTACATATAATATTTATTACAGTACACATTAATGGTAGTAGTAAATAAGTTTGCTTAGTGTCAAATAGTTAATTCTAAAATCTGGTTAACATTTCATCAAATTAATTGTATCTAAGTCTGCCATACCATTTCTAAGAGAATTCATGCTTTTCAATAACAAAGTCGTAATATCCCTTTAATAGAAAGCATCATGTGATACTCACACCTGTGGACACAGGTGTATTTAAGGGGTGAGTTTACCTTATACTTTATGTCCATGAATAAGGCAGGGGGCTGCCGAAACGCGTAGGACTTATACCTATTCACTAATGCTGGGGATATAAGCATTATTTTATTTAATTACTTTTTTTGACTCCATTTATTAAAGAATCTTTTTACGCATCACCTTGAGGCTCGCTGGCATTTGTTTCTCTTGCTATGTGGATGTTTCTTCCAGCGGAGCCTTGGTGAGCGTTCTGGACCTACAGCACCACTGATGACGTCAGGACGCTGAGACGGCAAGCGAAGGTGTGTTGCAGGAGAGAGGCTCAGCGTTTGTAACAGCAGCAGCACTTTGACAGAGAGAGATACTCACCCGGAGCCGGCCTCTGAGAGTGGAGTGCGGAGCACAGTCTGAGATCGGGAGCTGGCGGTGATCTAGTTTCGGTCGGAACAGGAGTGACGTTTCCAGACCTATGAAATTTCCCGCAACCGCGAAGGTGGAGTCCCGCAAACAGATTCGCCACTGAGGCTTACCGGGTGAGTTTACTTCCGTTCCTCTTAAAATTTGCCACACCGCTTGTCACAAAGTCTAGAGCTACATAGTGGGACAACTTGAACTTTTAGATGACAATGTTACCTCCTTTATCAGATCCACGTATCACCACTTCGTCCCATTGTTTCATTTCCTGTACTGCCTGATGTTCATTATATGATAGATTATGGAGATAATTTCAGAGATGTAATGTTACGACAGACTAAATCTCTAAACATCTCTATTTGTTGAATATAATATTATAATATTTTTAGGTACAAATGTAGATTCATTCTTCACTTTGTCTCTCCATTATCTGGTGTTTCGGATTCTGAATCACTTAATAAATCCTCTAAATCATTTAGAGTTATACGATCTTCTTCTGACCATTCTTCTTCATTACTGTGAGATGAGAAATGTTTCTTAAGTAATAATTTTCTTGTGTATAGCTGCACATCTTTAACAATTTCAAATTTATCAATATTACTTGCTGGACAAAAGGATAAACCTTTGGATAGTACTGAAAAATGATCTGTTGTTAACATTAACTTGGACAGATTAATTACTCTCAATGATTCAGCCTGATCTGCGAGAAGGGACTCTGTTCCCTCCTGGGTGGTCTCCAGTGTCCTTGCTATCCTCTCTGATAGCGAGTTCTGCCTCCCCCCTCTGTGTGTTCCCCTCCTACTTCTTCTGCATCAAAAAAATCCTCTCTCTTGTTTCTACTGGAGGATCTAGGTGCAAGTGGGGTGGATGGAGGTAGTGACAGGTGATTGGAAGGATTACTGTTGGAGCTTCCTTCTTCTCCATCCGTATCTGAGATGTCACTTTCTATAATATTCACTCTGGGTTTTTTTTTTATATTTCTATAAAAGCCATTTTTACGCCATCTATATACTTTATTATTGGTGAAGTCACTAATGTCCCTGTTTAATTTTCCTTGTTTGATGTTTTTTAATTCCAATTCATATTTGTCTAACTCTTGTTGGTAGGTTTTATAGAGTTGATTGAAATCAGGGTTCTGTTCAAATTTTTTGAGGGTCTCATATTGTTCTTTAATTTTAATCCCTAACAAATCATATTCTGATTTGTCATGTTTTACAAGTATGTTCATTAACTTGGCTGAACATTCTGAGAGCACTTCTTCCCATTCAATTGTTAAGGTTTCATCTTTGAATTCAAAAGCTGGAAAGCTGGGAAGAACACCAGATCAGAGAACATCTGACATGTAATGCTGGTTATGTAATCTATGCACTCACTTGTGCATGTGGGGTCCAGTACATTGGACGCACCTCTAGGAAGGTACGCCTCAGGTGGGGGGAACACAAACGGAATATAATCAAACATTCCTCTAAACATAGTGTATCAAGGCACTATTGCATTAAAAGTAGGACAGGCAAATGCCAATTTAGTATTACACCTTTGGAGAGTATTCCCAATAGTCATCATTATAATAGATTCACGCGTCTGAGACAAAGGGAAACATATTGGATTTTTAAATTCCAAACACTCTTCCCCACAGGGCTAAATGAAGTTATAGATTCTATAGCTTTTGCTTAGCTTTATGGTAGACGTACAGCTTACATTTATCCTAATAGAGACCGGAATAGTGTAGTCCCCACAGTTAGTTCTGCTACCCCTTTAAGGAGGGTTGCCCTATATAGGGGTACATCTTAGTAGACTTATGAGCCTTATGACCCATAGACTGGACACCTGAGATATTTGGTTTTTCTCGTGTTCAGATTGGATAAATGTATCATACTAATATGCCTCATGACCCATAGACTGGACACCTGAGATATATGGTTTATCTCGTGTTCAGATCGGATAAATGTATCATATTAACATACCTTGCAATCACATGTGTAATGTTCTTTAAATAATTGTATAAACACTTCTCTATATATCATGGTAACCAGTCACACATCTACACATTAACTGACAAGTTTAATTAGATATTGTTTTTCAGGAGAAAACACCCATGAGTGCTTATTTCATTCACCATGTTCTTAATCTTAATATTACACTTTACACACACTAGGGTTTATGTCTGATAGACCATGCAATAGGTTCCTAATGGTACACTTCACTTATACATTTATCACTATTTTTATTCACACATGTCTATTCCAAGATAGAACATAAGTACCTTCCATAGGTATGATTTAATTATATTAGCACAACCCTCTTTGGGTTTTTATATCACATAGATTTTATTTTTATTCTAGGCTTTTTATTAATTATGTGGTGGCTACTCTTATACGAGTATGAGGTTCACCTATCACTTATACTTTAATTTCACCCACTCCGTATCTATCCATGTTTTGGATGCACCAAAATGAGCAAATTTATTGCGCTATTTATTTACACATACATCACTTTATATTTATTCATGTAGTGGATGTATTTAAATGAGCAAATATATTGCGCTATTCATTGAAACTAACATCACTTGATATGAAATGACCTCACGTTTCAAATAATATTTTTGAAATTCACCATTTAAATAATATCGATCATCAGATTGTATATTTTTATTTATATTTTTACCTATTCACATCTATTCACAGATTTAATAACATTACTTTGTAGAGCGATCGCTCTTTTTTTTTTTTTTTTTTTTATTGAGGTTTAATTCTGGTTAACAAACATAAAATAAACAATAGTGAAATCAAAACATATTGTTCTTGCCAACATTAGATACACCGTAAGTCATATTGGATCAACATATCATGGTCATATGAAAATATTAGAGATTATAAGGGGATAAAAAGCTTGCCGGAAAATAACTCTATGCCCTCTAAATAACACATAGGGCCACTTTTGGACCCTGCAGTATAGCAAAGTAGAAATAAACAAAAAATACAGAAGGCAATAATGGTCAGAATGAGGCCACTCTTGGGTCCCAACATAAAACCTCACTTTTCTTGTTTTATATAATATGTAGTTGTGGTCATGTGTTAAGCCCTAGTATCTAAATTTGTCTATATACATATAAAGTTATCAAGTATGCAACATATAGAGCCATATTTAAGCCCTACTATATAAATTTGCTCAAATAAAATAAAATGAGATAGGAGCACTATGGATCTTAGTCAAAAGAAATAAGCAACAATAGAAACGTAGGATATTGTGTAGTTCTCTCTCACTGCACTGAAGCTTGCAATTATATCTTAATTAGGTAAACATTTAAAGAACAGTACTGTATAAATGTCTAGACTGTATGAGACTATTTAAAATCGCTATCAACAATATGTGGGGAGCAACCAGCAGGGGGGAGAAAGGAGAGAACCTGGAAAAGCATACACATAGTAAATCCAATTTCCATCTACCCTGTAACGAAACTAATCAAGCAGCTTTCCTGAAAAAATCTCTACAGACATTCCATGGCTATCATTTCTGAATTATGACAAACAATTTAAAGATAGCATAGATAGATGCACAATATTTGGGAATTAGAAAATGGGGATCAAAAACAACTAGTACCAATCATGAGTATATGAATCACCTAAAGGACTGGTTATTTAATGATACAAAACATACGCAAATAAGTATAGAAAATGTCTCTACTGGGCCAGAAATGAGAACATGCTGCATAAGATTATGTAAACTGTCCGTACAATACTCATCAACTGGGTTATAAAATATAACTAAATGCTGCATGCTAAAGGGCTGTCCGTATGGTTCTCTTGTCCATTACCCTACTCCAGCTCTATCAGGTAGGGACCGGTAACCGACACTGGCGATACAGTTCAGTTCAGTGAACCAGAGGAAAAATAGCCAGAAGGATGCGGCTGTGGCATTGAGCCCCGCGCCTTTGTACAAAGTCTCAAGGACGTAAGAGCACTGTATCCGTGGTGCCAGGTACACTGTTATAGCTTGTCTTACGAAAGAAAAATGCAGAAAGCCCCTTAACGATGATTGCACTGCATCCACTAAGCATAAGCGCTGTATTCCAACTAAGCACTGCAGTACCTGGGATCCGGTAGGTCTCGTTAGTATCAGTGGCGGGTCTGAGGCAATTAGCTTTGCGGGTATTGGCCTAGGGAATCTCGCCACGGCGTCAGGGTTCAATACAGCCGACTCCCTCCCCGAAAGAACTGCGGCTCCGCCGCCCTCTTCCAGCTCCATCACGGGTAGCTTCTCCAAATCCCCTCGGAACCTGTAACTAGTGCTCCGGGCATCATGCACAGTCAGGTAGGCAAGTGGTCGATGCCGGGGCCCCCAGCTCTCTCTCTTGGTGTCCAATGCAGCTTGGTATGTATAACACACGTTTGCAGGGTTACTGTATGGCCCGACAGGAAAGGAATTTTCAATGACGCAAGAGGCAGAAGTTTCAGCCATCTTTCCTAGCGGTCTCACACTTAGATCCAACTTCTCCCCGTAATCTCTCTCCGGAACCGAGTCATTACACTCAATGTGAAATGTAGCTGTACTCACACAGCTCAATATTATCCCTGATAGGGACTGTTGAAAAGCTATAAAATGTTCGGTAGTCAGCTCCATTACTGTCCTCTCAAATTTTTCAACTGCCTCCATTGCAAGCTCAGTTATTTGTTGATGCTCAAACATAGCAGCTCATATATCACTGTAAACAGCTTGTAGTAGTATCAAATGATATAGATAGTGTACTTCAGCACAATCGGCTGGTAGAATCTGATGCGTCAGAATTATGGAGGGGTGTATGAGGTTCCAGGTCTCAAACAGGCCTCCGCTGCGTACCTCATAAACTCTGGACTGCTGGGCTAAAATCAACAACAAATAGTGCCTAAGTCTTCTCCACGAATATTAAATATCTTCAGATTTCAAGTATTGAGCTTGGAATGTAAAGTATAGAAGTGCTAAACAACGGTTTTAACATCTCCTCTGGTGAGCCCAAGTGAAAAAGCAGCCATGTCAGTCGGTAGTCGCGATCGCTCTTTTTGATACCGATATTACCCGGGGTCCTGACCAATAGGGCACTTTGTTTACATTTTCTGCTGACCAATAGTGATCCCCGCTCCAATATAACATCCGGCAGTAGGACCAATGGGATACACTGTTTACAATCACCATGGAGCAACCAATATATTTCCTTGATGGGCGTCTATTGTAGTGCACTATCGATGACAGCAAAAGCAGGGGCACGCCCGATACTAGCTTTTCTATTGGAAGCTATACTTACTAGTAACAACTGACAAGTAGTTTTGATTGACGGCCATATGGACGAATCCTAAGCAATCAGCACAGGTCCTATTAACACACTATGATTGACGGCTAGGACATCCAATTAGAACACAGAATTGACGAACATTCGTAATCATCAAATGTTGGCCACTAAAATACTATGCCACTGCGAAACATTTATATACACATACACACAATCTAAGAAGCAGTAAGGTCATCTATACATATTATAAGTAACTATATCCTTATCTAAGTATTTATATGATTATATAACCACAGGGGTGGATCTATTTCGAATGAGGGTTACTGATTGGTCTGTGTCATGCCAATTGTTGGGGGTGGGGTGTGGGTGTGTTTCAGTAGGATATCCCTATATAAGGAGTAAAGATTTGTTTAGAAACATGCCTGAGGAAACAGTTTTAACTGAGAAACGCGTCGCATGTATTCCTGATGTACCAATTATTTTTTTAACACTGTGATGAGTGGTAAACCTTTTTATATGTTTTAAATAAATCCATTTTTTTTATATAAATCCACTCTCAGTGTTATGTATGGTACTACCTTGCTATGCTACTTTAGAGTATCTGCACTCTGACACCCACGAACCAGCCATTTCACCCTGGATCAGCCAGCTGGATTGCTGTTAAAATCCAGCCCGTCTCTATAGGTACAAGTGAGTGCCTTCAATAAATGTGAGTACTCTGTGTATATTGGGCTATTATTGCTATCTGTACCACCATTTACCTGCACCATTGGCGCCTCTATCCCTGCTTACACTTTTTAGATTTCCTCCTTTTGGATGCTGATAGAGAGCTGCTTCCTTGTTCAGCCAGCTGGATTGCTGTTAAAACCCAGCCTGTGTCTACCGGCACAACTGAGTGCCTCCTCTTATTGTGAGTACTAAGGGGCCCATTTATCAAAGGGCTTGCGGACCTGATCCGACACTGCGGATCAGGTCCGCAAGACCTCGCTAAATGCGGAGAGCAATACGCTCTCCACATTTAACATTGCACCAGCAGCTCACAAGAGCTGCTGGTGCAACGCCGCCCCCTGCTGACTCGCGGCCAATCGGCCGCCAGCAGGGAGCTGTCAATCAACCCGATCGTATTCGATCGGGTTGATTTCCGGTGATTCCTGTCCGCCTGCTCAGAGCAGGCGGACAGGGTTATGGAGCAGCGGTCTTGATAAATGGGCCTGCTAGTGTTCACATACGTTTGGTATACCAAAACCTCCATTGATCTGCACCATTGGCGCCTCTTTCTTGTTGCTTTTTCTTAACAGATCTTTTCGTTTGGAATTGGTTGGAGAGCAGCCCTCGTCTTGGTGAGATCTGAATAACAACATCACTCGCAAAAAGGATCTGTGGAATTATTGTGTTCACCAATTGGTGTTGGACTCTTACCTGTGGACTTTATCTCAGGATTTGGGGTGACATTATTCCACTGTTTATAAATCTCTTTGGTGTTATATGTCATAACTGTTATCTAGTTATAACTCTATAGAAATATTGTATCAATCATAATACTTTTGACAGATAACCACATATTGGGGTACATATACCCTGGTCACTATGCTGTCATCTGTTGAAAGGAATCAACGTAGGTTAAGTCACCAACAAGGTAATAATTATATAGACTCTCCCTCTACCTCTACACCCATTATTAATGTAGAAAATCTATTTTCTAAATTAGAAGACCTATTGAAAACTGAACACAGACATTGGTGGGACATTGATTGTCTCAAGAAATATAAGGAGAAGAAGCAAATACCTAGGGGTTTGAGGCTATTTAAGAATTGTTCTTTCAAAAATGACACAGACCTCTTAACCAAATGGTATGAAGCCCTAGATGATTGCTCTTTTCACCTTATTGACCTCCTTATTGCCCACAGGGAAAAACTAATAGCAGAGGTTTCCATCCAAATAGACACTGTACAGAAAGACTTAGAACCATTGAAAGAGCATTCTGAATACTCTAAATTAAATACCCAAACTATAAAAGCAGTGGATGAATATCAAATGGAAATCATTGCTATTAAAAACAAAAAATTAAAGAGGGATGAGGAAGACTATAGTAAGGGAGAGGTTCATACCTATACTCGCACTAATAAGAATGATGATTGGACCACAGTATCATATGGCAAGGGTAATAAGAAAAAATCGAACAGCCAGAATGTGAATCAGGGAGTTAATTATCATCACCAAAACACTTACCACCACCAAAATCTGGGACATGGTAGGAATTACCCCAATATGCAGCAGGATAGACGACAGAATAGTCGGAATGATGATAATCGTCAAGTTAGGAGCTATCAGAATAAACAGCTACCCTATCAAGGTAACACACAGAACCACTATGACAACCCCAATATGATCCCAGTACAAAACAGATTCTCTTCCTTCAATTCTGATAATAACTCAGGACAGTGTGGAAATGGTAATAACCAAATTCCACACTATGAGAATCAGGCCACTACCTCTAACGAGGTTTTTTTAGGGGCACCCAATCTTGCTCCATTATGGAGGAGGAACCAGCAGTTGCCCCCCAAGCAGCTCCAAAACGGGAAAAAAAGACCGTTCCCAAACGGGGACGGAGAGGCAGAGGCAAAACCAAACAAAAAGAGAAATTAGAAACACTCAAAAAGGGAATATATAATCTTTCCTCACATGTCCTGTCTAATGACGAGATAAGGATCCTGGGTAGGGGCTTATCCTATTGCCCGCCTAATACACATAACCTATTCCATCTCTTTGTAGACCTCAATAAATACACGAGGAAACTAGCATTACAAAGATATTTTGCCTTAAAGTCACTCAGGAAAAACAACATAGAGGGCACACCTATACTGTTAGACAACCTACCCAATAGGAATGTATCTCCCATTATATATTGTGAACCTGAACAGCTCACTGAGGAACTATTTGACTCTGTCATTCACACCTCACTTGCACCTATGTCGACATTTAATCCGCCTAAAGAGGATGTTTCATACATAGATTTATTCCAGCAATTAGTATTGGATGATTGGGAGACCATTCCCAATCACATCAGTGGCAATAAGAGAATTTGGCCAAACGAGGAGAAAGCCCTCAGACGTCTGACGGGTGACAAAAATATTGTCATCCGTCAGGCAGATAAGGGTGGGGCTTTGGTTATCCAGAATTATTCTGATTATACTGGAGAAGCGGAACGTATAATTCATGATACCAATTATTACAGGAAATTAGCCCAGGATCCCACATCAATATTTTCTAAAAAACTGGTTCAAATTTTGGAAGATGGTAGTAAAATGGGCATTCTAAGCAAGAGAGAAAAAAGATACTTACTTCCGGACCATCCTAGTGTACCCTATTACTACCATCTCCCAAAATTGCATAAAGATGCCCTTAAACCACCGGGACGACCCATTATAGCGGGTATTAACAGCATAACCGATAGGTTAAGTGAATACGTAGACACGTTTTTGCAAAAATATGTCCAACACCTCCCCTCATTCATTAAAGATACTACAGATTTGTTACAAAAACTCACAAATATACAGTATAAAAACAATTATATATGGCTGTCCTGCGATGTAGGAGCCCTATATTCTAATATCTCACATGAATGGGGGTTAAAAACTACCTCGATTTTTTTGAATAGAGACATATACATGCCTGACAAACAAAAAGAATATCTCATAACTTTGATAGATTTCATACTCAAACATAACTACTTTCAATTTTTGGACCAGTTTTACCTACAGACCAAGGGAACGGCCATGGGCACCAGATTTGCTAATCTCTTCATGGGGATATTCGAAGAAACTTACATCTACAATACAAAGTGGAGGGGCAATCTGGTGTTCTATGGCCGTTACATAGATGATCTACTATTCATTTTTGAGGGCCCTATTGGAGAAGCACAATAATTTGTAAACTTCCTAAATAACAACAATATGGGTATAGACTTCACATCCAATATACAGATACAAACAATTGAATTTTTGGATTTATTGCTAACGTGGGGGCCTAATGGTACTGTTTGTACTTCTACTTACTTCAAGTCAGTAGACTGTAATAATTTCTTACATTACTCCAGTAACCATTATAATAATTGGAAAATCAATATTCCTTACAGCCAATTTTGCCGCATTAGGCGTAACTGTAGTTCTATTAATATGTATGATGAACAGTCTTGTATATTGAAGGACAGATTTAGGGAAAAAGGCTATCCAAAGGGCTTAATAGAATATGGCTACAATAGAGCAAGATCACTAGACAGAAGTTCGTTATTATCCTGCAAGACGAAAAAAGGGACAGAAAATACAGGCCATCAGGGACAACCTTTATTTGTCACACAATATAATTCCAATTTTAAGGCAGTTAATAGAATCATAAAGAAACACTGGCACATCTTGCTCAGAGATCCCGTACTAAAAAAAGTGCTGGCCCCCCAACCTAGGATAGTGTATAGGAGGACGCCAACCCTGAAACAAAAACTAGCACCTAGTAAGGTAGTCATGACAAAGAAGCACATTAAACACAATAAGAATGGGCCTAGAAGTCAGGATCACACGAATGGGAGGATTAGTAACAACATTGGGACCTATAGATGTGGACATAGACGGTGCCATATGTGTAAGTTCATCACACATGGAAGAAAATCCATAATATCACACGCAACAGGGGAAGAACACCAGATCAGAGAACATCTGACATGTAATGCTGGTTATGTAATCTATGCACTCACTTGTGCATGTGGGGTCCAGTACATTGGACGCACCTCTAGGAAGGTACGCCTCAGGTGGGGGGAACACAAACGGAATATAATCAAACATTCCTCTAAACATAGTGTATCAAGGCACTATTGCATTAAAAGTAGGACAGGCAAATGCCAATTTAGTATTACACCTTTGGAGAGTATTCCCAATAGTCATCATTATAATAGATTCACGCGTCTGAGACAAAGGGAAACATATTGGATTTTTAAATTCCAAACACTCTTCCCCACAGGGCTAAATGAAGTTATAGATTCTATAGCTTTTGCTTAGCTTTATGGTAGACGTACAGCTTACATTTATCCTAATAGAGACCGGAATAGTGTAGTCCCCACAGTTAGTTCTGCTACCCCTTTAAGGAGGGTTGCCCTATATAGGGGTACATCTTAGTAGACTTATGAGCCTTATGACCCATAGACTGGACACCTGAGATATTTGGTTTTTCTCGTGTTCAGATCGGATAAATGTATCATACTAATATGCCTCATGACCCATAGACTGGACACCTGAGATATATGGTTTATCTCATGTTCAGATCGGATAAATGTATCATATTAACATACCTTGCAATCACATGTGTAATGTTCTTTAAATAATTGTATAAACACTTCTCTATATATCATGGTAACCAGTCACACATCTACACATTAACTGACAAGTTTAATTAGATATTGTTTTTCAGGAGAAAACACCCATGAGTGCTTATTTCATTCACCATGTTCTTAATCTTAATATTACACTTTACACACACTTGGGTTTATGTCTGATAGACCATGCAATAGGTTCCTAATGGTACACTTCACTTATACATTTATCACTATTTTTATTCACACATGTCTATTCCAAGATAGAACATAAGTACCTTCATAGGTATGATTTAATTATATTAGCACAACCCTCTTTGGGTTTTTATATCACATAGATTTTATTTTTATTCTAGGCTTTTTATTAATTATGTGGTGGCTACTCTTATACGAGTATGAGGTTCACCTATCACTTATACTTTAATTTCACCCACTCCGTATCTATCCATGTTTTGGATGCACCAAAATGAGCAAATTTATTGCGCTATTTATTTACACATCCATCACTTTATATTTATTCATGTAGTGGATGTATTTAAATGAGCAAATATATTGCGCTATTCATTGACACTAACATCACTTGATATGAAATGACATCACGTTTCAAATAATATTTTTGAAATTCACCATTTAAATAATATCGATCATCAGATTGTATATTTTTATTTATATTTTTACCTATTCACATCTATTCACAGATTTAATAACATTACTTTGTAGAGCGATCGCTCTTTTTGATACCGATATTACCCGGGGTCCTGACCAATAGGGCACTTTGTTTACATTTTCTGCTGACCAATAGTGATCCCCGCTCCAATATAACATCCGGCAGTAGGACCAATGGGATACACTGTTTACAATCACCATGGAGCAACCAATATATTTCCTTGATGGGCGTCTATTGTAGTGCACTATCGATGACAGCAAAAGCAGGGGGACGCCCGATACTAGCTTTTCTATTGGAAGCTATACTTACTAGTAACAACTGACAAGTAGTTTTGATTGACGGCCATATGGACGAATCCTAAGCAATCAGCACAGGTCCTATTAACACACTATGATTGACGGCTAGGACATCCAATTAGAACACAGAATTGACGAACATTCGTAATCATCAAATGTTGGCCACTAAAATACTATGCCACTGCGAAACATTTATATACACATACACACAATCTAAGAAGCAGTAAGGTCATCTATACATATTATAAGTAACTATATCCTTATCTAAGTATTTATATGATTATATAACCACAGGGGTGGATCTATTTCGAATGAGGGTTACTGATTGGTCTGTGTCATGCCAATTGTTGGGGGTGGGGTGTGGGTGTGTTTCAGTAGCATAGCCCTATATAAGGAGTAAAGATTTGTTTAGAAACATGCCTGAGGAAACTGTTTTAACTGAGAAACGCGTCGCATGTATTCCTGATGTACCAATTATTTTTTTAACACTGTGATGAGTGGTAAACCTTTTTATATGTTTTAAATAAATCCATTTTTTTAATATAAATCCACTCTCAGTGTTATGTATGGTACTACCTTGCTATGCTACTTTAGAGTATCTGCACTCTGACACCCACGAACCAGCCATTTCACCCTGGATCAGCCAGCTGGATTGCTGTTAAAATCCAGCCCGTCTCTATAGGTACAAGTGAGTGCCTTCAATAAATGTGAGTACTCTGTGTATATTGGGCTATTATTGCTATCTGTATCACCATTTACCTGCACCATTGGCGCCTCTATCCCTGCTTACACTTAAAAGCTGGAAATAGCTGAATTCGCAGCCCTCTTGGTATGAGTTTCCTCTCTCTATATTTTTCAAAAAAAATGTCTATTCCACCATATTTTGTCCTGTTTGTATAGAGTTCTATGTATGCATTTTAATGCCCCATCTAGTGAAGTTGATGCAGGCAAACCCCCTATATTGTTACCTCCTTCAAAAATATCATTGAGGTCTGCAGTTCTTTTAAGCTGTCTTGCTTGTCTGTCTGAATCTAAAGTAGAGTCCATTTTGAATTTTATATGAATATAGTTTGTGTGCTCTAATGTTCAGAAATTATGGAAACTCCAGATAAATTGATATTATGTTACAACACAAAAACAATGGCACTACAAAGGCTTTTCCCTTTTGGGCTTTGCTATGAGATATTATGTAGTATATCTACCCATTATTTCTAATAACCAAAGGGAATGGTGCTATTGCATAAAAATTCTAAATAGAACACAAAGTAGAACGTCGCTAGAGATTTGCGAATATCTACAAAAAAGTACGCACATAAAGCACTCTGGGCCCTGACTACTTGGCAGTTGTGGTAGTTCAAGGTTTGTTAAAATATAACTTATTTACTAATAAACTTAAAATAAGGGTAACACACTATTAAAATCAACACAGACACTCACTGATGTTATATTCCGGTATATGTCATTGGGGAATTAATATTGACTTTGTGTCAGCGCCTCTAAGTGACTTTGTATATAATTCCAAAAGACAAATATAAGATATTAATACTAGTGTCTCTCAGTAACTCCACTAAGCAACCAAACTATACCAATAAAACCTAGAAAAATTGGTAATAGATAGATAATGTGAAAATAGAGAAGTGTGGTTGCGCCTGTTTCTATTGACCTTGTTTGTAGGCAAACAGAAATGTCTGAAAGTGGAATATACAGTTCTAAACTATAGTCAGACAATGTAATATGATAATATTAGACATAAAATAAATAAATGTGTAAGGTATATCAGTTTATATATAATAATATTAATACTTCATAAAAAAAATTCATAGATATAGTTAAATAAATATAATTTTATTCAATAAAATACCCCTCAATTGTTTTATAATCTATAAGCAAAATAAGAAAAAATATATATAAATAAGTGAATCTATAAAAGACTGACCCGTCTAACAGAAAAAACTAAATATGCAAATATATCTTTTTAAATGAATTGGTATATTGCATCAGTAACCTTCAGAGAACCATTCAAGCAATATACAACAATAAATTAAAAATGTATATATTTATAAATACATGAACAGTGAAATCTTGTCTAAAATTGATACATTAAAAAGTATGTGTATAAAATCCAAAGCGAAAACTAAAAGAACAAGCTGTTATTTGTTACTACTATTTTTAACAAAATGAATATATTGATCCCTAATGCAATGGTCCATATAGTGAATAAATAAATCAGTAAAACTTTAAAACAGAGGAAGGCAAAGAGTTTTTCCAATCATTCAATTTATCCAATGTGCAAGTCTCACAAACTTTCTTCAGCAAATACCGGTAAGTGCTACTGTAAATCCCTTTATCGGAACAGAGTCAGTGTTATAATAGATATCTCAACGGAGTCTTACTTATTTTGTTTGCTTAGGGAAAAACAAAACTCCTGGATTCACATAGGCTCCAATAACTCAGCTGTTTTGATCTATAGCGTATTTGTCACACTGGCGTGTGGTGACAAATGTGGTGACATTTTATCACTGGAATATTCACTTAGCTGTTATTTGGATCCCTTCCCCCAGGTACACCTTTCTCTCTGAACTATAGACACTCCCATTGGTCTTTTTGAGTGGCATTTGATAAGCCACTCCCTTTTGAATTGGGTTATAAAATATTGTAACACCAGAGCCTCTCCCTCTCTTTTGTATCCTGGGCATGCTGTAAAGATGGATGATGTTGGACACAGAGAATCTGGCTAAGTATTTCTGGGATAATATTCTGTGTAGCACAATTGGGGTTAGTTTAGAAAAGTTGCCCTGTATCTTAAAATGTGGACTGTATCTGTAAAATAGATTGATATATATATACCTGTAAATATTTATCTTATTATTAACATATATTGATTCCTAAATAAACTGTTTGACAAATAATGGAGGATCCTCATATAGTTTATTTTCACAATTTATCTGTGTTGGTTTTAGTGGTTTCACCATAGAGATTTAGTATATTATATTTAGTAGAAAGTAGAGATATTTTAAATTAATAGATAACCACATTTTGGCGGCCATGAAGTTGTAGACGAATCCATATGCCATTTAGTTTTGCAGGAATCAAATGAATGTTGATTTTATTTTAAATTTAACTGCAGTAAATGTAGATTTGATGTTTTATAGCAAAGTTTTTGTATGCAGTACTTTATTTAAAAAGCGCAAATAGTGGTTGGTTTTCAAAGGCCTGTTGTATGTCTCAAGAAAAGCATGGCTTTAAAAAACCTGTATTTCTGGTCTGTATAAATTTGCATTTTTGCATAGGGGAAGCAAATAATGGTTGGTTTCAGCAGGCCTGCTGTTTGCAGCTTACTAAATCTTAAATAACCCCCACAGTGTTATCTCTGTGTTTGTGTTGAAAAGAGATTTAAAAAAAAAAAAGCATGTGATAAGAGGCAACCCTAAAAGGCTTAGAAATCAGCATATGAGCCTACCTATGTTTGGCTTCAACTTAGAATACCAAGAGAAAAAAAGCAAGTTTGATGATGGAAGTAAATTGTGAAGTTGATTATACTAGACTGTCCCTTTAACTCTTGTATTTTTCTTGTTTTTGGAAACTAGATACTTTTATTGTTGAGCCAGTTTTCTATCAGTTTTCTAATGAATTTTAGAGACATGTGTTGTGTTGGTCCCATCTAAATGTTTTTTACAAACAAAAGCTTTACAGTACTATGTAATAGCTGCCAACAGTAAGGTTTTTTATTTATTTCTTTTTACAAAGGATTCATTTCTGTGAATGTGTTACACCCAGAGCTGTAGCTTGCCCTATACATAAATTTAATTCTGAATTGTATGGGAAATTGTGTAGAATTTAAAGTTAAGAAATTACAGTTTAATTAAGCTTTGTTTTGGGTAACAAAGTTAAAATTTGCATTTCCTGTGTTTGGAGCAGAACCTGGAACCAAAACTACAGTTGAAATTAGCATTTAGAAGTTCTATAGAATCTTCCTGTACTTAAAATATTTTTATAATTTTTCCTCAATTTGGGAAAATATCAGTAAAAAGGATTCCTTGCTTTGCTTTGCTTTGTTCATTTATTTTTTTTAGGTTAGTATTATTGATGGTTCACACCTTTTAAAAGAGAACAATATTTAATTTTTTAATTTTGTTCTGCTTAATTTCTGTTTAGTTTCATTGCCCTATAGAGATTATAATTCCTTGCATTTGGGGCAGTTAAAATAGTCTGGCAAACTATGCTGTGAGAGACACACAATAGTCTGTTCCCCAGATTTAAAATAAAGAATAATCAGCAGTGGTTAGAAAAACTAAATTTAACTATATTACCACCTCTGCTGGAATGCTGACCTGCTTATAACAGATCTAATTACTACCCTTCTACATGGCTTAACTGCTATGTCCTTTGTTGTGTAAAATTAGCATCTCAATGGTATCTTGTACATCCTGTGTTAACATTTAAAAAAAAAAAACTACTATGCTGTGAGAGACACACTATTCTAGTATATAATATATATAGAATTTTTTTTCTTTATTATTTTAGTTCTAACGGCTATCTGTTAAAAATGTCTGGAAAAAACTATATTTCACAGGAAATCTGTGATTACTTTAACAATTACATTCATAAATATAATGGTCCATTCCTCATCCCAGAAGCTAAAAACAACAAGTGTGAAAGTGTTTTAGATATACTAACACAGGTATTAACTCTTAAAAAGATGAATAATAATAAAAGAAAATGTATGATAGCGCAGGCAGTGATTTCAACTATAAAGAGATTAACGGACATTATTGGAGAACTTACAGAGCAAAATAAAGACCTTAAATTAAAGTTAGATAACACACAGACTGACATAGATTGTATTAAGCTTTCTGCTTTAACTAACACCATACAGATCAGTAAATTACAACGAAAATTAAAATTAACAGAACACATCAGTAACGAATACTCAAACAAAATTACTGAGTTACAGATGAAAATTGAACAAAAAGAAAAAATAATTAGTAATATTTCTCGGAACAATGCAGATAGTGATAACTTACTGCCACAAAGGAAAGAGCCAAAACAATTAGTAAAACAAGATAAAATGCAAATGGGCCCCACTAAAAACCCAAGTTCTGTTCCAATTGCCCCTGTCATAATTTCTGAGAATTTTAACAACCTGAAAGTTCCTACAGGTTTTTCAAATCAGACTAGGCCAATGACTGTAGCAGATAAAGACATTTTTAAGAAATGGTGGGGCACAATCCCCACAAACAGCTTTAATAACTTTTCACATTGGTTTCACAAGGGAACTGAAAAAGCCATAAAATTAGGTATGAGCATGCCGGAATGGACCGAATTGCTTCAAGATGCCATGGGCCCCTATGCCAACAGGTTATTAGGATTTAATTCAAGTATATGTGATCAGGCTGGCAGGATAGCTAAAACCTTTTTCAATTTTACTAGTCTACAGAAAGAGATTAGTGAAATTACCATGAGACCACTAGATGGGCCATTTGAAGTAGCAAAAAGAGTTTTATTTTGGTGTGTGCTGCGCCAGCCACAGACCCAAATGGTCTGGGGGTCACCAGCTCACATACAGAGGGTACTTGAAGCTCTCCCCAGAAAATGTCAGGAGTTTGTAAAGCTGTATGATCCAAACTCCACAAACCTACATATGGTGCTCACTAGAGCTGAGAAGTGGTGGAATTATCACCCATACACCATTAAGGCAAATTCTGCAGTGAAGCAGTCAATGGAGAATAATCTGAATATTCACAGGCAGGAATCAGAGAGGGGTAATAGAAGGAATGTTTGTGGATATCAGAATAGTAGAGCATCAAATACAGAAAACTGGAGAGACAGGAATTTAAATGGCGATATTAACAGAGGAGAAAATTGGAGGCTGAGGTCAAATGAGATAAACAATAAGGCCAACTTAAGTTATTGGGAACTCAAACAAAAAAACAGGAGAATGAGAGATCAAATTGGGTTTCTAAAGAAGCAACTGACAGAGCTGGAGGGCTCAAATTAAATCATTCATTTTTTTTATAAGCATATTTGTTTGCAGTACATTTGTATCGTGTAATGTGTACTTTAGTTTTAAGTTCAATTAATAATTTTAAGTGTTTTTCATTATTAAGTTTTAAATGCCAATATTAAGAATGTATAGTTAATTGATGCATTCTCTTTCTAAAAAAACAATAACAGATACCTCCATTGTGATTAGTTTTGGGAGGCCACATGCAATACCATTTCTATGTAAACTGTCTGAAGTCTTATCTTGCAGGAAGAAAACCAATGAAGATAGAAGGCTTCTCACCTTTCCTTCCAGTTTTTCCCCAATAACACATATTATAGATTGTTGTTTTTCAGGTGTCTTCAGGACTGATCTTACCATGAAGCTATGATGGTGGCGTTGGACAAATTAAATAAGTATAATGTATCACAATGGAGATGTAAAATGGTGCATTAGGCCAAAATAATTATATATATATAATCATATAAATCAAGCAACATAAGTTAAGTAAGGGTGCGAGTGGGATGATGCAATAACAGAGGCACTTTCCAACTTAAAGTTAATAACTGTGAATGTGGTTTTTACTGCAGATGGAGTGTTGTAGTGTGAAGTAAATATATGCCCGGTTTTAATCTTTTTTTCATTCCTTTGAGGGTCTTGGAAAAAAACAAAGTGGTTCAAAGAGAGAGATTTGGTAAAGCAAAAGCAAGGACCAGATGCCAAAAGCAAGGACCAGATGCCAAAAGATGACAACAAAGAACTTCAGTGAACCATTATAACTTTTGTTTTACAGGCACAATTCACACTTTCTTAATAAAGATTTTACTACACACATACCCATCTAGTGTACCCACACTCACACACTCATACATGAACTTTTCCCAATATTTAAGACCATTGTATAAATGTTGCTAATGGGGTTTAGCATAGGATTTTGTGTTTCTATGTATAATTTTAAATTATTTTTTCTAATGAATTGTATAAAGTTAGATTAGGAATTGACAGTCCTAGGAAAGTACAGAAGAGCTCATATCGCCGAGGGAATTATTCCGAAGGGATGGTGGGAGAATTTCTCCTGTAAGGTTTTCGCTCCCACTGTGTTCTTCTGTACTAGTGGGGATAACTAGAAAACGGGGCAACATAGGAGAAGAAAAAGTGAGGGAATGTGGTGACATTTTATCACTGGAATATTCACTTAGCTGTTATTTGGATCCCTTCCCCCAGGTACACCTTTCTCTCTGAACTATAGACACTCCCATTGGTCTTTTTGAGTGGCATTTGATAAGCCACTCCCTTTTGAATTGGGTTATAAAATATTGTAACACCAGAGCCTCTCCCTCTCTTTTGTATCCTGGGCATGCTGTAAAGATGGATGATGTTGGACACAGAGAATCTGGCTAAGTATTTCTGGGATAATATTCTGTGTAGCACAATTGGGGTTAGTTTAGAAAAGTTGCCCTGTATCTTAAAATGTGGACTGTATCTGTAAAATAGATTGATATATATATACCTGTAAATATTTATCTTATTATTAACATATATTGATTCCTAAATAAACTGTTTGACAAATAATGGAGGATACTCATATAGTTTATTTTCACAATTTATCTGTGTTGGTTTTAGTGGTTTCACCATAGAGATTTAGTATATTATATTTAGTAGAAAGTAGAGATATTTTAAATTAATAGATAACCACATGGCGGAAGTGAGCTCAGGATACACACAGGTCCGTCCCGTGAAGTCTTCCGTCACCTACATTGTATCAGTGACTCGGTATCTGAACAGATGATTTCCCCAGGCTCCGTCGTCAGCAAGCAGTCCCCATCCATCTTTTGGAAGACTTCACGGGACGGACCTGTGTGTATCCTGAGCTCACTTTGTTTGGCTGTGATTAAAGGGACAGTCTACACCAAAAACTTTCTTATTTACAAAGATAGATAATCCCTTTATTACCCATTCCCGTTTTTGCATAACCAACACAGTTATATTAATATGCTTTTTACCTCTGTGATTACCTTATCTAAGCCTTTGCAGACAGCCTCCTTATCTAAGTGCCTTTGACAGAAATGCAGTGTAGTCAATCAGTGAAGACTCTTAAATAACTTCACGGGAGTGAGCACAATGTTATCTATATGACACATGTGAACTAGCTAGGTTTAGCTTTTCAAAAATACCACCAAGGGAACAAAGCAAATTTGATGATAAAAGTAAATTGGAAAGTTTTTTAAAATTGCATACCCTATCTGAATCATGAAAGTTTAATTTTGACTTTACTGTCCCTTTAAATGGTGCTCAAACTAACAGGAGAGATGATGGCACTATGGAATGCACTGTCAACATCTCTAAAGATTTTCCCGACAGATTCATTGACGAGACCAATTAGGACACTTATAGACCAAGACTTCCGCGGACCGATTGAAAAGTGGGAAAACAAGGGGCTATATAGGGTGGCTGATTTTCTACACAAAGGCAAAATTGCTACATTTCAGCAGATACCAGACAAAATACTGCCAGAAAAGCTACAATGGTTTCTGTATTTACAGATAGCATCAGCAATCACAAAGATCATACCATGCAACCATAGACAGAGTTTGACAACACTAGAAAGATACTCCAGTTCCAGTCTCAGGCACAAAAAACTTATTTCTCACATATACTTAACAATACAGACAGCCAAAAACACTTCTAAAACACCTCTAATGGAGAAATGGGAACTAGACGCGAATATGACACAGTCCAAGAAGGAATGGGAGGCAATCTTTCAGACAGTAGGGAAAGGTCTACTCAGCGCAGACTTCAAAGAAAACTGCATTAAGACCACCTTCAGGTGGTATCTCACACCGATAATCACATCACATTACACTCAAAGGGGCAATAGAAATTGCTATAGAGGATGTGTAGAAACAGGGACCTATATACATATGTGGTGGGAATGCCCCCAAGTAAAACAGGTGTGGGTTAAACTATCTAAACTGCTAAGCGAGGTACTATCGGAAAAAATAAACCTGACAATGTCTCAAGAGCTGCTAAATGAACATATTAAACCCTTTAATAACGCCATAAATACATTTATACGCACCCTATGCACTGCTACTAGGATATGCGTGGCCCGATATTGGAAAACAGGGATACCCACTTGGGGAGAAGTAATGGAAAAGATTAAAAGCACATACAGAATGTCTGAGTCAGCATCTTTCATACAAGCCAACCACGATCAGTTCTTGAAGGTATGGGACTAATGGATCCTGAAGGGATATTGATACAGTACACACACAGAAATGGATATATTGATCCCTAATGCAATGGTCATATAGTGAATAAATAAATCAGTAAAACTTTGAAACAGAGGAAGGCAAAGAGTTTTTCCAATCATTCAATTTATCCAATGTGCAAGTCTCACAAACTTTCTTCAGCAAATACCGGTAAGTGCTACTGTAAATCCCTTTATCGGAACAGAGTCAGTGTTATAATAGATATCTCAACGGAGTCTTACTTATTTTGTTTGCTTAGGGAAAAACAAAACTCCTGGATTCACATAGGCGCCAATAACTCAGCTGTTTTGATCTATAGCGTATTTGTCACGCTGGCGGAAGTGAGCTCAGGATACACACAGGTCCGTCCCGTGAAGTCTTCCGTCACCTACATTGTATCAGTGACTCGGTATCTGAACAGATGATTTCCCCAGGCTCCGTCGTCAGCAAGCAGTCCCCATCCATCTTTTGGAAGACTTCACGGGACGGACCTGTGTGTATCCTGAGCTCACTTTGTTTGGCTGTGATTAAAGGGACAGTCTACATCAAAAACTTTCTTATTTACAAAGATAGATAATCCCTTTATTACCCATTCCCGTTTTTGCATAACCAACACAGTTATATTAATATGCTTTTTACCTCTGTGATTACCTTATCTAAGCCTTTGCAGACAGCCTCCTTATCTAAGTGCCTTTGACAGAAATGCAGTGTAGTCAATCAGTGAAGACTCCTAAATAACTTCACGGGAGTGAGCACAATGTTATCTATATGACACATGTGAACTAGCTAGGTTTAGCTTTTCAAAAATACCACCAAGGGAACAAAGCAAATTTGATGATAAAAGTAAATTGGAAAGTTTTTTAAAATTGCATACCCTATCTGAATCATGAAAGTTTAATTTTGACTTTACTGTCCCTTTAAATGGTGCTCAAACTAACAGGAGAGATGATGGCACTATGGAATGCACTGTCAACATCTCTAAAGATTTTCCCGACAGATTCATTGACGAGACCAATTAGGACACTTATAGACCAAGACTTCCGCGGACCGATTGAAAAGTGGGAAAACAAGGGGCTATATAGGGTGGCTGATTTTCTACACAAAGGCAAAATTGCTACATTTCAGCAGATACAAGACAAAATACTGCCAGAACAGCTACAATGGTTTCTGTATTTACAGATAGCATCAGCAATCACAAAGATCATACCATGCAACCATAGACAGAGTTTGACAACACTAGAAAGATACTCCAGTTCCAGTCTCAGGCACAAAAAACTTATTTCTCACATATACTTAACAATACAGACAGCCAAAAACACTTCTAAAACACCTCTAATGGAGAAATGGGAACTAGACGCGAATATGACACAGTCCAAGAAGGAATGGGAGGCAATCTTTCAGACAGTAGGGAAAGGTCTACTCAGCGCAGACTTCAAAGAAAACTGCATTAAGACCACCTTCAGGTGGTATCTCACACCGATAATCACATCACATTACACTCAAAGGGGCAATAGAAATTGCTATAGAGGATGTGTAGAAACAGGGACCTATATACATATGTGGTGGGAATGCCCCCAAGTAAAACAGGTGTGGGTTAAACTATCTAAACTGCTAAGCGAGGTACTATCGGAAAAAATAAACCTGACAATGTCTCAAGAGCTGCTAAATGAACATATTAAACCCTTTAATAACGCCATAAATACATTTATACGCACCCTATGCACTGCTACTAGGATATGCGTGGCCCGATATTGGAAAACAGGGATACCCACTTGGGGAGAAGTAATGGAAAAGATTAAAAGCACATACAGAATGTCTGAGTCAGCATCTTTCATACAAGCCAACTACGATCAGTTCTTGAAGGTATGGGACTAATGGATCCTGAAGGGATATTGATACAGTACACACACAGAAATACGATACCCAGACAATACGAATACAGACATTGAACAAAGATTACAGGGGGACATAAGACACTGACTGTTTATATCGACCCATGTACGACTGGGGGGGGGGGGGCTCCCTCCTCGGATCTGCGGCAAGCAAATTTATGAGACAGGCAAGTTATTGTTCAAGTTTTATTTAACTGTTTATTTTTTATTGTTATAAGATAAAATATTTGAGAGATACAGAAAGAGGGAGATGATCAATGGATAATAGAGATGTATGTATGTTGGTCACTCTTCTTTTTTGTGGAATTCACATCTATGTATGCAGACACACTGAAATGCAGACCATTCTGGTTTAATCTACGTAATACTCTAGGTTCACTCTGAGAGTCTTAATTTGTTCTTTTTGGTCACCAATTACATTCAAGAATGATGGACATTGGACTGGAGATCTCTTCTTAAGGGAAGGGAGGGGACAGAGATCTTTCTTGTATGTATAATATGTGATGTAATCTTGATGTGTCTTGCAATAAAAATAATTTCAACTAAATGGTGCTCAAATATTTGTAACTTGCAACATTCATAATCTTTGGTTCAATTGTTTAAAAAAGTACTAAACTTAATTATACTGATTTGCATGTATAGTCAGCAAGTTATACCTGCTATCGATTAATTTTGTAAATGCAAAATCTGTACACCACATGTATGGTTTTTACATTTTTAATAAAAATGTAATAACCTTGATGGTTGTGAGTAGCTTTTTCTATGTAACGAGTGCAGTTTTTCTTTATATAGGGTTGCTTCAAATATCTTTTGCATTACCTTACTATTTTTTATGTTATATCATGGTTGTATCCACTCACTATGAGTCTAATTGGATACTCTGTAACATATGCAAAACTGTCTGGCGTGATTTTCAAAAGATATCTATGTTGCTCAGCTATTAGAGCTGGATTAGGCAATACCCATATTTAACTGTTCGGTTACTTTGTGGCAATTACTGTAGCGTCTGGCAGTGTAATCAGGTGGTCTAAATTACTCTGAGACTCAGGCTAAGTCTGGCACAACCCAGGCTTTACAACATTTTAACAATATAGAGTGAAATTAAATTATTAGCTATATCACACAGCTTTGTCTGGCGTTTAAAACTTAGGGGACTATCATGAGCGTTTGGGCGCTCTAACTAGTTTTGCCCCTCCGGGCTTTATCAAAAGTTTATCAAAAATAAAATTTTTGGATATAATGATCAGTAAAAATACATATTGCTCCATAACTTCTGATCTATACAGAAAACCGACAGCTGCAAATAGTTTACTACACAGTAAGAGTGCACATGCTCCTGGCACAATGAGAGGTCTACCCACGGGCGAATTCTTGAAACTACGCCGGAACTGTTCTGAGGAACATACATACAACATCAGGGCGAAAGAACTAGAAGAAAGACTGTGGAAAAGAGGTTACAGCAAACAGATGACCAAAAGGGCCAAATACAGAGCCCTACATACACCAAGACAGAATTTACTTTTCAAAAAGACTAAAAAGAATTCAAACATACCAAGATTAATTATGACTTATAATAGTCAAACTCCTCAGATCTTAAATATCATTAAAAAACATTGGAACATCTTAATGACAGATCCTACACTCAAAACTACATTAGGGGAAAGACCCTCAAAAGGATACAGGTGAACAAGAAACATTAAAGATCTGGTCACCAGCAGTCACTTTCAAAAGAAGAAAACAGTGTCAGCATTTAACCCAGGAGCACATAAATGTGGAAACTGCAGTACATGCAAATTCATGAGTAATCCTGAAACCATCATTGATAGATTTGGGAACAGTCACAAAATCAAGTGTTATATCAGTTGTAATACTGAAAGTGTGATTTATGTACTACACTGCACGTGTAATTTATTTTATGTTGGTATGACATCAAGGAAATTACGTTTGAGACTCATGGAACACCAGAGAAATATAAAAAATGCAGCTAAAGATAAAGAAGAATTTAAACCTTTAACCAGTGTGGCTACACATTTTTTAAAATATCATAATTCCAATCAAAATGATCTACAATGCTGGGGCATAGAAAAAGTTAGCCTTGGTATGAGAGGAGGCAATTTGGAAACAGTCTTATTAAAATCAGAGAGCTGCTGGATCAATTTATTAAATGCAGTTCAACCATACGGACTGAATGAGCATAATAATTATTATGTTTTTCTATAGACAAGAATTCAATGTATATTCTACGAGAACACTATGACATAATGTTATCCTTAGGTTCTCAAACAGTCAAAATTGGACATCTTCACTCCTTTCTTCACCATACCTTAGCTCTCACGAACTACTTTCTATTTTAAAATCTATGTCACTAAACTGCACCACCTCACAGAAATGCCCCCACTGCTATAAATCTCATTCTCACCTACTCTTACTTTCCATCTTGATGCTATTAGCATCAGGCGACATCTCTCCAAATCCTGGGCCCACCCTCATTCCCACCATTACCCAATCACACACTCCATATAGAAACTTTAATAAAAGCAACACACATAACCTCATTTCCATCCAATGCATCCCACATGCATACACTCCTTTCACCTGCGCACTATGGAACTCTCGCTCTGTCTGCAACAAACTTACAGCCATTCATGACCTGTTTATATCAAATGCTTTCACCCTTTTAGCAATTACAGAAACCTGGCTATCTCCTTCTGACACTGTCTCCATTGCTGCTCTCACACACGGTTGTCTTCACTTTAGCCATACCACGAGGCCAGGTGAGAAACGTGGCGGTGGTGTTGGCATCCTGCTCTCCCCCTCCTGCACGTATCAATACCTACCTCCAATCCCATCTCTTTCCTTCTCCTCCTTTGAAGTCCACTGTATTCGCTTGTTCTCCCCCCTCTCCCTCAAAGTGGCAGCCATCTATCACCCTCCTGGACCAACCTCCCAATTCTTTGAGAAATTCGCTGCCTGGCTTCCTCCCTTTCTCTCTTCAAATATACCATCCCTAATTCTAGGGGACTTCAACATTCCCATTGACAACCCATCTGCCCCTGCTGCCTTTAAACTTCTTTCACTCACATCCTCCTTCGGTCTCTCACAATCCACCCTATTCCCGACTCACCATGATGGACACTCCATCGACCTGGTATTTTCCTACCTCTGCTCTATATCTGACACCACCTGTCGCCCTTTCCCCATTTCAGACCATCACCTGGTCACCTATAATATTAATGCAACAGCTAAACCCACTTCTCCATCCCGCCCCCGCACCTGTAGAAATACACATGCTCTGGATCCGCTCCAATTTTCAAAAATCATTCAAAATCTCCTCCCTCACACCTCCACTATAACCTGCCCTGATCTCGCTACAGCCCACTACAAGAAAACTCTCTCCTCTGCATTAGACACACTTGCCCCTCCCCAGCTGCGCAAAACACCACGCCGTCAGTTACAGCCCTGGCATGCTCAGCAAACACGCTATTTGCAAAAATGCTCCCATACTGCTGAGCGTGTCTGGAGGAAAACTCACTCTGAACCCGATTTCATACACTATAAGTTTATTCTTCGTTCATACACTTCCACCCTTCACTTAGCCAAGCAAACTTACTTCTCTCATATCTACTCTTTCTTCAAACCCTAAACGACTCTTCTCCACCTTTAACTCTCTCCTCTACCCACCTGCTCCACCACCCCCGCCTGTCTTTAGTTCTCAAGACCTGGCAGACTACTTCTTAAACAAAACACGTACTATCCAAAGCAACATCCCAACACCAACCTGCAATATTCCAACAACAGGCCCAATTACTCCCTCTGCCACCCTCTGTATCTTCCATCAAGCCACTGAGAATGAAGTTTCTTCCTTACTATCTTCCTCACGCCTCACTACCTGCCCACTCGACCCTATCCCTTCCCATCTAATACCCTCCCTGTCTTCCACCCTCACTCCTGCTCTTACCCACATCTTCAACCTATCTCTCTCTACTGGCTCATTCCCATCTTCTTTCAAACACGCAAAAGTCACTCCCATACTCAAAAAACCCTCCCTCGACCCTAATTCTCCTGAAAGCTACCGCCCCATATCACTGCTTCCACTAACATCAAAACTCCTTGAAAAACTAGTTTACAATCGCCTAACCCACTTCCTGTCCGCCAACTCCTTGCTTGACCCACTGCAATCTGGATTTCGCCCAAAACACTCAACTGAGACTGCCCTTACCAAGGTCACAAACGATCTTCTCTCTGCTAAAAATATTGGCCACTACTCTATACTCATCTTACTTGACCTCTCAGCTGCCTTCGACACAGTTGACCACCCCCTCCTCCTACAGACCCTTAGCTCTTTTGGCCTCTGTGACACTGCTCTTTCTTGGATTCAATCCTATCTTTCTCACAGGTCTTTTTCTGTGTCATTTGCTGGCGACTCCTCCTCTCCTATGCCTCTGTCTGTTGGAGTACCTCAAGGATCTGTTCTGGGTCCTCTACTATTCTCCATCTATACTTCTTCGCTGGGTAAACTTATCAACAGTTATGGCTTCAAATATCACCTCTATGCTGATGACACCCAGATCTACCTCTCCACCCCTGCTCTCTCTCCCTCTGTCCTCTCTACTGTCAGCAACTGCTTATCTGGTATTTCTTCCTGGATGGCCTCTCACCACCTAAAGAATAACATGTCCAAGACTGAGCTCCTTCTTATCCCCCCCTCAAGCTCTACGCCGACTACTGACTTCTCTATCCCTGTTGACGGCATCACCATTTCCCCATCATCCCAAGTCTGCTGCCTCGGAGTCACACTTGACTCAAACCTATCCTTCGTCCCCCATATCCAATCACTTTCTACATCCTGCCGCAATCATCTACGCAATATTTCCAAAATTCGCCCTTTTCTGAGCACTGACACCACAAAGCAAATAATCCACTCCCTTGTTATCTCCCGACTTGACTACTGCAATAACCTACTCGCTGGCCTTCCTCTTTCCCGCCTCTCCCCCCTTCAATCCATCCTAAATGCCTCTGCCAGGCTGATCCACCTTTCCTGTCGATCTGTATCTGCTGCACCTCTCTGTGAGTCCCTTCATTGGCTCCCCATTCACAGCAGAATCAAATTAAAAATTCTCACCCTTGCATACAAAACTCTCACCAACGCCGCTCCCCTCTACCTATCCTCTCTAATACACAAGTATACTCCAGCCCGTCCACTAAGATCCAACAATGACCTGCTCCTTGCATCCACAACTATCACCTCCTCTCATGCTAGACTGCAGGACTTCTCTCATGCAGCAACTACCCTCTGGAACACTCTCCCTCATGCTGTCAGGCTTTGCCCTAATCTTTCTTCCTTTAAATGTTCCCTGAAGACTTTTCTGTTCAGAGAAGCCTACCACCCAACTCAATAATAAATTAATTTCACTTGCCTAACATTTAGCTCATCTAACTCTGTATTAACATCCTTCTCAATCTTGCAGTCCTCACCTCCTGTTTCCCAACCTCCTACCCTTCTAGATTGTAAGTTCCCACGGGAATAGGGCCCTCAATCCCTCCTGTATGTGTTTGTAAATTTTGTCCTGTCGCTTACAAGTCTTGTATTGTTTTATTTAAATGAATTGTATCCATGGACAGCGCTGCGGAATATGTTGGCGCTTAATAAATAAAGTATAATAATAATAATCTACACTTCATTACATAAGAACCAAACAAATAACACCAGTATATATAAATTGCTGGTAAAGTGCAGTACATAACACGGATTTATAATCAAAGACACACAAGAATATAATAAATAAGATGATATATCACAACATAATGATACATATGCAACACAATCATATAAGGTCAGGAAGTACTATACCAATAAGTACTTTCTAGACAATGCACAACATTTTAGAAATCAGTACTTTCACTGTACTGAATAATAATCGACCTAATGGAAACAGATATAGTTTATTGTCTATCCAAGCAAATGTACTCTTTATAAGTACACTTTATATACTTTATGGTATATACAAATGAATTCACTTTTTGTTCACTTTTTCTTCTGTTTTGCATTATCACAGTATCAAGCAAATATTCACTGATCCACTCACACAAGATATCATTTCCACAAGGAGAAAAAATTATCAAAATTGTTTTATCACAACTATTAACTCTATAGAGGTTTGTTTAAAGTGAATAACGTCTACGATTTCTGTTAATTTTAATTTTATTCAAACCACATTCACACTAATGAATTGAGTCATAATCCGCTTTTTTAAGAATTAAGAGCACTTTTATTTCACAGCAATATTTAGTAAAGTATCAATTCACTTTCACACCAAGATTGTTATTAATCTGTAAAGAGTACCCAGTTTGTTTAAAAAAATATAAACTAATTCAACATCTTTTAATGTTGTAGATATATTATACACATACAATCTGAGTCGGTTTACAATTGATCATAATAAAGATATTAATAACTATCAAATCCAATAGAACTCATAATGTGGTCGCGAATAATGTAGAAATTCATAACACAATGATAGATAATAGCAGCAGATTATAGAATTAACATTGCCAAGTGATCTCTCGATAGTAAAACACTCAGCCGTAATGGAAACTGTCAATCAGTTAGAGTTCTTCAATTCTAACCTATCGTGGAAACGGATAGGGCGGAACTTCCGGTAGGGAAGGTAAATATCCCCAAGGAAACGGCAGCTTGCTGCCTTTGATAAAGCCCGGAGGGGCAAAACTAGTTAGGGGACTATCGTGAGCGTTTGGGCGCTCTAAGTTTTAAACGCCAGACAAAGCTGTGTGATATAGCTAATAATTTAATTTCGCTCTATATTGTTAAAATGTTGTAAAGCCTGGGTTGTGCCAGACTTAGCCTGAGTCTCAGAGTAATTTAGACCACCTGATTACACTGCCAGATGCCACAGTAATTGCCACAAAGTAACCGAACAGTTAAATATGCAGATAAGTATGGGTATTGCCTAATCTAGCTCTAATAGCTGAGCAACATAGATATCTTTTTAAAATCACCCCAGACAGTTTTGCATATGTTACAGAGTATCCAATTAGACTCATAGTGAGTGGATACAACCATGATATAACATAAAAATAGTAAGGTAACGCAAAAGATATTTGAAGCAACCCTATATAAAGAAAAACTGCACTCGTTACATAGAAAACATAATTTATGTAAGAACTTACCTGATAAATTAATTTCTTTCATATTAGCAAGAGTCCATGAGCTAGTGATGTATGGGATATACATTCCTACCAGGAGGGGCAAAGTTTCCCAAACCTTAAAATGCCTATAAATACACCCCTCACCACACCCACAATTCAGTTTAGCCAAGAAGTGGGGTGATAAGAAAGGAGCAAAAGCATCAAAAATAAGGAATTGGAATAATTGTGCTTTATACAAAAAAATCATAACCACCACAAAAAGGGTGGGCCTCATGGACTCTTGCTAATATGAAAGAAATGAATTTATCAGGTAAGTTCTTACATAAATTGTGTTTTCTTTCATGTAATTAGCAAGAGTCCATGAGCTAGTGACGTATGGGATAGCAGATACCCAAGATGTGGAACTTCCACGCAAGAGTCACTAGAGAGGGAGGGATAAAATAAAGACAGCCAATTCCGCTGAAAAATTAATCCACTACCCAAATCAAAAGTTTCAATTTTTATAATAAAAAAAACTGAAGTTATAAGCAGAAGAATCAAACTGAAACAGCTGCCTGAAGTACTATTCTACCAAAAACTGCTTCTGAAGAAGAGAAAACATCAAAATGGTAGAATTTAGTAAAAGTATGCAAAGAAGACCAAGTCATTGCTTTGCAAATCTGATCAACAGAAGCTTCATTCCTAAAAGCCCAGGAAGTAGGAACTGACCTAGTAGAATGAGCCGTAATCCTCTGAGGCGGGGATTAACCCGACTCCAAATAAGCATGATGAATCAAAAGCTTTAACCAAGATGCCAAAGAAATGGCAGAAGCCTTCTGACCTTTCCTAAAACCAGAAAAGATAGCAAATAGACTAGAAGTCTGTCTGAAATCTGAGTAGCTTCAACATAATATTTCAAAACTCTTACCACATCCAAAGAATGTAAGAATCTTACCAAAGAATTCTTAGGATTAGGACACAAGGAAGGGACAATAATTCCTCTACTAATGTTGTTAGAATTCACAACTTTAGATAAAAATTTAAATGAGGACAGCAAAAACCACCTTATCCTGATGAAAAATCAGAAAAAGGAGATTCACAAGAAAGAGCAGATAATTCAAAAACTGTTCTAGCTGAAGAGATGTCTAAAAAGAACAATACTTTCCATGAAAGTAATTTAATGTCCAAATAAAGCATATGCTCAAACAGAAGAGCCTGTAAAGCCCTCAGAACCAAATTAAGACTCCAAGGAGGAGAAATTGGCTTAATAACAGGCTTGATACGAACCAAAGCCTGAACAAAACAATGAATATCAGAAAGATTAGCAATTCTTACTGTGAAACAGCACAGAAAGAGCAGAGATTTGTCCTTTCAAGGAACTTGCAGACAAAACCTTATGAAGAAACTATAAAATCCTAGGAATTCTAAAAGAATGCCAAGAGAATATATAAGAAGAGCATCATGAGATGTAAATCTTCCAAACTCGATAATAAATCTTACTAGACACAGATTTACAAGCCTGCAACATAGTATTAATCACTGAGTCAGAGAAACTTCTATGACTAAGTACTAAGCGTTAAATTTCCATACCATCAAATTAATAATTTGAATTCCTGATGGAAAAAACGAATGTTAAGATATAAGGTCTGGCCTTAATGGAAGTAACCAAGATTGGCAACTGGATATCCGAACAAGAACCATATACCTAAACCTGTGTGGCCATGCTGGAGCCACCAGCCATACAAAAGATTGCTCTCTGATGATTTTGAAAATCACTCTAAAAAGAGGAACCAGAGATGAAAAAATATAGGCAGATTGATAATTCCAAGGAAGTGTCAATGCATACACTGCTTCCGCCTGAGGATCCCCGGACCTGAATAGGCCCCTGGGAAGTTCCTTGTTTAGATGAGATGCCATCAGATCTACTTCTGGAAGCCCTCACATCTGAAAAATCGGAAAAACATATCTGGGTAAAGAGACCATTCTCCCGGATGTAAAGCTTGATTAACAGAGATAATCCGCTTCCCAATTGTCTATACCTGGGAAAAAAAACACAGAAATTAGATAGGAGCTGGATTTAGCCCAAGCAAATATCCGAGATACTTCTGTCACAGCCTAAGGACTGATAGTCCCACCCTGATGATTGACCTACGCCACAGTTGTGACATTGTCTGTCTGAAAAACAATAAACGTCTCTTTCTTCAAAAAGAAGCCAAAAAAACTGAAGAACAATGAGAAATGCACAGAGTTTCAAAATATCAAATGTTAATCTCGCCTCCTGAGATATCCAAACCCCTTGTGCTGACAGAGATCCTCAGACAGCCTCCCAACCTAAAAGACTCGCATCTGTAGAGATCATGGTCCAGGTTGAAAGAACCGAAGAGACCCGTAGAACTAAATGATGGTGATCTTAACCACCGAATCAAAGATAGTTAAACATTAGGATTCAAAGATATAAAAAGTGATATCCTAGAATCCCTGCACCATTATTCAGCATAAAAAACTGAAAAGGTTTCCTATGAAAATGAGGAAAGGGAATCGAATCCAATACTGCAGCCATGAGACCTAAAACTTCCATGCATATATAGCAACTGAAGGAAATAATAGAGACTGAAGGTTCCGACAAACGGAACCCAATAAAATTGTCACTTGTCTGTTAGAGACAAAGACATTGACACAATCTATCTGGAAACCTAAAAAAGGTGACCCTTGTGTGAGGAATCAAGGAGCTTTTGATAAAAAGATCCTCTAACCATGTCTTGAAGAAACAACAAAGTTGAATCGTATGAGATTCCGCAGAACGAAAAGACTGAGCCAGTACCACGAGACCGTCCAAATAAGGAACACTGAGAACCTTGAAAAAATTCTTAGAGCTGTCGCTAGACCAGAAGGAAAAGCAACAAATTGGTAATGCTTGTCAAAAAAAATCTCAGAAAATAAAAATAATCTGAATGAAAACAGAAAATATAGATATGCATCTATTGTATCTATTGTAAACAAATAATGCCATCACTGACCAAAAAGGCAGAATAGACCATATAAACACCATTCTAAATGATGGTACACTTATATGACAATTCAAAAAGATTTTCTATCTTTGGAACAATGAATAGTCTTGAATAAAACCCCAAAACCCAGTTCCTAAAATGGAACCGGAATAAATATCCCAGAAAACTCCAGGTCTGAACATATAGGTCTGAAACACATTTCAGGAAAGTGTTAGCCTTACTGGAATAGCTGGAATATGATAGAGAAAAAAAAGACTTCTCACAGACGGTTTTACTCTGAATCCTATTCTGTACCCAAAATCTAAGAAGTTTGGACCGAATAGAACCAAACAAATTTCAAAAAAGTCTTAACCTGCCCCTTACCAGCCAAGCTGGAATAAGAACCGCACCTACATGCAAATTTGGGGAGCTGACTTTGAACTTTTAAAAGGCTTAATTAAATGAAGAAAAAAAACTTCCAATTATAAACATGTTACTTGGGGAAGAATTTAGGATTCCGTTCCTTAGTAAGAACAAAAAATAATATAAGCTTAAAGTTTTAGTCTTAGAACTCAATCTTGAAGCCCAGAGTAACAGTTAAAGAATTGAATCCAATTATGAACCAAATAATTGATTATCTTGGAAAAAAAGAAATATGGATTTTAGAAATCAAATTAGCATTCCAAGATTGAAATCACAAAGTTCTTCTAGCTAAAATAGCTAAAGACATAGATTAAACCTCATTTGCGAAAATATTTAATAAAATGAAATTATTAGCATGTTAATCAAGTTAAAGGACCAGTCAACACACTGGACTTGCATAATCAACAAATAACAAGACAATGCAATAGCACTTAGTCTGAACTTCAGATGAGTAGTAGATTTTTGTCCCTTTAACAATGCTAAACAAATCATAATCCAATACTTGATCTTAAAGTATCCAACCAGAAAGATGAAGCAATTGCAACATCAGCCAAATAAATTACAGGTCTAAGAAAAGTACCTGAAAATAAATAATTTTCCTTAAATAAGAACCATCTGAAGGAAAAAAATAAATACTATTTGCTATAGGAATAATAGTATATTTAGCAGGAGTAGATATAGCCCCATTAACTTGGGGAATCTTTCCTCAAAACTGAAAACTAACTGCCGGCAAAGAATACAATTTAAAAACCAAAAAGAAGGAATAAAAGAAAATTCTCAGCCTATTCCATTCCCTAGTAACAGGAACTGGGAAAAAAACCTCTGAAGAAACCACAGAAGATTAATAAGCAGAATTAAAATGTTAGCTAGTCTTTAAAATCAAAAGAACTAGTTACTTCAATATCCAAAATAATCAACACCTTTTGAACAAAGAACAAATGTACTCTATTAAAAAATTAAAAAGTAGATTTGTTAGTGTCAATATCTGATGAAGAAAAATTCTGAATGAGAAAAAAACACCATCAGAGAAGGATAATTCAGTATGTTGTTGGTCATTTGAAACTTCATCAACTAAAAAAGAAGTTTGAAAAAGACCTAAAAATTTTATTAGAAGGCGGGATGTCAGACAAAGCCTTTAAAATAGAATCAGAAAAATATTCTTATAAATTTCTAAGTATATCTTGTACATACGATGTAAAAAGAATAGCAATATATAAAGCATAAATACTAATGGATTCTGCATGTAAAAGTTTATCATGATAACTTATTACAAACCATAGCTAAAGATAAACATTCATAATATTAAAATAAATGAACTTAGCTTTGGTAGGACTGATATCAGTCAACAGGAATTCCTCAGCAATTTCTGATACAGGAACAGTGCTTGAAATATCTTGCAATATGTAATAGAAAAAAACAACATATAAAGCAAAATTATCAAATTCCTTAAATGACAGTTTCAGGAATGGGAGAAAAATGCAAAACAAACAAGCCTCTAGCAAAAACTTACTTCACCACCTCCATGGGAGGCAAAGTTTGTAAAACTGAATTGTGGGTGTGGTGAGGGGTGTATTTATAGGCATTTTAAGGTTTGGTAAACTTTGCCCCTCCTGGTAGGAATGTATATCCCATACGTCACTAGCTCATGGACTCTTGCTAATTACATGAAAGAAAAAGCTATTGACAACCATCGAGGTTATTACATTTTTATTAAAAATTTAAAAACCATACATGTGGTGTACAGATTTTGCATTTACAAAATTAATCGATAGCAGGTATAACTTGCTGACTATACAGGCAAATCAGTATAATTAAGTTTAGTACATTTTTAAACAATTGAAAGATTATGAATGTTGCAAGCATGAAATATACCGGAAAACGTTACAAATATTTGAGCACCATTTAATCACAGCCAAACAAATTTTGTACACGGAGGACAGTATGAATATTGCATAAAGTGTAGTTTTCAACTATAAAGGCAATTTTGGTTACTCATAGTTACTAAGTAGACGTCTATACCTATATACAAGTCAAATAGGAGACTATATTACTCAATTAGAACACACAGCCACACAAGATTAGTGTGGGTAATATAAGTGACAGCATTTACCTTGACTCAGTACACATTATATTATACACAAATTCTGACCAGAGCAAATTCATTTATATATTTGAACTTAGAAGACAACTGTATAATACTGTGACTAGGAATTTGTTCACACAGAGAACAAATAATAATGTATAATATACTAAGCAAGTTCAAGCTAATCAGGGGAATTATATACAAAGTCACTGAGAGGCGCTGACACAAAGTCAATATTAATTCCCCAATGATATATATCAGAATATCACATCAGTGAGTGTCTGTGTTAATTTTAATAGTGTGTTACCCTTATTTTAAGTTTATTAGTAAATAAAAGTTATATTTCAACAAACCTTGAACTACCACAACTGCCCAGTAGTCAGGGCCCAGAGTGCTTTATGTGCATACTTTTTAGTAGATATTCGCAAATCTCTAGCGACGTTCTATTTTGTGTTCTATTTAGAATTTTTATGCAATAGCACCATTCCCTTTTGTTATTAGAAATAATGGGTAGATATACTACATAATTTCTCATAGCAAAGCCCAAAAGGGAAAAGACTGTGTAGTGCAATTGTTTTTGTGTTGTAACAAGTTATTTCTATGTGTTTATTGCATTATTAGTCACTGTACCTCTGTGACACACAGATAATATCCCGGCACACAGCTGATATAACAATACTATTAGACATTAAATAGTGAGTCAGTGAGCTTATTTCTATGTGTTTATTGCATTATTAGTCACTGTACGTTTGTGACACACAGATAATATCCCGGCACACAGCTGATATAACAATACTATTAGACATTAAATAGTGAGTCAGTGAGCTTATTTCTATGTGTTTATTGCATTATTAGTCACTGTACGTTTGTGACACACAGATAATATCCCGGCACACAGCTGATATAACAATACTATTAGACATTAAATAGTGAGTCAGTGAACTTATTTCTATGTGTTTATTGAATTATTAGTCAGTGTACCTCTGTGACACACAGATAATATCTCGGCACACAGCTGATATAACAATACTATTAGACATTAAATAGTGAGTCAGTGAAGTTATCTCTATGTGTTTATTGCATTATTAGTCACTGTACGTCTGTGACACACAGATAATATCCTGGCACACAACTGATATAACAATACTATTATACATTAAATAGTGAGTCAGTGAAGTTATTTCTATGAGTTTATTGCATTATTAGTCACTGTGCGTGATACGTGTGTGATACACAGATAATATCCCGGCACACAGCTGATATAACAATACTATTAGACATTAAATAGTGAGTCAGTGAAGTTATTTCTATGTGTTTATTGCATTATTAGTCACTGTACCTCTGTGACACACAGATAATATCCCGGCACACAGCTGATATAAGAATACTATTAGACAATGAAAGTATATGGTAAAGTTTTTTTCTAGGAATAATTAGTCAGTTTATATTACAGTCTCAAGGTGTTTACTGTCCCTTTAGTCAGATCTAGCTTTGTGCTATCTTGTTGTGAGTCCTTGTTTAATGAAGATAACATTGTGATAAACCAAGATAATGATTATATAGAATACAATTTTTAATAATTATTTCTGTTATTAATTAAAGAGATATAAAGGTGCAAATGATGCTCTAATATATTAGATCAGTTTATTATTGTACCACTGATTGTATATAACTATGTATTTAAAGGGACAGTCTACACCTTGGTCATCTTAAAGTCTTACCTTAGAGTAAAGATGCAAATAGCCTCCTGCACCGTTTCTATATCATGCAGCATGGACAGTAAAAAAATTATTTAATTATTTTAAAATGAATATTGTTTCTGGCCACTTTAAAATGGCTGCCAAGTTCAGCCCACTGATAACATCATGATCTGGGCTGCATATGGCATCCAATCACAAATAGCTCACTAGCTGGATGCAACAGACTGTCATTGCTATTCAGGAGAGTGCCTAGATGCAGCCCAGATCATGATGTCATCAGTGGGCTGAGCTTGGCAGACATTATTAATTTTAAAATAACTTTTTTACTGTTCCTGCTGCATGATATAGAAAGGGGTTCAGGAGGCTAATTTGCAGCTAAATCTAAGGTAAGACTTTAAGATGACTAAGGTGTAGACTGTCCCTTTAACTCCAACGAAGTCAGCTATAGAGCAGCAATATACTACTGAGAGCTAGCTGAACATATCTGATAAGCCAATGACGAGAGGCACATGCTTGTAGCCACCAGTCAGCAGTCAGCTCCCAGTAGTACATAAGTTTGATAACAGAAGTTAAATTAAAAGTGTCATAAAATCACACACTCTGAATCATGAAAGTGTAATTCCCTTTACGTATGATTTAAGTAACAGAAAATGTCTGTGTGTAAAGTCTTGCTGGTGATTAATAATTTGGGTTGGTGAAGGTCGGGGTTAATTTGATATTGTTTTATTTACTGTTATAGGGACAGTAAAGTCAAAATTAAACAAATAGATTGGATAGAACATGACATTTCAAACAACTTTCCAATTTAGAACAAAATATGAGGGGGCGCTCTGTAGTAGTATATCTAATAAAATTGCATACATCAAATTATATATAAAGCATTCTAAATTATATATATATATATATATATATATATATATATATATATATATATGGCATATGCTTAAATAACATGTGAATCAAACTATATAATCCAATGTTCACGGGTGATGTTAGTCCCAACAATAGTCCCAATTGGGAAATTGGACTGGTAGCTGTTTAAAAAGTCCAATAGAACCAGATGGTCCAATTCTGCTTACGGAACCCAAGTGAATGGCTGCTCTCCTCCTCCTTACAGACTTGTCCGGATATGACTATAGAAGAAACAGAAGACAGAGGGGCGCCTCATGTGTACATCAGCATATCAATGAAGAACAGATAGAGTGTGCCAAATGGATACTCACATTTAGCCCAAGTACACTTATGTACTGGTAAAAACAGGCTGGTAACTTGGGTTGTACCAGCTAACCCTCTCCAGGTGAAGGTAAGATGAAGCAGGTGTAAACTGTCCGACTCAATGTATAGTGGATTCCCAATATTGGGATGTCAGGAACGGTAGCTATGCTACTTAGTAAGGTGCTACACCAATGCTTGTATAAAAACAAATTGTTTATTAAAAACAGTTAAAAAAGAAGTAACAAGCAATGGTTACAGATAACATAAAACAAATATGTTCTGTCTATACAACGCGTTTCTCAGCCTTAGCATCAGCTGTTTCATCAGGCATAAAGCACCTTACAACTGACTTATACTATATAAGTGCACACCCATAATGGGCGTGTAAAAGTGAATACATCATTAATAGATTAATTGGTAACTCCCAGCAACCATGTAACTGTAGTAAACACAAACCAAACTGTACACTTTTATACAAAAAAGATCAAAAATGCTTCCGAAATGTTTCACATTTATAGCAGACTTTGATAAAATGTATTAGTAATACAAATCTATATGTATACAGTATGACATACAAACCTGTGAAGTAAATATATATACAAAAATTACATATATTATATATATATATATATATAAGAGCTAGGAAAGGGAGGGCACTCTCAGGATTTATATACATCAAAGTTAGTTTATTGTTTATAACAACATTGTAGAAAGTCATTGTCAGGTTAGGAAATGTCCAGAAGAAGACCCAAATGCTAGGGTGAACTTAAACAACACCCTTGCACTCTGAGTTTAATCCAGGAAGTGACCCCACGACAACCTCCAAAAAACAAAGTACTCACGATATGGAGCAGGGTTAGCCTGTGCCAAAATAATTCATGATATCAGCCAGATAGACTTCTGAATAAGGAACTGGTTTCAGGAAATGTCTTCCACAGAATCAGGAGAGCAGGGATAGTCCACTTATACTCGGACAGAAGAAGGGTAAAACAGGAAACAGTTAATAATGCAGGAGTAAGTCATTTTTTATCAGGCAGTCTGAAGGTTAACACTGTGTAGACAGTCTTTGCAGAGTATGCAACAGGTAATCAGGCAGTTTAAGGGTTAACACTGAGTAGACAGTCTTTGCAGAGTATGCAACAGGTAATCAGGCAGTTTGAGAGTTAACAATGTGTAGACAGTCTTTGCAGAGTATGCAACAGGTAATCAGGCAGTTTGAGAGTAAACACTGTGTAGTCAGAACTTGCAGAATTAACAACATGTAATCAGGTAGTTTGAAGGTTAACACTGTGTTGTCAGAACTTACAGAGATAGCAACAGGTAAGCTGGTAGTTTGAAGGTTAACACTGATTAATCAGTACTTGTTGAGATTGGCAACATGATATCAAGCAGTTTGAAGGTTTACACTGAATAATTGTATTTGCAGAGTTTGGAAACAGGTAAACATGCAGATTGAAGGTTTCACAGAAATAACAGTATTTGAATAGTTTGGCCATACACAGAGTAGTCTGAATATGCAGGTTTGAAAGTTTCACAAAACAAATAGTACTTGCATTGTTTGGAGACAGGTAATCAGGAGGTTGAAGGTTAATCCAGCATAGTAAATCCTTGAAGAGATTGGCAACAGAAAAGCAGCAGTTAGAGAGATTCCTCAGCGAAATCCTATCAGAAGCCACAAAGTTAACAAACAAACGGGCACTGGAGAAACAGGAAGCCTAGAATAAAAAGCCTGGTTTTGACATCATCAGGAAGGGGTGGCTCAGACACCTGTCAATCAAGCACACAGAGAGGACTGCAGAGCTTCCCAGCAGCTGAGCGTGACAGTCATAAGGATAGGTCGACGTTTCGGCTTACATAGAAGCCTTCATCAAGACAGATGAACAACTATTAAACGAAGAAGAAAAAATAACAGATTTAAAAACACAAAACACAGCATCAATACGTAATCCCACCACCAAATTGTTTGCAGGCAGAAAAATAAACCCACAAATAATGAAAATAAACATGGAAAAAATAAAAAAAAAATGAAAATAAAAATAAGGCAAACCCATACACACAGCGCTAGGAGATACAACAATACAGTCCCTCCAATACTCTCAATCTGCTCTGGATATACACTGGTGGGGTATATATTATAATCTTAGCAAGCAAACAAAGCGTATGTAACCCAATTGTAGGTAAAACACCATACGGCTGCACAGTTTATGTGTTATGCAAAGTCCGGTATACGCTGGCCTGCCATATACATAAAAGACCCTTCATAAGAGACTAGCAAGTCCCCATACCTCATTAGAAGCTGCCTCAGACTCTGAGACCATATACAGTTGTTCTAATGTTTCAAAGCAGATAGGTGCACCATACAAAATACATTATACATTTAGCAACGAAAAGGCACAATATCACTTCCTGATGCTCATTTATCTCGCATCTGACAACCTGACATTGCGCGCAGTAGTCACGCTGGACCCTACCTTCAAAGAAAACCACAACCACGTATACAAGTATGTGCACATCTTAGTATTGCACTCGTAACACTTTCAAAAGACTCAACTAGGTCTACAGTCATGTGCACACCTTAGTATTGCACTAGTACCCCCTAAGTATATACACATGTACCTTACCAGCATTTGACAGTAGTTACAACCTTGCAAATCCACACTGCCGTTAATATGTGACCCACATGGTATAAGCTCAATAGGTAGTCTAACTTTCCAGTCCACAAATATAGATTAAACTCGGGCACTATGTAAGCAGACCGCACTATAGCAAGTGTATTGTCCCATGTCAGCTGCATGTCTTATGCATTACACACCCACCGTTAACAACATGTGGCGCCCACAGCCCTAGCAAAAACATAAACAACCCCCATGTTTTGGGCCACAATATTAAGAAGCAGACAAATTATATTACCTCACAACGGCGACTTGCAGCCGCACACAACACCACCAGCAAAACAGAATGCCATTAACAGAAACCGGAAACTATTTAAGCCCTGATCACCAGGCTCTCATTGGTTGGTAATAGGGGTGTGTTGAAAACACACCTGTAGCAGCTGTATCAACTACAGAGAAGTGCAGACAGTGCTGGATACTCTAATTAACTCAATTATAACCATGTTCAGCTGCTACAACAACAGCAGACACTATGGATGCTTAGAATTGGCAAGTGCCACAGATGTAAATAACATAGTAGATAAAGAATGGAAGCCATAATAAACCAGAGGTAAATGCATTCAGCTACTGTATAAACCAGAGAATACAACAAAATAAGGATGGGATTGCATATTCTCATTGTAATGCAGAGCAAATTAACGTTCCTCAAACGACCATAAATACATAGTCAAAGACATGACTAACAGTGTACAGATGTGAAAACCCAGAAATTAACGTTCCTCAAACGACCATAAATACATAGTCAAAGACATGACTACCAGTATACAGATGTGGAAACCCAAAACCAATATATGGGGTCCATCAGCCATTAGACACACCTCAAGTGGATGTCCCACTAGGAGGGGGGAGTATGCAGAACCAACACTAGAGGATATATAATAGTAGAATGAACCATATGACGGCACACACCAAGGTAGCACCCCAAAGTGTCAACACACTACGCATCATTTAGTTTTGAAATGGGTAACCCATCCAGTGTAACATCCCAGCAGAGAGGGGGACAAGAGAGAAAAAAAAAAATCATATTTTTTTGTTGGTTCTGCATACTCCCCCCTCCTAGTGGGACATCCACTTGAGGTGTGTCTAATGGCTGATGGACCCCATATATTGGTTTTGGGTTTCCACATCTGTATACTGGTAGTCATGTCTTTGACTATGTATTTATGGTCTTTTGAGGAACGTTAATTTCTGGGTTTTCACATCTGTACACTGTTAGTCATGTCTTTGACTATGTATTTATGGTCGTTTGAGGAACGTTAATTTGCTCTTCATTATAATGAGAATATGCGATCCCATCCTTATTTTGTTGTATTCTCTGGTTTATACAGTAGCTGAATGCAGTTACCTCTGGTTTATTATGGCTTCCATTCCTTATCTACTATGTTATTTACATCTGTGGCACTTGCCAATTCTAAGCATCCATAGTGTCTGCTGTTGTTGTAGCAGCTGAACATGGTTATAATTGAGTTAATTAGAGTATCCAGCACTGTCTGCACTTCTCTGTAGTTGATATAGCTGCTACAGGTGTGTTTTCAACACACCCCTATTGCCAACCAATGAGAGCCTCGTGATCAGGGCTTAAATAGTTTCCGGTTTCTGTTAATGGCATTCTGTTTTGCTGGTGGTGTTGTGTGCGGCTGCAAGTCGCCGTTGTGAGGTAATATAATTTGTCTGCTTCTTAATATTGTGGCCCAAAAGATGGGGGTTGTTTATGTTTTTGCTAGGGCTGTGGGCTCCACATGTTGTTAACGGTGGGTGTGTAACGCATAAGACATGCAGCTGACATGGGACAATAATCTTGCTATAGTGCGGTCTGCTTACATAGTGCCCGAGTTCAATCTAGTGCAATACTAAGGTGTGCACATGACTGTAGACCTAGTTGAGTCTTTTGAAAGTGTTACGAGTGCAATACTAAGATGTGCACATACTTGTGTACTTGTTTGTGGTTTTCTTTGAAGGTAGGGTCCAGCGTGACTACTGCACGCAATGTCAGGTTGTCAGATGTTGTTATAAACAATAAACTAACTTTGATGTATATAAATCCTGAGAGTGCCCTCCCTTTCCTAGCTCTTATCTACAATCTATTGAGGATTGCACCCAGGTGCTTCATTATTAATTGAAGCTGGAGTGCTGGAACACGTGCTAATTGGATAATTATATATATATATATATATATATATATATATAAAATCACAATGTTGGGGACATGTATAACTATATCATCCATCACAGGTGCCATACTTATAATCTTTATACCCTTATTCATTTTTTTTAGCCAATAATGATGAACTAATTCAACTGATATTGAGATTTTGAGGTTAATGGGAAAAAAATGTATATATTACTGCGTGAAGTGCAATCCTACCGGGTTTACGATTATAACATGTTATGCTCTGTTCAAATCCCTCTGATTATCTGGATTCAGATCGTATATTTCTTGTAATGTTCCATTATTGTATCGTTTTCCAAATAAATGTTGTATCTCATAACCGAATATAAAGACGATATAAGGGGCATATAATGTTGAGCCGATACTGGCTAATAATAGCCAAACAGATGAGACTCCTCCATTTTCCGGAATGAATCCAATTAGGATTTCCTATTCATAATGATGTCACTCTGATTAGCCAGTGGTGTGATTAGCTACGAGTGACGCATGACAAGAGACGTGTAATGTGAGGACTGAGTCGGTTGCATGTCTGTCAATCTACTATCTGACGTTGACCCAATAGAGTAGTGTCTATTTCTAATGAATGAATGTAATTAATAACACCTACACTAGCCGTGACCTAATCCTATGAGATGATAAATGGGCTATTGTACATGTTATAATGATATGATGGTGTCTATATCACTCCTAAAAGATATATATTAAAGTTACTATAAGTATACATGTCGATAAATGCCCGTTGATATGTGAAATATTGTCTATATATATCAAAATCTAATATAGGACAACTTGATCTTTAGTGTAGTGTGTGATCAAATATTTATATATAATAGTTATAAAATAGACATATGTCTCCCAATGGATGTGAAACTACGTGCCTACATCTAAAGTATGTGAATGTGTGTAAACGATTATAATTAAGAAATACAAACTAAAGCTATTACCAAGTGTCTGTATTTGTGATTTAAGTATGTGACAAGAATAGCTTCTTATGTTCTAATTATTATTACTGTGCTGTCCATAATCCAGAACATAGAGTGTACTATTCTAACTAATAATATACTAATAATGAAAGGTGTTTGTGTACTTTATATAGAATATATATTGTAAAGATAAAACTAATATCTGTTAACAAGTGTATCTAATACGAATTAAGCTAATCTATATTGAATAGATGTTTCTATACTAATAAAGAGAGGACATCTGAGATTTATCTATAGGTGTATAATGGTATATAATGGCGATGTACCTAAAATGGTTGTCCTCCTATATGTTAACTATATAACATCTGAGATTTATCTATGGGTATATTTGGTATTTATCTATAGGTATAGAATGTGATGTAATGACAATATACTTAATATGGTTGTTATCCTATGTGTTAACTGTATGCGACGATTAACTAATATAACTCTATATTTGTGATTTAAGTATGTGATACTAATAGCTTCTTGTGTTCTAATTATTATTACTGTGCTTTTCAAAACCAGTGCAAATAAATAGAATTATTTGAGTGCACTATTCTAACGTAATAATAGACTAATAATAATGGGTGTTTGTGTACTTATATAAAATATATACTGTTAAGTAAAAACTGATGTCTGATAAGACAAGTGTATCTAATTCAAATTGAGCTAATCTATAATAGACAGATGTCTCTATACTATTAGATAGAGAATGTCTGAGATTTATCTATAGGTGTATAAAGGTACTTATATAAAATATATACTGTTAGGATAAGACTAATGTCTGATAAAACAAGTGTATCTAATTCAAATTGAGCTAATCTATAATAGATGGATGTCTCTATAATACTAAATAGAGGACATCTGAGATTTATCTATAGGTGTATAATGGAATATAATGATAATATTTCTAAATTAGTTGTCCTAATATGTGTTAACTATATAACGTTTAAGATTTATCTATATGTGTATTTGGTATTTATCTAAAGGTGTATAAAGGTATATAATGACAATATACCTACAAATGGTTATCCTCCTATGTGTTAACTATATGTGGCAATTCACTATTATAAATCAATATGCAAGATATTTCACCCATATTTTAGAACCTCTATGATGGTATTTTCCTATATTAAAATCTCTATGAGTTAGATTAGTAAAGGATGGTATCAGAATGAGCCGAATATAATACTGGCTAATATGCAAATAATTAAAGTGCTAGCAACACTTATATAATAGTCAATAAAATTGTTCTACATTATCATATAGGCAAAAAATAGACAATGAATCAAACCACACGGTCAAATGGTAGGCCATTAGTATGTGACCAACATTGATATATGCAGACTACTAGAGGGGAATAGACTTCCCTCATAAACTAGTAGGTAAGTAGTAGCCTCTTCTCTAAGTATAAAAATATACAAACATATCAAAAAGCAGCTAGATCAATGACCTCATTTAGACCAGAGGAAAAGAGGGACTGGAAACGATAAATCCAGTATGTCTCCCTCTGGCGTAAATGAGTGTATCTGTTGCCCCTATTGGAGCATGGTATGCTCTCTAATGGAGTGATCACAAATGTATTTTGTTTGTCATGTTGTAGGACACTGTGTCTTGAGACACTATGTTTCAGTGAACCAATTCTTAAATTCCTGTTGTGATCACTCCATCTTCTGCGCACCTTCCTGCACGTACGGTCTATATATTGTATTCCACACTCACATGTGAGAACATAGATAATGTGGGTTGTTGAAGGTTGGGGGTTAATTTGATATTTGTTTGTGTACTGTTAAAGGGACAGTAAAGTCAAAATTAAAATTAAATGAATTGAATAGAACATGACATTTCAAACAACTTTCCAATTTACTTATATTATCATTTGTGCTTAGTTCTCTCAGTATCCTTTGTTAAATCTATCTATCTATTGGGTTCTTGTAAAGCGTGGCTATTCACCCGTAAGGGTCTCAAAGCGCTGAGGGTTGCAGTTCAGTCGAAGAGCCAGGTCTTGGGGTCCTTTCTGAACTTACTTAGGGTGGTAGCTTGTCTGAGGTGCAGCGGGAGGGTGTTCCAAGTCTTGGCTGCCAGGTGAGAGAAGGATCTGCCTCCCGCTGTGGCTTTCCTGATGCGGGGATGACAGCGAGGGCTTGGTAGGCCGATCGAAGTTGTCTGGTAGGGGTGTAGAAGGTAACGCGGTGGTTCAAGTATTCGGGACCGATGTTGTGGAGGGCCTTGAATGCGTGGGTGAGAAGCTTGAAGGTTATTCTTTTGTTGATGGGGAGCCAGTGCAGGTCCCGCAGGTGTTTGGTGATGTGGCATTGACGAGGGATGTCAAGGATTAGTCTGGCCGAGGAGTTCTGGATGCGCTGTAGTCTCTTTTGGAGCTTGATGGTGGTGCCGGCGTAGAGTACATTACCATAGTCCAGTCGGCTGCTGACAAGGCCATGAGTGACAGTCTTCCTGGTCTCGGTTGGGATCCATTTGAAGATCTTTCGCAGCAGGTGAAGTGTGTGGAAGCATTCAGATGAGAAGGCGTTGATTTGCTGGTCCATGGAGAGCGATGAGCCCAGGATGACGCCTAGATTTCGTGCATGGTTGGTGGGGGTTGGAGGGTGTCCGAGGGCTGTGGGCCACCATGAGTTATTCCAAGCGGACGTGGTGGGACAGAGGAGGAGGACTTTGGCCTTGTCTGCATTCAACTTTAGGCAGTTGTAGTTCATCCAGGTGGCGACTGATGTCAGCCCTTCGTGGACATTTCTCTTGGCTGTGGTGGGGTCACTGGTGAGTGAGATGATTAGCTGGGTGTCGTCGGTGTAGGAGATGATGTTGAGGTTGTGTCGTCGGGCGATGGCAGAGAGAGGGGCCATGTAGATGTTGAAAAGGGTGGGGCTCAGTGAAGAGTCTTGGGGTACACCACAGCTGATTTCTGTGGGCTTGGAGGTGAAGGGTGGGACTCTAACTTTCTGGGTTCTGCCGGTGAGGAAGGAGGTGAACCATTCCAGGGCTTTGTCGCATATGCCGGCATTGTGTAGTCGGTTGCGGAGGGTGAGGTGGGAGACAGTGTCGAATGCTGCTGAGAGGTCTAGGAGAATGAGGGCGGCGGTCTCTCCTCGGTCGAGTAGGGCGAGGATGTCATCTGTGGCAGCGAGGAGGGTGGTCTCGGTGCTGTGGTTGCTCCTGAAACCGGATTGGGAGGGGTCCAGGGTGTGGTTGGCTTCGATGTAGTCAACGAGTTGCACGTTGATGGACTTCTCAATGACTTTGGCAGCAAAGGGGAGCAAAGAGATTGGGCGGTAGTTCTTCGGATCATTGGGGTCAGCCGTGGGTTTTTTCAGTAGGGGTTTTAATACTGCGTGCTTCCAGTCATCCGGGAAGGTGCCGTTTTCGATGGAGCAGTTGATGGTGCTGCAGAGCTCGGGGCCGATGGTGTCACCCGCTTTGTTGAAAATGTGATGCGGGCATAGGTCCGAGGGTGCTCCGGAGTGGATTGATCTCTTGATTCTGATGGTGTCCTCTGTGGTGAGGGGGCTCCAGATGGTCAGTGGGGGGTAGGCGGTGGTGTATTTGGGTTGGTGGGTGGGCGAGTTCTGGGGCGCGAAGCTGTCATAGATGTCGACGATCTTGCGGTGGAAGTACATTGCAAGGTTATCGCAGAGGTCCTGGGAGGGCGGGATGTCGTTGGTGTTGCTCTTGGTATTGGAGAATTCCTTGATGACTGTGAATAACTCCTTGCTGTTGTGGACGTTGGCATTGATTCTATCTATATAGTAATTATATAGTAATTATAGGTGAACTCAGACAGCTGAGTTTGCAAGAACATTTATAGCTGTTATACATAGTTACAAACACTGCTGCACAGAGTGCTAAATACACGTGCACGCCCCTAAGCTCATATAATATCAGCCTCCTAGGTTTATTCTATAACAAAGGATACCAAAAGAACAAAGCAAATTATATAATAGCAGTAAATTTTGAAAGTTGGGTAAAATTACTGCTCTATCTGAATTATCAGTGTTTAACTTTCACTGTCTGTTTTGGTTTCTGTCTTTGATGATGTTTTCCTAATTATTCTGTGATGTTGTGTTTTTTTAATTATACAAAAAACACAAAATACTGGTCTGGATTACAATCACTTTTTATTTGCAAGGAAAAAAAACCATTGTATATATCATTATATAGTAAAAAGCAGCATTACATGATATATGCACACAATGGTATAAATATACCTAACACTGATATTGTGTCTCTTGAAATAAAATCAGTTTCCCCTCAGTAATTCCTCTGGTATATAACATGTACAATGCTAAGCATCTATTGCTATAAGAAAAGGTTTATCCACATGATATGCACATTAAATATATCTTCCAGATGTCAATCATTTCAAATGTTATGTACAGAATTAAGGTGGCGCAATGTGTAATTGCTAATTCCCAATTCTTGGTAGCCAATATAATATATATATATATATATATATATATATATATATATATATATATATATATATATATATATATATATATATTTACATGGAAAGTGTACTATTTACTCCTGTTACTGACAGGAAATATGACCAATATGCGTAAGTATAAAACAAATATGTTTAATGGTGATTATATTAAAATCCCATATGGGTAGACAACCTAAAAAACAATACTTAAAAACTTAAAAACCTAGTAAAAGCTTTTATCTAGACACCGATGAAAGTATGTATCAGATATTCGTAAATAAAAAATAATAAAAATAAATAAAAATAGCAATCATTATTCACTTATATATGATGACAGTAGAAGTCGTATTATAACCGTGATACTAAATAGGAGGAACACTTTGTATAAAGTGGTCTACAACATATATAAACTTCTAGCAGCTATAACATTAAGATTCTTAAGATTAAGATTGAAGTAAAATGTAATCTGCACTTAAACCAAATGGTTTTCAGGTGTTGCTATCGAGTTAGATAACATTAGAGATGCGTGATACTTGTTTAAATCGGAGATGATGTTTCTGGTAATAAAGTCTCTGTTCTAAATTCAACGGATATTAATCACAAACTTGCAGATATTAAGAAGATAAAGTCTCTAACTGTATCAATAAAAGAAGCAAGCTGCAATGGTGTTACTTAGATTGTTTTCTTTTCCTGTTTGAGTTGTTATGCAGTAAATTTTGTATCACAGTCGTGTTAGTTTTCTCAATTTGTGTCAGGTTCCGTGTATATACCTTTAAATGTGCTCACTACTCCCTATAAAAGGCCCCTCCTCTAGCAACTCATTGCTAGGTAATTTGTTCAGTTTGACTAAATGTCTATAGTGAATTGTGTCTAGCCATTCTCTTGAGAACCGAATTTGCATTTAAAGAAATTTACAACTAAGCTTAACATTATAGCTACCAGTTTACAGCAACCGGATTTTACAATTAACAGTTCCTCTGTTAATCTTGTTACCTTTTACTTCAACAGTGTATCTACTTCCAGCAGGAACCAGAGCTTGACTGTTCCTCCCAGCAAACAGTTTCACCAGTCTGCAGCACTGCACTTCTCCCTCATTCAGTGTATACCACACAGCACCTGGAGCCTGTGACCTCATCAGACGCAGTCTGTTACAGGCATTTGAGTGAAGTACATGGAGTAACGGTAACCTTTTTTATAATATCAAAACAGAATCTGCCTTTTGGATTTCTAACTAAAGACTTATGGTAATTACTAACAGCAACTTATAATTGCATGAGACTTTAAATAGTACAACTTGCCTAATTGAAGTCACGCTTTCAGCAATTCATTACCAAACCAAAAAAGACTGTATTTGCATTGAATCTGTGAGGTGTTGAATTTACTTGCATATGAATGGACTGTTTATTATAATATCATTGTAAAGAAGGTTCATTGTGGCTTTATTACTCTGCTTTTCTAACAGCTAAGCATGCATTTCATCTGCTTCTTACTAACTTGAGAATTTAACTATTTCACCTCCATTTGACATGTGCTCTCAGTATATTACTCAAAGAATTACTCCTGCTTAAGCTACAGTTTATTAAGTATTAATACAGTTTGGAATTACTTGTTGAAGTGTTATATATTTCAAAACAGAACTACCATATAAATATAACAACTTAAACTATTGTGATTTATAGGAATCTAAATTTGGGATTCAAATCTTAGATTTCCCTATCTAGGCCTATGACTAAGTTGTCAACCCCCAGTCAATGAGCAAAACAAGACTCCTAAGAAAATCTAATGAGTCAAGGTTTGGTGTGAAACTGGGTGGTATAATTAATTAAATATTAGTTTGCACGTGTAATCCATATTCTATATAAAATAATCCTTACATATTACCTAGCCCATAAAAAAGAAATAAACTACCTAAGCACTCCTATGGATCTTACTGAATTATCTAACAGAGTGGGTGCTATGGCACAGAATATGGATTTAATGCTCCATGGTCTTAGAGATATACAGTCAGAACATGAGAGTTTAAGGAAGTTTATTAATGATCATATGTCTCAAAAAGGCACTCCAGTTGATAATTACCCAGAACCACAGGTTGTAGCTCCAGAAAAATTTTCAGGCTTAAGAGCAAACTTCAGAGACTTTAAAAATTAATGTATTCATTCATTTATTATTTTCATTAAAGCCTAGAACTTATCCTAATGAGAAAATAAAAGTTTTGACTGTGATATCTTATTTATCTGGCGAACCAAGGAAATGGGCAAATTCCTTTTATGAAAAGAATGATCCCATATTGAATTTGCTGGATTCATTTTTTTGAAGCAATGACTGTCCTGTATGAAGACAGAGACAAACAAAATACAGCTGAATCCTCCATTAGAGCACTCCGTCAGGGTAAGAGGCCTGTGGAGGAGTACATTACGGATTTCAAGGGTTGGGCACCTGATACAGAATGGAATAGTGCCGCCCTGAGGAGCCAATTTTAACTTGGATTGTCTGACCAAATAAAGGATGAATTGGCACGTACTGAGATACCGACGGATTTGGAGGCTTTGATACTACTATGCATATCTATTGACAGACGCTTGAGAGAAAGAAGGTCTGAAAGGACATCCTCAGACCATATTGTTAAAAGATCTTATTCCTACATCCCCACTCCTGTTAACAGGAGTACTGAGGAACCGATGGAAGTCGCCTTTGTCAGGGGCCCATTAAAGGCCGAAGAAAAGGCTAGACATTGTGTCCATAATCTTTGTCTCTACTGCGCTGCAAAGGATCATTGTGTTAAGGACTGTCCTATCCTACAAAGATCTAAGAAGGGTAAGATAACAAATCCAATACCTCTTGTTAGGTCTAAATCCTCATTTTCTTCAAATTTATCTTTCTCAATCTCCCTACAGTGGGACCGGCAACTTGTAACCTCACGAGCAGTGATTGATTCTGGAGCAACTGGAAACTTTATTGATTATGATTTTGTGCACTTTAACTGTATTCCTTTAATAAAGAAAGAATTTTCACTAGCAATTACAGTTGTGGATGGTTCTTTAATAAAATCTGGTCCTATAACTCACCATACTATACCCCTTACACTGACAGTAGCTTCAAAACATATTGAGTCATGTGTTTTTGATGTTATATCTACTCTGCTTTTTCCTGTGATTTTAGGTCTTCCCTGGTTAAGATCACACCAACCAACTATTCATTGGTCTAATAATTCCATAAACTTCGACTCTAAACATTGTTTAGAAGTGTGTAATCCCAATCTAACTCTTAGTATTATGCAAATTTCCAAGGCTGACATTCCATCCTGTTATTCTGATTTCTTAGATGTTTTTGATAAGAAAGAGGCACAGAGTCTACCACCCCATAGACCCTATGATTGCCCCATTGACCTGCTTCCTGGATCCTCAATACCATATGGTCGTATTTATCCCATGTCAGAACCTGAGCTTAAGAATTTGAAGGAATACCTTGATGAAAATTTAAAGAAAGGTTTTATTAGACCATCAAAATCACCTGCCGGTGCAGCTATGTTTTTGTCAGAAACAAAGATCAAAGTCTCAGACCAATCATTGATTATAGAGAGCTAAATAACCGTACAAAGAAGAACAGGTACCCCCTACCGCTCATACCTGAGCTCATAGAGAGACTCAGAGGTTCTACAATATACACCAAGTTAGATCTGAGGGACGCATATAATCTCGTCAGGATGAGGAAGGGGGACAAATGGCTGACGGCCTTCCATACTAGGTACGGTTTATTCGAATATAGAGTGATGCCTTTTGGGCTTTGTAATGCCCCCGCCACCTTTCAGTGTTTCATGAATGACGTTTTCCATGATCTCTTAGATGTCTCAATGGTAGTATACTTAGATGACATCCTCATTTATTCTGAGACTCTTCAGCAGCATGTGAAAGATGTCCGTGAGGTTCTCTCCAGATTAAGAACTAATTCTTTATACGCAAAGGCAGAAAAGTGTATTTTTCATACGGACACCATCTCCTTCTTGGGTTATAAGATCTCCCCATCTGGAATATGCATGGAAAATGACAAAGTCAAGGCCATTATGGATTGGGCAATACCAGAGTCAAAGAAGGAAGTTCAGAAATTCCTAGGCTTTGCTAATTTCTACAGACGTTTCATCCAAGGATTTTCATCTATAGTTAAACCTCTTACATCTCTTACTAAGAAGGATTGTAAATACACTTGGAATCCACAAGCACATCAAGCTTTTCTTTCATTAAAGGAAAGTTTCATTACAGCACCCATTTTACAATTCCCAGACCCAGCACTCCAATATATTTTGGAGGTGGATAACGTTTTATTGCTCTCACTACATATGGTTTCAATCATATAAAGACTCATCAAGCAAGAGATATTTCAAGTAGATCTTTACCTTTAACAACTTCTACAGAAGGTCTCCTGTACCATAATGAGAAACTATATATACCTCCTAATCTTAGAAACGAAATACTTAAATCAGCTCATGACTCTTCTCTCTGGTCATCCTGGAATACGGAAAACCCTACATCTTTTACAGAGGGATTTTTGGTAGCCAAAAAATGGAAAAAACAGTGTGCGACTACATCAAATCCTGTGCTATATGTTGTACTTCAAAAAATCCAAAGAATCATCCTTATGGTTTACTAATGTCAATGCCCATTGCAGATAGACCATGGCAAAGCATTGCAATGGACTTCATTGTTGAATTGCCATCTTCTTCAAACTATAATACAATTCTTGTAGTGAATGACTTATTCTCTATAATGGTTAATTTTGTACCCCTTTCAGGTTTACCAACAGCCCAAGAAACTTCTCAAGTATTCTTAAACAACATTGTCAAGCTCCATGGTCTACCTGACTCTGTTACCACCGACAGAGGTTCACAGTTCACCTCTAAATTTTGGTCACAACTTTGTAAGACTTTACAAATTGATAGGCGCTTATCCAGTGCTTATCACCCCCAGACGAATGGACAGACAGAACGTACCAATCAAACCTTGGAGCAATACTTGCATTGTTTCTGTACTGTCCAACAAAACAATTGGAGTTCTTTATTACCCACTGCAGAATTCGCTTTTAACAATACCGTTAATAACTCCAGTAAACTTACCCCATTCTATGTGAATTATGGTTTTCACCCATCTTATCATCTGGCAAAAAGATCTGAAAGCACATCTCCTCTTGTAAATGATACCATAAACGTTATTGCACAGGGGTTTTCTGTTCTTAAGGATATTCTACAGCAAGCTAAAAAAAAAAAAAAAATTGTATTATGACCTTAGAAGAACACCTGCACCAGAATACAAAATAGGTGATTTGGTTTGGCTATCAACTAAGTTCTTGAGACTCCAGGTCCCCAATAAAAAACTCAGCAGTTTATTCATTGGGCCATTTCCAATATCTAAAGTCATAAACCGCAATGCTGTCACCTTACAGTTACCTCCATCCTACAAATGTCACCCTACCTTTCATGTTTCTTTGTTGAAGCCTTATTATCCAGTAAGAGGACAAAGCCGGTCATTCAATGACATAGTAGTACCTCCAGATGACTCTCTGTATGAAGTTGAAACCATCCTTGACTCCCGTTATTTCAAAGGAAAATTGGAATATCTTGTAAGATGGAAAGGATATAGTTCAGAAGAGGATGCATGGGAACCTTCCATTAATTTGGCGGGTCCTCGTCTAGTCTCTCTTTTTCATAGACGTTGTCCTGAACGCCCGAAGCCTTGATCCTCTGAGCGGCTCTTTTTGAGGGGGTGTACTGTCAGGTTCCGTGTATATACCTTTAAATGTGCTCACTACTCCCTATAAAAGGCCCCTCCTCTAGCAACTCATTGCTAGGTGATTTGTTCAGTTTGACTAAATGTCTATAGTGAATTGTGTCTAGCCATTCTCTTGAGAACCTAATTTGCATTTAAAGAAATTTACAACTAAGCTTAACATTATAGCTACCAGTTTACAGCAACCGGATTCTACAATTAACAGTTCCTCTGTTAATCTTGTTACCTTTTACTTCAACAGTGTATCTACTTCCAGCAGGAACCAGAGCTTGACTGTTCTTCCCAGCAGTTTCGCCAGTCTGCAGCACTGCACTTCTCCCTCATTCAGTGTATTCCACACAGCACCTGGAGCCTGTGACCTCATCAGACGCAGTCTGTTACAGGTATTTGAGTGAAGTACATGGAGTAACGGTAACCTTTTTTATAATATCAAAACAGAATCTGCCTTCTGGATTTCTAACTAAAGACTTATGGTAATTACTAACAGCAACTTATAATTGCATGAGACTTTAAATAGTACAACTTGCCTAATTGAAGTCACGCTTTCAGCAATTCATTACCAAACCAAAAAAGACTGTATTTGCATTGAATCTGTGAGGTGTTGAATTTACTTGCATATGAATGGACTGTTTATTATAATATAATTGTAAAGAAGGTTCATTGTGGCTTTATTACTCTGCTTTTCTAACAGCTAAGCATGCATTTCATCTGCTTCTTACTAACTTGAGAATTTAACTATTTCACCTCCATTTGACATGTGCTCTCAGTATATTACTCAAAGAATTACTCCTGCTTAAGCTACAGTTTATTAAGTATTAATACAGTTTGGAATTACTTGTTGAAGTGTTATATATTTCAAAACAGAACTACCATATAAATATAACAACTTAAACTATTGTGATTTATAGGGATCTAAATTTGGGATTCAAATCTCAGATTTCCCTATCTAGGCCTATGACTAAGTTGTCATCCCCCAGTCAATGAGCAAAACAAGACTCCTAAGAAAATCTAATGAGTCAAGGTTTGGTGTGAGACTGGGTGGTATAATTAATTAAATATTAGTTTGCACATGTAATCCATATTCTATATAAAATAATCCTTACAATTTGTCATGATTATCGTGATTAACACATTTATGAGTGTAAGTTGATTTAAGCTGTTAATAAATACAAGTCTTCGGCACTAAGGCCAAATAGTACCTTATATTCCAGTTCACAGTGCACTGTAAAAGATGTCGTTATTTGGTGGTGGGGGTGAATCTCCGGTATTTCAAATGGAGTTCAAGCATACAGTCTCCCATATGGAAAGCGATCTCCAATCCCGGATGCTGGTCACTTCACCTTTTATTTCCCTTTTGTGAATCCTTTTGTTGGGGTAGCAGTTCTGCTACACAGGCTTCTTTGCTGTTTGAGACGGGTCTTTGGAGTGTCATTGTGGGTCTTTACCTCCTTTCCATACTCTGTGTTCTTGGATTTATTTGTCCAGTTCTTTGCTGGGGTAGCAGTTCTGCTATATGTGCTTTTTTGCTGCTTAAGGTGGGTCCTTGGAGTGTCAATGCGGGACCTCTGTGGATCCGTTTTTTACTCCTCTCCGTATTCTGTATCTTTGAATCGATATATCACTTTCCACGTAAATATTTATATATATATATATACACACACACATATATAAACACACACACACACACATATATATATATATATATATATTATATTATATTGGCTACCAAGAATTGGGAATTAGCAATTACACATTGCGCCACCTTAATTATTCACAATATATTTTAAACATTTTTGGGATAACGTTTTTAAAGGTGAGCTTATTTCCCACTCTAACCAGACAGTTACAATCTCTTTTTTATTAATTGTCAATCATTTAAGACTGATGTTCTTGTTTATATAATTGTCTAACACTCTATTCATATAAAGACTCCTTTATTCTGTAAATGTAATTATTTTTTCCCCTATGTGAATCAAATGTACAACTCCTAACACTGTCATATTAATAAACAACACTGGGGGTGTTTTGGTAATGAATGTTTGTATAAACTGGTCAGTATGAGAGCAGATTTGTATATTCCTGTGTCGTATTTGGATTCTATCACATTTATATGAGAAAAACTGAGGTACACATATATAGAGGCACAAAGGACAGCAGGAGAGCACTTCCAATTCGAGGCTTCTATAACTGGAGTTTAGAAAGTATTATTACAATAACATCTCTTTTGATGCTTCTATTTAGAGAGTTTGTCCTCTTTAGGATAATTGTATAAAGGTTTGTACACTGTGTATATAAAGTTTATTTGTGTGTAAATATTTGGTGTTTTGTGATACCTGATTTCAATAAAAACCTTTTTCCACTTTCTAAATGTGGGAAAGGTTTCTTCCCTTGTGGATACTTTCATGTTTTCTCAGATTACTCATTTGTGTAAAACTATTTCCACACTCTGTACATGTGAAAGGCTTTTCCCCTGTGTGAATCCGTTCATGCTTTTTCAGATCACTCTTCCATGTAAAAGTTTTTCCACACTCTGTACATGTGAAAGGCTTTTCCCCTGTGTGAATCCTTTCATGCCTTTTCAGATCACTCTTTTCTGTAAAACATTTTCCACACTCTGTACATGTGAAAGGCTTTTCCCCTGTGTGAATCCTTTCATGCCTTTTCAGATCACTCTTTTCTGTAAAACATTTTCCACACTCTGTACATGTGAAAGGCTTTTCCCCTGTGTGAAATCTTTCATGTTTTCTCAGACTACTCTTTTCTGTAAAACATTTTCCACAATCTGTACATGTGAAAGGCGTTTCCCCTTTGTGAAATCTTTCATGTTTTCTCAGACTACTCTTTTTCGTAAAACTTTTTCCACACTCTGTACATGTGAAAGGCTTTTCTCCTATGTGACTTCTTCCATGATTTTTAAGATCACTCTTCAATGTAAAACTTTTTCCACACTCTGTACATGTAAAAGGCTTTTCCCCTGTGTGAATCCTTTCATGCCTTTTCAGATCACTCTTTTCTGTAAAACATTTTCCACACTCTGTACATGTGAAAGGCTTTTCGCCTGTGTGAAATCTTTCATGTTTTCTCAGACTACTCTTTTCAGTAAAACTTTTTTCACACTCTGTACATGTGAAAGGCTTTTCTCCTGTGTGACTTCTTTCATGATTTTTCAGATCACTCTTCCATGTAAAACTTTTTCCACACTCTGTACATGTAAAAGGCTTTTCTCCTGTGTGACTTCTTACATGTCTTTTCAGATCACTCTTCCATGTGAAACTTTTTCCACACTCTGTACATGTGAAAGGCTTTTCTCCTGTGTGACTTCTTTCATGATTTTTCAGATCACTCTTCCATGTAAAACTTTTTCCACACTCTGTACATGTGAAAGGCTTTTCTCCTGTATGAATCATTTCATGCCTTTTCAGATCACTCTTCCATGTAAAACGTTTTCCACACTCTGTACATGTGAAAGGCTTTCCCCCTGTGTGAATCCTTTCATGCCTTTTCAGATCACTCTTTTCTGTAAAATATTTCACACCCTCAGTACATGTGTTTGGCTTCTCATCTGTGTGAATGTTGTGGTGTTCTAGGAGATGAGACTTATATCTAAAGCTTTTCTCACATTCTGTACATTTGAAATGTTTCTCCTTTGTATGAATCATTTGGCTAGACTGTAGAATTTTCTCTTTAAAATGTTTTGAAAACTCAGTAAATGTTTGTGGCTTATCCTCAGGGATAATCATTTCACTAGATAAGGCATAATTCTTGTCCTCTTGTTTGATGACTAAATTACTCTCTGTACATAGTGATTGCTGCCCAGTTCCTGCCAATTCACCATCTTCTTTAAATATCTGCTGTGATTTCTCCAATGTTTGTGAATAATCATTAGTGTCTAAAAATGTTGGAGGCTGTGGTATCATTCTGATGCTTGCTGTAGTGAAGGATGGATATGAACTATTCATGTGCTTGTCTACATAAAAAGAAATTAAATAAAGAAAAATAACAATATGTATTCTTTATAATATAATCCATTTAAATAAAAAATCATATTAGTTTATACGCAAAACAAAATGTCTTCCATTTTTTTGTTTATTTTTAAATTTATTTACTTATAAATCGTAAATTAAAAAATGATGACAAAGAATGTTGCATAATGTTCTCAGCCAGGGAACAAGTACATCTGTATTCCGGGCAAGAGAGGTGGCATCCAACATCCTCATTTAACATTGCACAAGCAAGTGCACATACAGTGCTGCACGGCTCATGCTCAACCAGTTGGGTGAGAACATGATGTCTTAATCATCACAGACTAATAATCAGTTTGAGATGTTTTGAGAGGGTAAGAAGCAGTGATTTTACAATACTTTTAAGCTTCAGCTGAGGTTGTTTAATGTATATAAACAGCCAAAAACTTTATTAGCTTAATAATATTTACTGCAAAATTAAGCACACAAATCAGGGGCGGTTCTGGGGTGGTGTAAGGAATCCATATCCTTTTCCCTTTAGGACCACGCTGTCACACTACTGTGTGTTAATCCAAACCACTCTCCCTACTTAACTGCTACCTTGATGTTTAACAGGTGCTTTGTTATTTTGTTCAAGCAAGGAACACAGCCATAGAAACTCTCAGCTCAAGTTTTCTATATTTTGTTCTACCTGGATTTATTAGTTGCCTCTCAAAAATTAAGAACTTTGGATTTTGCTGTTCAGCACTTTTTACATTCCTGGTTGCAGAGTAATTGACGTCATTCAGGTTTCCCTCTAACGGAGTTTCATTTCCATATAGGAATCCTGTTTCCAATTTATTGAACTATTCTCTACAACTTACCATACTCCTATGTAGTTGTCGATGACAGCTAAACATTTCTACAGAGATAAATCTTCGAGATTATAACTACCGCTCCGTGTTATTGTAACTCTGACACACCCACTGGCTCGTCATCATCCTCTCAGCTGACTCCGGGTAAACCACCTACATCACCAGTATTGAGGATTCCTGCTCAGCCGCAGCATTACTGATAGCCATAGTGTAAACAACATTCAAGCAGTGTTGCTTCCTCTGAGTTCCATAACGGAGGTTCTATACAGGGAGTGCAGAATTATTAGGCAAATTAGTATTTTGACCACATCATCCTCTTTATGCATATTGTCTTACTCCAAGCTGTATAGGCTCGAAAGCCTACTACCAATTAAGCATATTAGGTGATGTGCATCTCTGTAATGAGAAGGGGTGTGGTCTAATGACATCAACACCCTATATCAGGTGTGCATAATTATTAGGCAACTTCCTTTCCTTTGGCAAAATGGGTCAAAAGAAGGACTTGACAGGCTCAGAAAAGTAAAAAATAGTGAGATATCTTGCAGAGGGATGCAGCACTCTTAAAATTGCAAAGCTTCTGAAGCGTGATCATCGAACAATCAAGCGTTTCATTCAAAATAGTCAACAGGGTCGCAAGAAGCGTGTGGAAAAACCAAGGCGCAAAATAACTGCCCATGAACTGAGAAAAGTCAAGCGTGCAGCTGCCAAGATGCCACTTGCCACCAGTTTGGCCATATTTCAGAGCTGCAACGTCACTGGAGTGCCCAAAAGCACAAGGTGTGCAATACTCAGAGACATGGCCAAGGTAAGAAAGGCTGAAAGACGACCACCACTGAACAAGACACACAAGCTGAAACGTCAAGACTGGGCCAAGAAATATCTCAAGACTGATTTTTCTAAGGTTTTATGGACTGATGAAATGAGAGTGAGTCTTGATGGGCCAGATGGATGGGCCGTGGCTGGATTGGTAAAGGGCAGAGAGCTCCAGTCCGACTCAGACGCCAGCAAGGTGGAGGTGGAGTACTGGTTTGGGCTGGTATCATCAAAGATGAGCTTGTGGGGCCTTTTCAGGTTGAGGATGGAGTCAAGCTCAACTCCCAGTCCTACTGCCAGTTTCTGGAAGACACCTTCTTCAAGCAGTGGTACAGGAAGAAGTCTGCATCCTTCAAGAAAAACATGATTTTCATGCAGGACAATGCTCCATCACACGCGTCCAAGTACTCCACAGTGTGGCTGGCAAGAAAAAGTATAAAAGAAGAAAATCTAATGACATGGCCTCCTTGTTCACCTGATCTGAACCCCATTGAGAACCTGTGGTCCATCATCAAATGTGAGATTTACAAGGAGGGAAAACAGTACACCTCTCTGAACAGTGTCTGGGAGGCTGTGGTTGCTGCTGCACGCAATGTTGATGGTGAACAGATCAAAACACTGACAGAATACATGGATGGCAGGCTTTTGAGTGTCCTTGCAAAGAAAGGTGGCTATATTGGTCACTGATTTGTTTTTGTTTTGTTTTTGAATGTCAGAAATGTATATTTGTGAATGTTGAGATGTTATATTGGTTTCACTGGTAAAAATAAATAATTGAAATGGGTATATATTTGTTTTTTGTTAAGTTGCCTAATAATTATGCACAGTAATAGTCACCTGCACACACAGATATCCCCCTAAAATAGCTATAACTAAAAACAAACTAAAAACTACTTCCAAAACTATTCAGCTTTGATATTAATGAGTTTTTTGGGTTCATTGAGAACATGGTTGTTGTTCAATAATAAAATTAATCCTCAAAAATACAACTTGCCTAATAATTCTGCACTCCCTGTACTATACTCTGCTACCTATTATTCAGTTTCTCAAGTACTTCTCTTGCTGTATCATATATTATCAAGTAGTTGATACATGTTAATACTTGATCCAATTATTACGTATTAATTTCACTTAAGGCAGCCAAAGATGTTTTGGATATATCCGATCTATTGCCAAGTGATACATTTACCAACTTTTGTCTGCAGTTGCGATACACAGATGTTCAGGATTTCAGAGATTCCAAGGTCAATTCTTACATAATAACAAAGCTATAACATGGATTCAGCAGACCTCCTCCAAATAGTTTACAATCTGTCTCAACGTGTGGATCAATTGGGCCAGGGCCTACGGGATCTACTGTACAAGTGGAAAATGACACTCTCAGGAAGGTCATCAGTGAATCACTTTCCAGTAAGCCTGTATTATCTGATAACACACCAGAACCACAGCTATCCCCTCCAGATCTGTTTTATGGTGACAGAAAGGCATATCGCCAGTTTAAAAATGCTTGTTTAATGACATTCAACCTTAAACCGAAGACTTATACCAATGACAGGATTAAGGATTAACATTGATTTCTTTTTTAAGAGGGGGAACCCAGGATCTGGGCTGACTTGTACTATGAATCAGATAATCTGATACTATCTTCATTGGATGATTTTTTGTCTGTAATGGATGAATTGTATCTCAACACTAATTTGTAAATTATTGCAGAAAGCAAAATGAGAGCCCTGAAGCAAGGGAACAGACCAGTTGAAATGTATATAACAGAGTTTAAACAGTATGCAGAAATCAGTTTAGGCTAGGACTGTCTGACTTGGTGAAGGACGAATTAGCTAGGACTGAATTACCAGACACTCTAGAGGCATTAATCAAGCTTACTATGCAGATTAATAGAAGACTCCGAGAAAGAAGTGAACATCTGCATAGAGACTCAGGAAATAAAAGAAACGTAAATCCTATACAACATGTCCAGCACCCAAGCCAAAGTTATTCAGTAAACAGCTCAGAACCTATGGAAATTGGAATAAGGGAAGTTTAACTGCAGAAGAAAGGTACAGGAGGAAAACCAAAGCGTTGTGCATGTATTGTGCTAAGCCAGCACATACAGTTAAGGACTCCCCTATACTGGACAAGAATAAGAAAAGTAAGTGCAATGCCTCTTTAACCTCATTAATTGTACATACAAAAAAAGTTTACTGTACTGTATCTATCTCATTGCAGTGGGACCGAAATTGAATGAACAATCCTTGACATGGGAGCCTTTGGAAATTATATTGACAACACTTTAGTTGATAAGAATAAAATGCCACTCATAAAAAAAGAAAACACCTGTGTCAATCCGTGTAGTCGCTGAAATCTCCACTGAATCTCCACTGGTCCTATTACACTGTACCTATTTTAACTACAATACACAATTCCTATAATGAATATATAGTTTTCAATGTCATTCCTTCCCCATTATTCCCTTTAGTGTTAGGTCTTCAATGGTTACACATACATGAACCCACACTTGATTGGAAAACTCTCTAAATAACCTTACAATCTTCATACTGTCAACAAACTTGTTATACACACTCTCATATTATGCAAATATCAAAATTATCTGAAGATCAACTTAATATTCCTAAGGTATAATCAGAATTCGCTGAAGTATTTAGCAAAAGTGAGGCAGAAAATCTCCCTCCGCATAGATCTTACAATTGTCCAATCGAATTGAATCCAGGAACTACACCTCCATATGGACATCTATACCCTTTAAGTCAGCCCGAACTTAATCATCTAAATACTTATTTGGAAGACAACTTGAAAAAGGGGTTTATACGACCATCTGTATCACAAGCCGCTGCTGGTATATTCTTTGTTAAAAATAAGGATCAGTCACTTCGACCTATAGTCTATTATAGGGATCTCAACAAAATCACAATCAAAAATAGGAATCCTCTTCCATTGATTCCTGAATTGATTGAACGACTACATCAAGCTAAGTGGTTCACAAAATTGGATCTCAGGAGAGCCTATAATTTAGTCCGCATAAGGGAGGGTGATGAGTGGTTGGCCGCATTTAGAACCAGATATGGGTTATACGAGTACCTGGTGATGCCCTTCAGCTTATGCAACGCCCCAGCCACCTTTCAGCACTTTATTAATGATGTCTTCAGGGAATTGCTGGATATATGTGTAGTAGTTTACTTGGATAATATCTTAATCTATTCTCAGTCTATTGACGAACATATCAAACATGTTAGGTGGGTGCTATCAAAACTTCAAGTGCACTGATTATGCCAAAGCTGAAAAGTGTGTTTTTCACACTCAGAATATATCCTTTCTTGGTTATACCATTAGGGTCCCAAAGAAATTCAGATGCAGGAGAATAAGGTAGATGCCATGAAGCAATGGCCTCAGCCTACTACAAGGAAAGAACTACAACAGTTCCTGGGTTTCAGCAACTATTATAGGAAATTTATAAAAGGGTTTTCCAAAATCGATAAATCCCTCACCCAAATTACGAATTCTACCACTCCATTCCATTGGAATAACGAGGCTGCACACTCTTTTGAATATCTAAAAGAATATTTCACTTCAGCACCCATTCTTCGCTTCCCTGACCCTACATTACAGTTTATATTAGAAGTCGATTCCTCTGACTATGCTCTGGGAGCTGTCCTCTCACAAAGGAAGAATCTTCATGAACCTCTACATCCTGTGGCTTATTAATCCAAGGTTATGTCACCTCCAGAGATGAACTACCCCATAGGGGAAAAGGAACTTCTGGTAAAAAAAAGATCCTTTGAACATTGGAGACATTTTCTTGAAGGCACTGAACTCCCGATTATCATTTATACTGATCACAGGAATCTCGAATATCTCCAGAAAAACAAAACTCTATAAGGTAGACAAGTAAGGTGGAGTCTGTATTTCAGTAGATTCAACTACCAAATCATTTACAGACCAGGATCAAAAAATGGGAAGGCTAACGCTCTTTTTCGAAAAGAACAAAGACCATTAACATCTCCATCACCTGCCTCCATCATTCCTCAAAAGAATTCTATGATGTAAAACAAAAACAGAAACAGAGGCGCCACATGTGTAGATCAATATAACCAAAAAATCCAATAAAGGAGCAGAATAAGGGTACTCACAAACGAGGCGGCACTCTCTTGTGCCAGTAGGGGCGGGCTGGTTTTCAACAGCAAACCAGCTGGCTGTGTGTTGATCTCCCCCAAATAGAACTGGAAATCTTTGTCTCCTGGATCCCGGCTCAATGCTCCTAATGGAAATGACAAACTTTGGCCAAAACTGCAGTGGAAGGAGGAGGAAGAGCTAGAATGCCCTTAGGTTACTGCTATGAGGGTAGTTACACCAACACCAGACTTATGTAAAAGTATAAAATCAGTATTTTATTATACAAAATAAAAATACCAAACGGTATAGCAAATTACAGCTGGGTGATGACAACCTATCTCCCCATAGAACCATACAATATAGCGACGCGTTTCTCGGGGAACACCCCGTTTCCTCAGGCTTGTATATTCATTGTGTACATGGAAGCCCTTTATATAGGGCTCAGTAACCTAATGTTCAAATAAACCCTCCCCTTCCTTTGCACAGATTAACCTATCACGTCCTTCCTTTCCCAACACTCCCCATTGTTGTGGTGGTGTACTGTTCAATTAATTAAATTGGTATGTTGCATCTATATTGTCAAGTATAAAACATTGTTTACCGATGTGTCTATAAAGAGTATATGATAGTGAACAGTTAGATCGAAGATTGACAGTTTCGATCGTTCACTGTGAATGTTATTATGGAAGTAAACAAGCTAACATATGTTGCGTACCTGGCCAATAGATTGCGACCATGTTGGGGGCCTGTCCTTGTATGCCATTCTCATTGGTTACGCTCTATAATGCGTGCTACAGATAATGTTATCATGACGAAGCGTCATGTGATCGGGAATGTAGCAAATAGCTATTGCCGTGATTAAAACGTCAAAAGAGATGACGCATAATCACATGATCACTACGGCCCGTGCATATATGTATCTCTATACATTAGGGTAGCTAAGGGCGAGATGGTTACGCCCATATATACCTCTAACACCAATAGAATAACGTAAATTGTGGTTGGTATCATACCATTGGTTATTTATATATTTATGTATATAAAATTACGATCGATATGATGAAACATAAAATAAGTGAATAGATATCTCTAATTGTGAGATTGCACATCATGAACTCATAACGATATAGCATTAAATCCATATGTCAAAAAAAAATTATAAAAAAATATGAAGTGTTTTATCTTGTGATTTCGGCAATCAAATAAGTCTCTCAATTTCCATGTTTATTTATAGACAAGGAAAAAAGACTATAAATATAAACTATAGAACTGGAAAATACGCCAAACAACCAGATATGTGATTTAAAGTTTGTATGTACCATTTAATATAAATAAAGTGTCATAGTGTATGTGTGGTGAATAACTAGTGAGTGACAATAAGGGACTTGAATCCTAATATATATATGGGTAATAAAGTAATAACAGTAGGTTACAAAAATAATAGAAAAAGTACTGTAGTGACATTGTCGCCCGAATTTATATGTGATATGTCTGATAATAACGATAAATAAAAAGATTTCCTAAATATGTGGTCTGAAATATAATACTTATGAATGTAGAGCCAACAACAATGGGGTGGGGAAAGTCCAGCGAACATAATGCACATATAGCCATACATATATGGTCAGACATATCACATATAAATTAGGAAATTTGACTATTACATCCTATTCATTGTACTTTTTGTATCCCCCATTTACCACATTGTCAGTGTCTCACCTCATCACATTAGTTCCAATCACACTTATTACCACATATTTCACACTTATTCAGCCCATTCACACACCTCCAACACTTTCTTTTTTATATCGGGCGACAATGTCACTACAGTACTTTTTCTATTATTTTTGTAACCTACTGTTATTACTTTATTACCCATATATATATTAGGATTCAAGTCCCTTATTGTCACTCACTAGTTATTCACCACACATACACTATGACACTTTATTTATATTAAATGGTACATACAAACTTTAAATCACATATCTGGTTGTTTGGCGTATTTTCCAGTTCTATAGTTTATATTTATAGTCTTTTTCCTTGTCTATAAATAAACATGGAAATTGAGAGACTTATTTGATCGCCGAAATCACAAGATAAAACACTTCATATTTTTTTTTTTTTTTTTTTGACATATGGATTTAATGCTATATCGTTATGAGTTCATGATGTGCAATCTCACAATTAGAGATATCTATTCACTTATTTTATGTTTCATCATATCGATCGCAATTTTATATACATAAATATATAAATAACCAATGGTATGATACCAACCACAATTTACGTTATTCTATTGGTGTTAGAGGTATATATGGGCGTAACCATCTCGCCCTTAGCTACCCTAATGTATAGAGATACATATATGCACGGGCCGTAGTGATCATGTGATTATGCGTCGTCTCTTTTGACGTTTTAATCACGGCAATAGCTATTTGCTACATTCCCGATCACATGCCGCTTCGTCATGATAACATTATCTGTAGCACGCATTATAGAGCGTAACCAAATGAGAATGGCATACAAGGACAGGCCCCCAACATGGTCGCAATCTATTGGCCAGGTACGCAACATATGTTAGCTTGTTTACTTCCATAATAACATTCACAGTGAACGATCGAAACTGTCAATCTTCGATCTAACTGCTCACTATCATATACTCTTTATAGACACATCGGTAAACAATGTTTTATACTTGACAATATAGATGCAACATACCAATTTAATTAATTGAACAGTACACCACCACAACAATGGGGAGTGTTGGGAAAGGAAGGACGTGATAGGTTAATCTGTGCAAAGGAAGGGGAGGGTTTATTTGAACATTAGGTTACTGAGCCCTATATAAAGGGCTTCCATGTACACAATGAATATACAAGCCTGAGGAAACGGGGTGTTCCCCGAGAAACGCGTCGCTATATTGTATGGTTTTATGGGGAGATAGGTTGTCATCACCCAGCTGTAATTTGCTATACCGTTTGGTATTTTTATTTTGTATAATAAAATACTGATTTTATACTTTTACATAAGTCTGGTGTTGGTGTAACTACCCTCATAGCAGTAACCTAAGGGCATTCTAGCTCTTCCTCCTCCTTCCACTGCAGTTTTGGCCGAAGTTTGTCATTTCCATAAGGAGAATTGAGCCGGGATCCAGGAGACAAAGATTTCCAGTTCTATTTGGGGGAGATCAACACACAGCCAGCTGGTTTGCTGTTGAAAACCAGCCCGCCCCTACTGGCACAAGAGAGTGCCGCCTCGTTTGTGAGTACCCTTATTCTGCTCCTTTATTGGATTTTTTGGTTATATTGATCTACACATGTGGCGCCTCTGTTTCTGTTTTTGTTTTACATCATAGAATTACATCATCCCGTTGGGTGAAGACAGAGAGCAGCCTGTTCAAGTATTGATGGACATTTGAAGAAACTCGCTGGACTTTCCAGATCTGGTTTGCCCAGACTATAGATCTGTACAATTCTTAACACTTGAACACAGCATTACTCACTTGATATCTAACATACTGTGTGGGTTTATTTGGTGTAAAACATTGACATTTGTCCTATTGTTAGTTGACATCCCTTCACATTTATATACAAGTACATATATCTTTGTATTTTTATGTACATTTCTTGCAAGAGTTAAGCGCCTCCTATAGAAGCCTGGTGATAGTATCTATCACGGTGACTTCTGTTTAGTTTCCTCAAAAGAATTTCCTAGGATTGTTACCAGTATTCTCCTCGCAACTTTAATCTACCTTACGTACAGATATGGATCTGCCAATCAAAGACCTCAAAAAGGTCAAAACTCTACATACCTGAAGAACTTAGATCTGTAGTACTCACACAACATCATGACTCTCCCCTCTCTGGAATCAGGAGAACTAAAGATCTTTTAGATAGACTTTATTGGTGGCCTAATATGTCTAACAATGTCAGAAAATATATTCAAAATTCTTGCACAACATCAAAACCAGAGAAAAAATCTCCTTACAGTCTACTGATGCCCATATAGATACCAAACTAACCTTGGAATCACTTGGGATCAGACTTTATCGTTGATCTACTGCTCAGTTCAGGAAATAATACGATACTTGTGCTCATCGATTTACTTACTAAGATGGCTCATTTCATCCCGTAAACTCCCTTCATCAGCACAAACAGCACAACTTTTCCTAGATCATGTAGTCAAATACCATGGTATTCCCTCCATATTGACTACTGACAGAGGTAGTCAGTTCACTTTTCATTTTGGGAAACATCTGTGTCAGGTTTTACAGTTAGATCATCGATTCCGCACTTCTTACCACCCACAAACTAATGGACAATCAGAACGCCTGAACCAGTGGTTGGAACAGTATCTGAGGTGTTATTGTTCCTATGATAAAAATTTGGACGAACCATCTACCATGGCAGAATTTGCCTATAACAATATACGTTAAACTCATCATCTACAATTACTCAGTTTTTTTTAGAACTACGCATATCACCCTAGGATCTCTTTACTAAGTGCTGATGGATCACCTTGTCCATGTATAGATGACCTGACACATGAAATTACAGAAAACTTCCAAATGTTACGAAAGAATATCCAAAACTCACAAAGCAACCAAAAGAGATATTACAATCTCAGAAGAAGAACACCCCCTCAACACGCTGTAGGTGATTTGGTTTGGCTTTCCACCAAGAACCTGAAATTACAGGTACCGAGTAAAAAACTTGCAGGTTTATTCATTGGTCCGTTTCGCATTTCTAAGATAGTCAACCCAAATGCTGCCAAGCCTTGACTTACCAACTTCCCTCAAGATACATCCCACATTCCATGTGTCTTTGTTGAAACCAGACAACGGAAAAGTACGGAACACTATATTACCACCTGCACCGATACTCTTGGACACTGAGGAGTTTGAGATTCAAGATCTATTGGACTCTAGAATTTTGGACGGTGAACTACAATATTTAGTCCGCTGGAAGGGGTACTCTCCAGATGATGATAAGTGGGAACTACATACTCATGTAAATGCTCCAAGGCTTGTGTCACGGTTCCACAGGAGGTATGCACATTGTCATAGACTTCAAGCCTTGGGATGGCTTGTTTGAAGAGGGGGTCATGTAAGGAATCTATATCCTTTTCCCTTTAGGACCACGCTGTCACACTACTGTGTGTTAATCCAAACCACTGTCCCTACTTAACTGCTACCTTAATGTTTAACAGGTGCTTTGTTATTTTGTTCAAGCAAGGAACACAGCCATAGAAATTCTCAGCTCGAGTTTTCTATATTTTGTTCTACCTGGATTTATTAGTTACCTCTCAGGAATTAAGAACTTTGGATTTCGCTGTTCAGCACTCTTTACATTCCTGGTTGCAGAGTAATTGATGTCATTCAGGTTTCCCTCTAACGGAGTTTCATTTCCATATAGGAATCCTGTTTCCAATTTATTGAACTATCCTCTACAACTTACCATACTGCTATGTTGTTGTCGATGACAGCTAAACATTTCTACAGAGATAAATCTTCGAGATTATAACTACTGCTCCATGTTATCGGAACTCTGACATACCCACTGGCTCATCATCATCCTCTCAGCTGACTCCGGTTAAACCATCTACATCACCAGTATCGAGGATTCCTGCTCAGCAACAGCATTACTGATAGCCATAGTGTAAACAGCATTCAATCAGTGTTGCCTCCTCTGAGTTCCATAATGGAAGTTCTATACTATACTCTGCTACCTATTATTCAGTTTCTCAAGTACTTCTCTTGCTGTATCATATATTATCAAGTAGTTGATACATGTTACAACTTGATCCAATTATTACGTATTAATTTCACTTAAGGCAGCCAAAGATATTTTGGATACATCTGATCTATTGCCAAGTGATACATTTACCAACTTTTGTCTGCAGTTGCGATCCACAGATTTTCAGGATTTCAGAGATTCCAAGGTCTATTCTTACAGGTGGGGAACACTCACTGGAAATAAGGTAGTCATTCAAGTGTAGTTATGGGTGTTCCATGAGCGAAGTCAGGGCAGGGCAGGGCAGGGGAAGGTGGAGTTGCCGGTGTTCTGAGTACAGAAGTCTGGGGGTGAGGTTAGGCAGTTGTTAGACACAATCTATCTAAAAGGACAGAGGGGGAGTAATATTTTTTACCCTGATCCTCATCCAAATGGGAGTTGCTCCTTCTTTATAACATCACTGACATAAATGTACTTAAAAGATGCAGATATAAATATAATAGTTTATATTTGTTTAATGAATGATTTACTCTATTTTCCCAGTAATTAAAGTCAGCATAATATCTATTTTACTCACCTAACACATATGAGTTCATGCTGATAACAGGCTTCAATGTCTGTGTTCAGGAAGAAGGTTCCCTTATTCACTCCAGTTACATCAATACCCAATATTATTATTATTGGTTATTTGTAGAGTGCCAACAGATTGCGCAGCGCTAATATCTCTCAGTGCTCTGGCCGTGTCTGTAAAAAGTATATTAAATGGTTTAAAGGGATAAAAATAAATAATGGTTCTGATTAACTGTACGTATGTTATAATTAAAGGCACACGTAACAATTCATGTGATACAGATAAGCTGATTAGGTTATTACATATGTGATATTGATTCGCCACAAGCATTTAGTACAGTTAACACTGTGTGTGTTATAATTGCCCCTTAAAGGGACATTAAAGTCCAAATTAATTGTTCATGATTCAGATAGGGAATGTTATTTTAAATAACTTTCTAATTTACTTTTATCATCAAATTTGCTTTGTTCTCTTGGTATTCTTAATTGAATGCTAATTCTTGGAGGCTCCTATTCTAATTTCTAAATCCTAGAAGGCTGCCTCTTATCTAAATGTATTTGAAATTTTTTCACAGCTAGAGGATGTTAGTTCACGGGTTTCATATAAACAACATTGTGCTCATGCACATGGAGTTATTTAAGAGTCAGCACAAATTACCTGAAATGCAAGTCTTTCAGAAAGATCTGAGATAAGGAAGCAGTCTGCAGAAACTTAGATTCAAGGTAATTACAGAGGTAAAAAGTATATTTCTATAACAGTGTTGGTTATGCAAAACTAGGGAATAGTAAATAAAGGATTATCTATTTTATCAAACATTAACATTTTGGGCGTTTACTATCACTTTAAATATGAATCTTCCTAGATCTATACAACATAATGGTAGAAAATCTATTTATGAGTGAGGCCATATCACAAGTTTACAAATATATTATAATCTTTGTTTTCTGTCATTTATATAAAACAATATTTTCTCCTGAAATAAATGTTAAATATAATTTGTTTAAATATAAGTTAAATTGGATACTGCAGTATGGGTATTTTACTTCCTACTAATTCTCACTGTCAGACATTTTGTATTTGTCATGTGCTCCACCCCCCATCCTTTAAAGGGACACTGAACCCAATTTTTTTCTTTTGTTATTCAGATAGAGCAACTAATTTACTCTTATTATCATTTTTTTCCCCTTTATTCTCTTGGTATCTTTATTTGATGCAAGAATGTAAGTTTAGATGCCGGCCCATTTTTGGTTTACAACCTGGGTTGTTCTTGCTGATTGGTGGATAAATTAACCCACCAATAAAAAAAGTGCTGTCCAGAGTTCTGAATAAAAAAAACATAATTTATGTCCATGAGTCCATGAGCTAGTGACGTATGGGATATACAATCCTACCAGGAGGGGCAAAGTATCCCAAACCTCAAAATGCCTATAAATTACACTCCTCACCACACCCACAATTCAGTTTAACGAATAGCCAAGTAGTGGGGTGATAAAGAAAGGAGTAGAAAGCATCAACAAAGGAATTTGGAAATAATTTTGCTTTAAACAAAAAAATCATAACCACCATAAAAAGGCTGGGCCTCATGGACTCTTGCCAATATGAAAGAAATTAATTTATCAGGTAAGTTCTTACATAAATTATGATCTCTTTCATGTAATTGGCAAGAGTCCATGAGCTAGTGACGTATGGGATAGCAATACCCAAGATGTGAAACTCCACGCAAGAGTCACTAAAGAGGCAGGGATAAAATAAAAACAGCCATTTTTCACTGAAAAAAATTAATCCACAACCCAAAATATAAGTTTATTCTCATAAATGAAAGGAAAAACTTAAAACATAAGCAGAAGAATCAAACTGAAACAGCTGCCTGAAGAATATTTCTACCAAAAACTGCTTCCGAAGAAGCAAATACATCAAAACGGTAGAATTTAATAAATGTATGCAAAGAAGACCAAGTTGCTGCTTTGCAAATCTGATCAATTGAAGCTTCATTCTTTAAAGCCCACAAAGTGGAGACTGATCTAGTAGAATGAGCTGTAATTCTCTGAGGCGGGGCTTGACCCGACTCCAAATAAGCTTGATGAATCAAAAGCTTTAACCTCAATGCCAAAGAAACTGCAGAAGCCTTCTGACCTTTCCTAGAACCAGAAAAGATAACAAATAGACTAGAAGTCATCCTGAAATCTTTAGTAGCTGAAACATAATATTTCCGAGCTCTCACCACATCCAAAGAATGTAAAGATCTCTCCAAAGAATTCTTAGGATTAGGACACAATGAAGGGACAACAATGTCTCTATTAATGTTGTTAGAATTCACAACCTTAGGTAAGAATTTAAATGAAGTCTGCAAAACAGTCTTATCCTGATGGAAAATCAGAAAAGGAGATTCACAAGAGAAAGCAGATAATTCAGAAAGGAGGATAATTCAGAGGAGCCTGTAAAGCCTTCAAAACCAAATTAAGACTCCAAGAAGGAGAAATTGATTTTATGACAGGCTTGATACGAACCAAAGCCTAAACAAAACAGTGAATATCAGGAAGCTTAGCAAGCTTTCTGTAAAATAAAACAGAAAGAGCAGAGATTTGTCCCTTCAAGGAACTTGCAGACAAATCCTTATCCAAACCATCCTAAAAGAATGCCAAGAGAATTTATGAGAAAAACACCATTAAATATCTCTTCCAAATTCGATAATAAATCTTTCTAGAAACAGATTTACGAGCCTGTAACATAGTATTAATCACTGAGTCACAGAAACCTCTATGACTAAGCACTAGGCGTTCAATTTCCATAACTTCAAATTTAATGATTTGAGATCCTGATTGAAACACGGACCTTGAGACAGAAGGTCCGGCTTTAATGGAAATGGCCAAGGTTGGCAACTGGACATCTGAACAAGATCTGCATACCAAAACTGTGAAGGCCATGCTGGAGCCACCAGCAACACAAATGATTGTTCCATGATGATTTTGGAGATCACTCTTGGAAGAAGAACTATAGGCAGGAAAATATAAGCAGGTTGATAACACCAAGGAAGTGTCAATGCATCCACTGCTTCTGCCTGAGGATCCCTGGACCTGGACAGGTACCTGGGAAGTTTCTTGTATAAATGAGAAGCCATCAGATCTATTTCTGGAAGACCACACATCTGAACAACCTGAGAAAATACATCTGGATGGAGGGACCACTCCCCCGGATGTAAAGTCTGACGGCTGAGATAATCCGCTTCCCAATTGTCTATACCTGGGATATGAACTGCAGAAATTAGACAGGAGCTGGATTCCGCCCAAGCAAGTATCCGGGATACTTTTTTCATAGCTTGGGGACTGTGAGTCCCACCCTGATGATTGACATATGCCACAGTTGTGATATTGTCTCTCTGAAAACAAATGAACGGTTCTCTCTTCAACAGAGGCCAAATCTGAAGAGCCCTGAAAATCGCACAGAGTTCCAAAATATTGATTGGTAATCTCGCCTCTTGAGATTTCCAAACTCCTTGTGCTGTTGGAGATCCTCAAACAGCTCCCCAACCTGAAAGATGTGCATCTGTTGTAATCACAGTCCAGGTTGGATGAACAAAAGAGGCCCCTAGAACTATATGATGGTGATCTAACCACCAAGTCAGAGATAGTCGAACATTAGGATGTAAAGGATATTAATTGTGATATCCTTGTATAATCCCTGCACCATTGGTTCAGCATACAAAGCTGGAGAGGTCTCATATGAAAACGAGCAAAAAGGGGATTGCGTCCGATGCTGCAGTCATGAGACCTAAAACTCCCATGCACGGGGGGAGTGGCATAGTGGTGCCATCACACGTCATGCAGGAAGTTGTTTGAGGAGTTGCGTGACTGCAGAGCAAGGTGGAGAGTGAAGGTGCCATGTATTGGGTGCCTACCAGCAAGCAAGCAAGCCAGCTCTGTCTAGCAGCAGGGCTGCATATCAACAAACCCACGGAGGTAGAGTGGGTCTGCAGGTCGGCAAAGTGACATTGGGCAAGATGGACTGGATGCTCCTGGTGCAAGCCACGGCCAGGAGGGACGGCATAGGCTCAATGTGATGAGTCGGCCCGTGAAATTCCTGCAAGGATTTCTACCCCAAATCACTATTAACAACAGGTGAGACCCTCCCCCCAGGACAGTTGACCAAGCTTCGGGCTATAGAGGAGTGCTTTAAGGAAATCACAACAGCAGAGGGAATAAGGTACTGGTCTTTTTTCCATTTTGTACTATTAGAACGGGTACTATGTTGTGATTGCGGCAATACGTGGCTCTGAGAAGAGTGAAGTATGGAAAACACTGCCAGCAGCACCTGAACAGTAAGATCCTGATTGACTGCTAGTAATTAAGCAATAACTGAATAGTGAATATGTGAACACTTTTTAGGTAATAAAGCTAATGTTAAAAGCCTGCATTATACAAGATAAAGTATTTGGATACTCAGAAATCCTAGAGAAGTTCAACTATAGATATAAATCTATGTATGTATTTATTTCCTTTTCACTGCAAAACTCCTTAGCAACAAAGAAGAAAGGAGAGGAGGTCAGCTCGGGGCCCACTATTTTGAATTTCAAGCTTTAAGTTATCCCTCTATCAAAAGCTGGTGTATAATAGCCGAGTATCAGTGATCTTTCATCTGGTATAGGCTTGCAAGAACAATATTGCACTGTGTTTATTTCCCAAATGGGAAGTTTGTTAAGGTTATTGTAACCAAATAAAAAAAGAAAATGCTGAAATCCCTGTCTTATGTGTAGTTAATTATTAAGTCTCTACAATTCTTTTCTGTTTTAAGTTTGTTTATAATAATTTTAAGGGTCTACATTTTCAAATCCTACATTTAGGTTACTCTAGGTCTAAATTTATGACCTGGTTTACCAAATTTATAAAGGCCTGACTCCCTTCACATCTTTTTTATCTCTTAACCTAAGCTTTCTAGTGGATACTTAGTATAGCTTAACTATTGGGTGAGTATATGGCTATATAGCATTTGAACTATATTAAAATAGTGGCTTAAGATTTGAATTGGTGATGTGCTTTACAATAGACATCACTCACAGTGCTCTATTTGTGACGGCTTGCCTATACTTTATATAGGTTATTGTATTGCCTTTTTTCATTATCATGGGTTGCAGCTTTTAGGCTGGTGTATATGGTTATTTTTGTAAACCTAAAAGTGTTACTACTCTTTAGTGGTGTATTTGCATTCTGGAGCTTTTTGGTAGACTGTTCATACTTTGAAGTTAAATATGGCCTTTGAAGTCTCAGATGAACAATGGGAAGTGGAACTTGGTGAATCACTTCTAAATAGCACTCCACTAGATGGGGATGCCACTCTAAATATTTATAGTGCCTTCAAAAAGTATCGAAATTTAGTGACTAAGCAAATTAGAATGAGAGCTGAGAAATTTAGCTTGGAGAATTACATTAAACTCAAAATAATACCTAGAGGGCTTCATCTACATCTTGATCCAGGTATGCACATTAGAAAGGATGAGGACTATTGTTCTCTTGACCTCATGCAGAGAATGGTGAATATAAAGATATAATTAAACTGGATAAGATTAAGATTGAAATTGACGATGCATTGAAGCTAGTTAATAGCTTTGAGGGAGATTAGAAATTTAAATGAGGAAACTAAAGATGCTGTTTCTAAATTACATCAGGAAATTAAACTGCGTAAATGTAGAAAGTTAGGACATGATCAGGACGATTACAAAAAGAATCAGGTTTACACCTATTTTTTAAATCGAAATTCGTATGATTCAGGTACCGATTGTTCGGACATTGAAAATTATAATAAATCAAAAAACGGGGTAGCAGGTACGCACGTAAAAAAGAAAGGAAACGTGGAGGATGGAAAAGGAATAGAAACAAAGACAGATTTTCTTTCATCATGCCTTAGATTAACCTTGGAAAAGCATTATTTGAGCTAACTAATCAAACAGGAATTATTATTAAGCAGGCGGACAAGGGGGGCAACTTGGTAATAATGGATGAGGTGAAATATGCCAATGAAATGAAACGCCAACTGAGAAATAAAGATCAGTACCTCTTGCTACCAAGTAGCCCCATCAAGTCTATACAGGCTGAATTGTTACATTTGCTTAATGATGCAAAAAAAGACGGCATCATCAATAAAAAGGAGTGTAATTATCTGTATACGAAATTTCCCAGAGTCCCAGTATTTTACTGTATCCCTAAACTTCATAAAAATTTAAAAGACCTTCCGGGTCGTCCCATAATATCTGGGATTGGGAGCATTACAGAGAATTTGGGAAATTATGTTGACAGATTTTTGAAACTTTTTCTAACTACCCTAGCATCTTATGTAAAAGACACCAGTGATCTGCTTAGAAAAACTGATGGTCTTGCAGTTGAACAGGATACTCTCATGGTGTCACTAGATGTTGAAGGTCTCTACTCTTCCATACCCCATGAGGTAGGCTTAAGAGCTGCTAGATATTTTCTAGAAAGTAGAGGTCCAGGGTATAATAAACATACTAAGTTGAAATTTGTTCTGACAAACAATGTCTTTCTTTTTGACCAGAAATTCTATAGGCAAATTAGGGGAACAGCGATGGGTACCACTTGTGCCCCATCATACGCCTGTCTCCACTTTGGGTTATGGGAAAACCAGGTGGTTTTTGGTGATTTGCAGGATTGGCTGGACAAGCACGTCTTAATTTGGCTTCGATATGTGGACGACGTGTTCCTCCTTTGGAGGGGCACGGAGGAGTCTTTGAAAGAATTTGTCAAAATATTGAATGTTCATGAATTCAATATTCTTTTAACTTTTGATTATAGTGTAAGTGAACTAACTTTCTTGGATGTTAGGATCAAAAAGGAAGGGACTTTGTTGGCAACAGAAATATATCGGAAAGAGACGGCTACCCTCCAAGACCCTCCTACCTCCTGGACAGCATCCATTGTAGATTCATTCGGAAGCTGCATTCTTAGTGAGAGGAGGGACAGTGTAGCTGCTGCTGATTTAATAGGGAAATCAATAGCTAGGCTAGTGTATTCAGTGTCCCCTACAGTCCTGAAGGACTCATCTGATCTCTGCTGTAAGGACAGAACCCCAAAAAGCCCTTTTTAAGGCTAGAACATCAGTCTGCTTTTTTTTTTTCCTGTGTAATCTAATTGCAGTTGCCTGCCTGCCAGCGTGTGTGTCAGGCTCACAGCGTATACTGTGCCAACTTGCCCAGTGCCAACACTCATATCTGGTGTAACAGTAGTGTACATTTAAAAAAAACAACACTTTTTTGAGTGTGTTAAATAATAGCAGTCAGTTCCCTTCACACGTGTGCATTTCAGTGCCTGCCAGGACACAGTGTCACCTAAGTGCAACTTATATCTGGTGTAACAGTAGTGTACATTTAAAAAAAAAAAACACTTTTTTGACTGTGTTAAATAATAGCAATCAGTTTCCTTCACATGTGTGCGTTTCAGTGCCTGCCAGGGCACAGTGTCACACCAGTGCAACTCATATCTGGTGTAACAGTAGTGTACATTTAAAAAAAAAATACAATTTTGACTGTAATAGATTGAATAGCAGTTAGTTGTCTGCAAGCGTGTGTGTCAGGCCTACAGCGTCTACTCTGCCAACTTCTGCCAGTGCACAGTGCCACTCTCATATCTGTTGTCACAGTAGCTTGCACGCATAGTACCACGCATAGTAGCTGTGATTCCCTTTGGCCCTAGAATAATGCCCAGTATTCAGAGGCCACGTACCCTGAACTTGAACAGTTCTGAGGACATAGTTGATTGGCTAACACAGGACACCCAATCTTCTACAGCTTCTGCTCGGAACCTTGACGCACCATCCTCCTCCAGCTTCGGGCACCTCTTAAGTTACCACTCGCCCGCCTGCCACCACCACCAACACTAGCACCACAGCCGCTTCACTTGATCTGTCAGAGGAGTTATTTACACATCAGTTGGAAGAAATGAGTGATTGTGATGCGCAACCATTATTTCCAGAGGATGTAGATAACAAGGATATGTCTCAGTCAGGCAGCATTACACACATGGACGTACGGTGTGATGATGATGTTGTACCCACTGCTGCTTCCTTTGCTGAGTTGTCAGATATAAGTGAAGCGGTTGATGATGACGATGCTTCCGTGGATGTCACATAGGTGCTCGCTAGAAGAGAAGAAGAGGGGGAAAGTTCAGATGGGGAGACAGAGAGGAGGAGGAGACGAGTTGGAAGCAGGGGGAGGTCGTCGCAAGGAGCTAGTGGCACAGTCAGACAGCATGCATCGGCACCCGGGGTCAGCCAGACAGCACGCCAATCAACGCATGCTGTTGCCACCACCAGAATGCCGTCATTGCAGAGCTCAGCAGTGTGGCATTTTTTGTGTGTGTCTGCCTCTGACAACAGCGATGCCATTTGCAACCTGTGCCAAAAGAAACCTAGGTACAACTGCTTTGCTAAGGCACATGATCGCACATCACAAACGCCTATGGGATCAACACATGAGTACAAGCAGCACACAAACTCAAAGCTGCCATCCTCCTCCTGGTCCAGCATCTTCAGCCACGTCAACCACTGCTGTCCTCCTTGCCCCCTCTCAACCATCCGCCACTCCATGTCTCGCCTTGAGCAGTTCCTGCTCATCTGCCCACAGTCAGGTGTCTGTCAAGGACATGTTTGAGCGTAAGAAGCCAATGTCACAAAGTCACCCCCTTGCCCGGCATCTGACAGCTGGCTTGTCTGAACTCTTAGCCCGCCAGCTTTTACCATACAAGCTGGTGGAGTCTGAGGCGTTTAAAAAATTTGTAGCTATTGGGACACCGCAGTGGAAGGTACCCGGCCGAAATTTCTTTGCACAAAAGGCAATCCCCAACCTGTACTCGATTGTGCAAAAGGAAGTAATGGCATGTCTGGCACAAAGTGTTGGGGCAAGGGTCCATCTGACCACTGATACCTGGTCTGCAAAGCATGGTCAGGGCAGGTATATCACCTTCACTGTGCATTGGGTAAACCTGCTGACGGCTGCCAAGCATGGAATGCGTGGCTCTGCAGAGGAGTTGGTGACACCGCCACGACATGCAGGCAGGCCTGCTGCCACCTCCTCTACTCCTCCTACCCCATCCTCTTCCATAACCTCCTCGGGTGAGTCCTCTTCTGCTGCTGCGTCTTGCTCCACATCAACGGCACCCCCCCAGCTCCCCAGGTACTATTCCACATCCCAGATACGGCAGTGTCACGCCGTCTTGGGGTTGACTTGCCTGAAAGCAGAGAGTCACACCGGACCAGCACTCCTGTCCGCCCTGAACACACAGGTGGATCAGTGGCTGACTCCACACCAACTGGAGATCGCCAAAGTGGTTTGTGACAACGGAAGAAATTTGGTTGCGGCATTGAATTTGGGCAAGTTGACACATGTGCCATGCATGGCACATGTGTGTAATTTGATCGTACAACGCTTTGTGCATAAGTACCCAGGCTTACAGGACGTCCTGAAGCAGGCCAGGAAGGTGTGTGGCCATTTCAGGAGTTCCTACACGGCCATGGTGCACTTTTCAGATATCCAGCGTCGAAACATGCCAGTGAGGCGCTTGATTTGCGACAGCCCGACACGTTGGAATTCAACACTCCTAATGTTCGACCGCCTCATCAAACAAGTAAAAGCCGTTAACGACTATTTGTTTGACCGGGGTGCTAGGATAGCCTCTGCGGAGCTGGGAATTTTTTTGCCACATTACTGGACACTCATGTGCAATGCCTGTAGGCTCATGCGTCCTTTTGAGGAGGTGACAAACCTAGTCAGTCGCACCGAAGGCACCATCAGCGACATCCTACCATTTGTTTTCTTCCTGGAGCGTGTCCTGCAAAGAGTGCTGGATCAGGCCATAGATGAGCGTGAAGAGGAAGAGTTGTGGTCACCATCACCACCAGAAACAGCCTTATCAGCATCGCTTGCTGGACCTGCGGCAATGCTGGAAGAGGATTGTGAGGAAGAGGAGTCAGAGGAGGAATGTGGCTTTGAGGAGGAGGAGGAGGAAGACCAACCACAACAGGCATCCCAGGGTGCTCGTTGTCACCTATCTGGTACCCGTGGTGTTGTACGTGGCTGGGGGGAAGAAGATACCTTCAGTGAGATCACTGAGGATGAGGAACGGGACATGTGTAGCTCGGCATCCAACCTTGTGCAAATGGGGTCTTTCATGCTGTCGTGCCTGTTGAGGGACCCTCGTATAAAAAGGCTGAAGGAGAACGACCTGTACTGGGTGTCCATGCTACTAGACCCCAGGTATAAGCATAAAGTGCCTGAAATGTTACCGAATTACCGCAAGTCGGAAAGGATGCAGCAGTTCCAAAAAAAAATTAAAAGTATGCTTTACACAGCGTATAAGGGTGATGTCACAGCACAACGGGAATCTAACAGGGAAAGAGGGGAAAGTAATCCTCCTCCTCCCACGACCACGCCGGCAAGGACAGGATGCTTTACAGACGTGTTGTTGATGGAGGACATGCAGAGCTTTTTAAGTCCTACACATCGCCACAGCCCTTCGGGGTCCACCCTCAGAGAACGACTCGCCCGACAGGTAGCAGACTACCTTGCCTTAACTGCAGATATCAACACTCTGAGGAGCGATGAACCCCTTGACTACTGGGTGTGCAGGCTTGACCTGTGGCCTGAGCTATCCCAATTTGCGATAGAACTTCTGGCCTGCCCCGCTTCAAGTGTCCTGTCAGAAAGGACCTTCAGTGCAGCAGGAGGTATTGTCACTGAGAAGAGAAGTCACCTAGGTCAAAAAAGTCTAGATTACCTCACCTTTATTAAGATGAATGAGGGATGGATCCCGAAGAGACTGACAGTGGGCGATACATTCGACTAAAAAAGGCCTGATGAAATGAGCAGCCTTGGGCTAAAAATGGTCCACACGTTGCTGTATTTTATCTCTGAATGCCGGATGACTTGCGTGACTTATCCGCCACCAACTAGGGTTCAAGCCGCAATGTTTTAGGGCACTTTCTGCCTGGGAAACAAACATCAATACCTAATTTTTTAGGCATGTGTACATGCCTAATTTTTCTGGCCTCTGGTGCTGCACTGTGGCTTCAAAAACCAAACAAAAAAAAAGGCACATAACAGGGATTAAACTGATAGGAATAGTACTACTTAACATACCCTCCTATCTGGTGGCACATTAGATTGCATGCGCAGTGCTCCAAATTTGAAGTAGGAGGTCCGACCAAGCATCTTTTTCCATCTCCCGGTTCCTAAAATCGATGCCATATACACGTCCCCTGATAGGGGACGTAACAGGGATTAAACTGATAAGAATAGTACTACTTAATACACCACTCCTATCTGGTGGCACATTAGATTGCACGCGCAGTGCCCCTAATTTGAAGTAGGAGGACCGACCAGGCATCTTTTTCCATCTCCCGGTTCCTTAAATTGATGTCATATACACGTCCCCTGATAGGGGACGTAACAGGGATTAAACTGATAGGAAGAGTACTACTTAACACACCTTATAATAATGCAGAGAGAGGCAATGCAGAGAGAGTAGTCTGAAGAAGAGGAGTCAGAGGAGGAAGGTGGCTTTGAGGAGGTGGAAGACCAAACACAGCAAGTGTCCCAGGGTGCTTGTTGTCACCTTTCGAGGACCCTTGGTGTTGTACGTGGCTGGGTGGAGGAAGAGACCTTCAATGACATCAGTGAGGACAAGGAACGGGACATGGCTAGCTTGGTATCCAGTAGATCCACAGAGTACATCCGGGCTACACAGGGCAGGAGGTCAATCAAGCAGCATGCACCGTAATAAGGAGAAATGTAAGTATACAAAAAGAACTTCCTTGAGGCATCCAAATAAAAAGATAGAAATTTATTGGGACTTGAATGTAAAAACAAATTCAGAGCAAATGCTCCATTTAGCAAGAGGTCAGGGTCACAGCTGAGCAAACCGCAGACATGTTTCGCGTGTATTGACACGCTTGATCACTGCTTGGTATCCAACCTTGTGCAAATGGGGAGTTTGCGGTTGTTCAAATGGACTGTTTGCGGTTGTTTGCGGTGCGTTAAACGGGGAGTTTGGTCTGTCACTGTGAAGCGGGCGTAACCCTTACACTACCTGATCGATACAACATCATACCTGATGTTTTAAAGCACGTTATTCCAAACAATTTAGGAATGTTAGGTGATTTATGCCCTTTATGGATTAAAACCAGACTCTGCATCAACATGTAATTTTCCATGGATCCCCCTCCGGCATGCCACAGTCCAGTTGTTAGTCCCCTTGAAACAACTTTTCCATCACTATTGTGGCCAGAAAGAGTCCCTGTGGGTTTTAAAACTCGCCTGCCTATTGAAGTCTATGGCGGATCGCCCGGTTCGCCTGTTCGCGAACAGTTGTGGAAGTTCGCGTTCACTGTTCGCTAACACAAAATTTTATGTTCGCAACATCACTAACGGCTACCAATAACATTTTGGAAACCTCTAGCCACCACCCAAAGTCTCTAATAAGAGGTATTCCGGTTGGGCAGTTTCTCCGTCTAAGGAGAAATTGCTCAAGCTTGAGGAAATACAATCAACATGCTAAGGAGCTGTATAACAGGTTCGAAAAAAGAGGTTTCTCTAAACGTAACCTAAATTTTGCCATGAATAGAGCAAGGAAAGAGAATAGAGATGCTTTTATCAAAACAGAGAAAAACCACGAGATCCTACAATTCACTTTGTCACAGAGTTTAACTGTCATTGGGAAAAGATACAATGTATTTTGAAAGAAAAATGGCAATTCTTGCAAGCTGATGAAGGAGTTTCTAAGCTTGTGGGGGTAGAACCCTCATTGGTAGCTAGACGAGCTCCCAATTTAAAGGATAAACTCATCAAAAGCTTCTATGTAAAAAGTCCAAATCCGAAGGACTGGTTAGGTGAACATAGAAAGGTCAAAGGGTGTTTTCAATGTGGACATTGGGTCCTATGTAGATACATAGCTCCCTCCAAAACCTTCTCAACTGGAGGTAAAACTTTTCCCATTAAACAGTTTATTAACTGTAAAACAGAGAATGTTATCTACCTACTTTCCTGTAGTTGCCCGATCTTCTATGTAGGTAAAACTAGACGTATTTTGAAAGACTGGGTGACTGAGCATAGGGACGATATAAAAGCAACTAAGGATGGTGACATAAAAAAATGGGGTAGCCCTGCATTTTCTAATTCACCATAATTCCAATCTAATGGACCTCAAGGTTATAGGTATAGAGACAGTTTCCCTCTTTGGCAGAGGAGGGGACATTGATAATATACTTCTCAAAAAGGAAACAGCCTGGATGTATAAACTACAAACTCTGGCCCCAAAGGGACTAAATGAGAAGTTTGAGTTTGCTGCTTTTCTATAAAAGATTAGGATATGTATATATTCTTTCTTTGAATATATTTTTTCTTTCATATTTTTTCCTTCATTGTTTAGTGGACGGACCTCTGGGAGGCACAGAATGTGAATACAACTCAATATTAATTTTTATTTTGATTTAAACTATTATCAATGTAGATGAATGAGGGCAATATAATAACTTTTCTTCACATTAGGTAATAGTCTCACAGTAGTGTTTACATTACTCTTTCTTTGTACATTGTGTGTATCTACATATTCTCATTATAAATTTTAGAGAAAATAATTCTTCAATTCATAATATATAAACTATCTTAAGGCTATCCATCTGAACCACGCTTCCTGTAAATACACAGGTTTTTTGTTTTTATGCTTTAGGCATATGCTTTAGGCATTGGGTGCTGTCTCCTAAATGTTCATCCAATCACTGGGAGTTAAGATCGGTAAATAGCTGAGACTGTTTACGTTCTCTATCCATTTGCCCTGAGGAAACCCCATGACGCAGTGGTCCCGTGGGGGGTGAAACACGCGTCGGCAGTGACGTATACAGAGCGGGCTGCTCTGTCCTGGATCAAGCAAGTTTGTAATCAAGCCGCAACAATTTGAAACAAAGTTGGCAGTTACAGTCTCCATTAAGCCGTTTGGATACACGCATGTTTGTCTTTGCCTTTGAAGATTGTCTCAACAGAAACCGTGATTTGCCACAACAGTGGGAAGGAATTTTACCCCTCTGCATACGTAACTATATAGCGGTTTTCATTTGGCAAGTGATAACACTTATTCTGGACGGTATTTACAAAAAGTACTATCCAGTTTGGAGGGAACACCCATAAATTGGCCAAGGACTGGCTTTTTACCTCCTATTGTCCGCTAAGGACATGTATGACAACGGCTTTTATAAATAAGAAATATGAAATTTGTTACTTTGTTTTTTACAGTTTGCAATGTATTTGTAAAATGAGCTCCTTATACAAACTTATTATGCAGTATTTTTGTGACCTGATGTTGGGGACCGAACATAGATCCTAGTTTATATTTCATGACACCGCATCCTTCAGATATGTTAGGGGTGCCTTCTGAAATAGGTGTTGTCCAGTTCCCTCTGGCCCAATATTACCGATTCTAAGCATGCTTTAACTATGTACTTATAGGTTGCCTTCATAAAGTCTATTATTGTTTATGTGTTACAGTAACTATTATTGAATTTACAATAAATATTTGCCTTTTCTAGGTAATCTACATCACCATCAAATATAGATCCTCATGGAGTAACATGATGGCCGATTTGTGCATATGGGCATAGCCATCCTCTGTTAGAGGTGTTATTTGCTGGATAAGTTACATTGATTGAATTTACAACATGTACTTGCCATCTTTAGGTAACCTTTATCCCCAACAAATATAGATCCTCATGGTGTAACATGGTGGCCGATTTGTGCATATTGGCATAGCCACCCTCTGTTAGAGGTGATATTTGTTGTGTATGCCACATAGGTATATGACCAATGTGTAAATGCTTTATAATTATTTTCTAGGACAGAAAAGTCTTAGTTCTCTGTGTACAACCTGGATGTGGTTCTTACGTATAGCCGAGTATCAGTGATTTTTCATCTGGTATAGGCTTGCAAGAACAATATTGCACTGTGTTTATTTCCCAAATGGGAAGTTTTTTAAGGTTATTGTAACCAAATAAAAAAAGAAAATGCTGAAATCCCTGTCTTATGTGTAGTTACTTATTAAGTCTCTACAATTCTTTTCTGTTTTAAGTTTGTTTATAATCAAAGAGGGCTGGGTCTGCAACTTTCACCTGGTTAAAGTTAATGTGGAAAATTATCAATATAGACCAATTATAAAAGGTGGTTGCTTTGGAACTTTTGTTTATCTTTTAGCACAGAGAATATATTCCATGGTCTTAGCATAAGTCCCTTCTCTACTCTCCTTAAAGATTTAACAATAATCAAACTGAGACACTGGTATATGCGTAATAATAGAGGAAAGGTTCTGGATGGATAAATATTTGAAGTCCCAGAAAATGTCACCAAAACAGAAAATGGAGGAAAGAAAACCCAATAAGAACATCAATATCTCTGGCTCATCAATACTGGAAGATAAAATTGAGGAAACTGAGGCTAATATTATCGCTAGTCAAATTTCTGCCCTAATTTTTCCCAAAATGGAAGAGATAAATATGAAATTGGCTTCAATTATGGAGGAGTTGAAAAGTCAGAATGAGCGGCTCACAGAAATGGAGCAAATAATTTTATATTGTGAAGATAATTTAAACATCTATGACTCCAAAATCAATCTATTATTTAAACAAAATGGTAGATTGGAAGCTAAAGTTGAAGAACTGGAGGACAGAAGCAGACAGAACAATTTAAGGATAATTGGACTAACTGAAGAGTTAAAATCAGAGAACCTGGTACATTTTGCAGAAATAACTCTGCCCTCATTACTGGAAATGGAAGGTAGAGGGGCCAGGTTCGTGGTAGAAAGAGCCCTCCGGGTGGGACAAATAATAGAAGCATCTGAGATGAGACCAGCTAGACCCAGAGCGGTGGTAGTAAAATACCTATGTTTCCAAAGTAAATGGGCTATCCTGAGAGCTTACAGAAAAGTACAACAGCTCACCTATAAGAAGGAAGAGTCCTAATTTTCCAAGACTTTTCATATGAGACTGCAAGTAAAAGGAAGTTGTTCTCACCTATCTGTACACGGTTGGTGAAGTAGGGGAAGAACTTCTCCCTAATGTATCCGGCTAAATTGAGAATCAGATCAGGGAACGATTGGGCTGATCAGGCCCAAAGATTTTTGGACAAAGATTTGAAGCCCAGCTAGTTTTTGATGGATGGGTTTCTTATCACTTCTCAGTGATGTTTCCCCCCTAAGGGATATATATATATATATATATATATATACACACATATATATTTTTTTCTTTTTTATGATTGCACAAGTGGGATAGTTTGTTTTCAAATGAGTATGTTTATATTTGTTTAGACACTCACAGAGAGTTCATAAGAATAACATAACTCTGTTTATTTAAAATTTGGGAAATGTTTGTACTTAGAGAAAGGTAATTTTAAGAGGAAAAAAAAAGGAAAATGAAATGTTTGAAAGGAAGGGGATTAAGTTTTAAGGGAAAATATGGATATTCACAATGAGGGTACTGTACAGTGCAATGAGATGGTTGTTTTCTCCTTTTGTTTATTGCACAAGTGGGTTAGTTTGTTTTCAAATGAGTATGTTTATATCTGTTTAGACACTTACGGAGAGTTCATAGGAATAATTTATAATCCTGTTTATTGAAAATTTGAGAAATGATTGTTAAGAGGAAAAAAAAAGGAAAAAGAAATGTTTGAAAGAAAGGGGATTAAGTTTTAAGGGACAATATGGATATTCACAATGAGGGTACTGTACAGTGCAATGAGATGGTTGGGTTTAGACACTCACAGAGAGTTCATAGGAATAATTTATAATCTTGTTTATTGAAAATTTGAGAAATGATTGTAAAGCACTTAGGGAAAGGAAATCTTAAAAGGAAAAAAAAGGGAAAAGAAAGGTTTGAAAGGAAGGGGATTAAGATTTAAGGGTAATTAGGGATATATACAATGAGGGTAATATACAGTGCATTGAGATATGAAATGTTTTTTTGTTTGTTTTGTGAGATAGGGAGGAATTCTGCATTGAGAAGTGTTAGGAGAACAAAAGATGGGAAATGAGATGGGTAATTCCATAGTGTGTAATAAATTGAAAGTATATAGAGTGAAGGGTCATGGAGATGCTAAAAAGATGGGAACAATAAGGGAAGGAAAATATTCAGGTGTTTTTGGCTGCTTATGTTTGCTCCCCTCCCCTTTCTCTGGCCCTCTTCACCTTTTTTTTCTCCTCCTCCGCTCCTCTTCTCCTCTTGTCGTTGATTGTAGACTTTGAAGAAACATAATGGTTAAACTACTATCATGGAATGTGGGGGAGATAAATTCCCTGATAAAACGTAAAGCCATTGTGAACTTTTTGAGTAGGAAAAAAGTGGATATTATAGACCTCCAGGAAACGCATTTGTCTGAATGTGAACACCAAAAAATTAGGGCAAGATGGGTTTCTGAAGTCATTAGCTCATCATATAAGAAATTGGCAAGGGGGGGTAGCAATTGTATTACACCAAAAGTTGAATTATGCAATTAAGCAAAAAATAATTGATAAAGAAGGAAGGTATGTTTTTATACATATAAATATAGAAGGTAGGGAACATTTTATTGGGAATATATATGGTCCCAATAAAATAGATTGGAAATTTTGGAGGAATATTTTTTAAATTATAGACAAATTATCAATGCATGAGATAATAATTATGGGGGACTATAATAGGACGCCAGATTATCTTCTTGATAGAGGGAAACTGGGGGGAAACCAGAGGAAAACAAATCCAAAACGCAATACAAAATATCAAAAAAAAGATATTCTCAAACTCTATTAGATTTATATAACTTGAGGGATGTATGGAGATTTTTAAACCCCAACAATTTAGAGTACACATGCTTATCTAAAACACATTTGATTTTAGCTCGATTAGATCTATTCCCGACATCAGGAACATTGATTAATAGGAGTTGAGGACATAACAATTTTGGAGTTTACATTATCAGATCAAGCCCCTATAGTTTTAATAGTAAAGGAGCCTAATAAACCGAACTATAACTCATTCTTCATGTCTAGTTATCTGAATAATTCAATAAAGTTTGTTCAGTTTTTAAAAGCAAAATGGCAGGAGTTTAAGTATAATCACCTAAACTATACGGGTAATATAGATATATATTGGGAAGCAGCAAAAGCTACGCTGAAAGCAGACATTACAACGTATGTAATTAGAACAAAGAAAGAAGCTCAAATTAGTCAGGTTTTATCTTTAGCATATTCAAGAATGAGAAAATCTCCGACAAAGGGGGAACAGAGAAGCTTATTACAAAGCTAAAAAATAAAGAGGATTTTTTTGCACTCTATAGCGGGGAAAGCCCTCTTGAAAGGTACAGCATATTTTGAAAGATTTCGTAACAAAGGTAGTAAATATCTAGCAAACCTGATTAATAGAACCAAAAAAAGGAAAACAATAGGTCTGATTAATTCAGAGGGTAAAATACAAAATAAAGTGGAAGAAATTACATTATTATTTCAGAAGTTTTTTTTTAGATTTATATTCCTCTCAATCTCCTAAAAAAGAAGCTATTCAGAGGTTCTTGACAAGCATTAAGCTTCCAAAAATTTCAGAGAAGGATAAAGCAGAGTTTAATGCACCTAATGTCTGAGACAGATATATTAAATACCTTAAAGGCTATGAGTAAAGGGAAAGCACCTGGGCCAGATGGCTTGCCATTAGAATTTTACTTATGCCTTAAAGATGATATTGTAATAACTTTAAGGGAAGTATATAATTACTTTTTTATACATGGTCAAAAGATCTCTGCACAGTTTAAGTCAGCCAATATTCTTCTTCTTGCAAAGGAGGGTAAAGATGTTACACAACTTTCCTCTTACAGGCCGATCTCTCTCTTGAATCTTGATTACAAGATATTGATGAAAATAATGGCTGATAGACTTAAAATAATTCTTCCAAAATTACTCCATATTAATCAGGCGGGTTTTGTAATAGGTAGAAATCCAGAAATGAACATAAGGAAGATACTCCAAGTAATATGTAAGTACAGTGATCATAACTATGGGGAGGGTGGCTCGGCTCTGCCGGAGGCCTTCCTGCTATCCTTGGATGCAGAGAAGGCCTTCGACAGAGTGGAGTGGGCCTTCATGATGGAAGCATTGGTAAGATATGGTTTTGAGGGTGGGTTCCTGGGGTTAATAGCGAATGTATACTCAGACTCAGAGGCCTCGGTTTTGGTTAATAGTTATTTATCTTAATCTTTTCCCCTAAAGAGGGGTACAAGGCAGGGTTGCCCTATGTCCCCACTGCTCTTCGATTTAATATTGGAACTTGGGGGCTGGCTTTGGTTTCTTAAATGGCTTGGATTTATTCCAATTGGAAACAGATTCCTCGGGGGAAGGAATAGGCTTCTGTTTCTTAATTTGTCAAAAGGAACGAAACGGTTAGAAGCTTTAGATTTACCCTTAGGTCTTTTATCCTGAGGCAAAAAAACTCCCCCCCCCCCCAAGTGACAGTTGAAATAATTGAATCCAACTGAGAAACAAATAACTTATTACCTTTGAAAGAAAGAGATAGCAATCTAGACTTAGAAGGCATGTCAGCATTTCAAGATTTTAAGCCACAAAGCTCTTCTAGCTAAAATAGCTAAAGACATAGATTTAACATCAATTTTGATTATATAAAAAATGGCATCACAAATAAAATGATTAGCATGTTGAAGCATGGGAACAATGCTAGACAAATCAGAATCTAGTTCTTTTTGCGCTAAATGTTCCAACCAAAAAGTTGATGCAGCTGCAACATCAGCCAAAGAAATTGCAGGCCTGAGAAGATGACCAGAATATAAATAGGCTTTCCTTAGATAAGATTCAAGTTTCCTATCTAAAGGATCTTTAAAAGAAGTTCTACCTTCCATAGGAATAGTAGTACGTTTAGCAAGAGTAGAGATAGCCCCATCAACTTTGGGGATCTTTTCCAAAAACTCAAATGTAACTGCTGGCAAAGGATACAATTTTTTAAACCTTGAAGAAGGAATAAAAGTAGTACCAGGCCTATTACAATCCTTAGAAATCATATCAGAAATAGCATCAGGAACTGGAAAAACCTCTGGAGTAACCACAGGAGATTTATAAACAGAATTTAAACATTTCCTAGTTTTAGCATCAAGAGGACTAGTTTCCTCAATATCCAAAGTAATCAACACTTCTTTTAACAAAGAACAAATATACTCCATTTTAAATAAATAAGTAGATTTGTCAGTGTCAATATCTGAGGAAGGAACTTCTGAAACAGATAGATCCTCATCAGAGGAGGATAATTCAGTATGTTGTCGGTCATTTGAAATTTCATCAACTTTATGAGAAGTTTTAAAAGACCTTTTACGTTTATTAGAAGGTGGGATGGCAGACAAAGCCTTCTGAATAGAATCAGCAATAAAATATTTTAAATTCACAGGTATATCTTGTGTATTAGATGTTGAAGGAACAACAGCAGGCAATGTACTATTACTGATGGACACATTCTCTGCATGTAAAAGTTTATCATGACAACTATTACAAACCACAGCTGGAGATATAATCTCCACAAGTTTACAACAAATGCACTTAGCTTTTGTAGAACTGTTATCAGGCAGCAGGGTTCCAACAGTGATTTCTGAGACAGGATCAGATCGAGACATCTTGCAAAAGTAAGAGAAAAAACAACATACAAAGCAAAATGATTAATTTCCTTATATGGCAGATTCAGGAATGGGAAAAAAATGCAAACAGCATAGCCCTCTGATAGAGAAAAAGGCAAGAGGCATATAGGAATGGGGTTTTAAATAATGAAAATATTTGGCGACAAGTATGACGCACAACACAAACAGAATTTTTTTGGCTAACAACATCTGGAAATGACACACTTGCGTCATTGAATACGCAACCTTGTGAAAGGATTCGGCATTGACTAAAATGCCGGAAATGACGAATTTGCGTCATCGAACGTAACTTCGCACCAAAAAATCTTGCACCAAAAATGACGCAATATACTTTGGCATTTTGCGCCCTTGCGAGCCTAATTTTGCCTGCAAATTTAAAATAACAGTCAATCTTAAAAAAGACTATACCCCAGGTAAGAAAAAAAAAAATCCTAAAAAATGCATTTCCCAGAACCTGACCCATGGCAAATATAAGTACAATACATATATTTAGAAGCTGGCTGAAAAAAAACCTAACACCTGCAAAAAAGCAGCGTTCAGCTCCTAACGCAGCCCCATTAATTCCTATGGGGAAATAACATTTTATGTCTACACCCAACACCCTAACATGAACCCTGAGTCTAAACACCCCTAATCTTACACTTATTAACCCTTAATCTGCCGCCCGACATTGCCGCCACCTACATTATATTATTAACCCCTAATCTGCCGCTCCGGACATCGCTGCCACCTACATTATATTTATTAACCCCTAATCTGCCACCCCCAATGTAGCCGCAACCTACCTACATTTATTAACCCCTAATCTGCCGCCCCCAACATCGCTGCCACTATAATAAAGTTATTAACCCCTAAACCTAAGTCTAACCCTAACCCAAACCCCCCTCTAATTTAAATATAATTTAAAATAATCTAAATAAAATTACTACAATTAAATAAATTATTCCTATTTAACACTAAATACTTACCTATAAAATAAACCCTAAGCTAGCTACAATATAACTAATAGTTACATTTTAGCTTAGGGTTTATTTTTATTTTACAGGCAACTTTGTATTTATTTTAACTAGGTACAATAGTTATTAAATAGTTATTAACTATTTAATAACTACCTAGCTAAAATAAATACAGAAGTACTTGTAAAATAAAAATAAACCTAAGTTACACTTACACCTAGCACTACACTATAATTAAATTTAATACCTAAACTAAATACAATTAAATACAATAAAATAAAATACAATACAAAAAAACAAACACACACTAAATTACAGAAAATAAAAAAATAATTACAAATTTTTAAACTAATTAAACCTAATCTAATCTCCCTAATAAAATAAAAAAGCACCCCAAAATAATAAAAATCCCTACCCTATACTAAATTACAAATAGCCCTTAAAAGGGCTTTTTGCGGGGCATTGCCCCAAAGTAATAAGCTCTTTTACCTGTAAAAAAAAAATACAATATCCCCAACATTAAAACCCACCATCCACACACCCAACCCTACTCTAAAACCCACCCAATCCCCCCTTAATAAAACCTAACATTAACCCCTTGAAGATCACCCTACCTTGAGACGTCTTCACCCAATCGGGCCAAAGTCCTCAACGAATGACTGTTCCTTTAAATGACGTCATCCAAGATGGTGTCCCTTGAATTCCGATTGGCTGATAGGATTCTATCAGCCAATCGGAATTAAGGTAGGAAAAAAAACTATTGGCTGATGCAATCAGCCAATAGAATTGAAGTTCAATCCTATTGGCTAATCCAATCAGCCAATAGGATTGAGTTTGAATTCTATTGACTGTTCCAATCAGCCAATAGAATGTGAGCTCAATTCTATTGGCTGATAGCATCAGTCAGTAGGATTTTTCCTACCTTAATTCCGATTGGCTGATAGAATCCTAGATTTGGTGTAATTAATTTAAAAATTTGTAATTATTTTTTTTATTTTCTGTAATTTAGTGGGGTTTTTTTTTTGTATTTTAGTTTATTTTATTTTATTTAATTGTATTTAGTTTAGGGATTTAATTTAATTATAGTGTAGTGTTAGGTGTTAGTGTAACTTAGGTTTATTTTTATTTTACAGGTACTTTTGTATTTATTTTAGCTAGGTAGTTACTAAATAGTTAAAAACTATTTAATAACTATTGTACCTAGTTAAAATAAATACAAAGTTGCCTGTAAAATAAAAATAAACCCTAAGATAGCTACAATGTATTTATTAGTTATATTGTAGCTAGCTTAGGGTTTATTTTATACTTTTTAGTTTTAAATAGGAATAATTTATTTAATTGTAGTAATTTTATTTATATTATTTTAAATTATATTAAGATTAGGGGGTGTTAGGGTTGGACTTAGGTTTAGGGGTTAATGCATTTAATATAGTGGCGGTGACGTTGGGGGCAGCAGATTAGAGGTTAATAAATGTAGGTAGGTGTTGGCGATGTTAGGGACGGCAGATTAGGGGTTAATAATATTTAACTAGTGTTTGCAAGGCGGGAGTGCGGCGGTTTAGAGCTTAATATATTTATTAAAGTGGCAGCGATGTCTGGTCGACAGATTAGGGGTTAAAAGTCTATTTAAGTGTTTGCGATGTGGGGGGGGCTCGGTTTAGGGGTTAATAAGTAGTTTATGGGTGTTATTGTACTTTTTAGCACTTTACTTAAGAGTTTTACGGCGTTAGCCCATAAAACTCTTAACTACTGACTTTTAAATGCTAGGAGTCTTGACAGGAGAGGCTGTACCGCTCACTTTTTCCAAGACTCGTAATAACGGCGTTAGGAAAATCCCATTGAAAGTATGGGATACGCAATTGGCGTAAGTGGATTTACGGTATGCTCGAGTCGCGGAAAAAAAAGTGAGCGGTACACCTGTACCTGCCAGACTCGTAATACCAGCGGGCGTTAAAAAGCAGTGTTGGGACCTCTCAACGCTGCTTTTTAAGGCTAACACAAGACTCGTAATCTAGGTGATAGAGTAATAACACAATGAGATATGTTTTTTGAGAAGTTCAGTCCATTTAAAAGGACCATAACATATAGAATTACAAAACCATAGATGCATAATAAAAACACAATGCTATAAAACTTACTATGAATTTAAAAAGAGAAGTAGATTGTTTGCTGATAAATGTAATTCTGCACCTGTACCATGTGACAGCTATCAGCCAATAACAGACTCATATTTTTATATGATGTGAACTCCTGCATATGCTAAGTAGGAGCCGCTGCCTCAGGTCATTTAAAAGGCTGTGTACAATTTAATAATGAAAATAAATTACAGACAGCAAACAGTTATTTCACATAAAAACTAAAGCTAAAGGTGAAATTTCCCATACACTTTATACTAATTTATACACTGATAAAACAAGTCATTAGAAACACAATAAAGCAGGGGTGCTCACACTTTTTTTGTGCTGGGATCTACTTATTAAATGAGCAGCGCAAATAAAGATAATGAAGAAAAACTGATAATAAGAGTAAATTAGAAAGTTGTGTGAAATTGCTTGTTCTAGATCTGAATCAAGAAAAAAATGTGTTTCATATCCCTTTAAGGTTGCATGATTTAGCAACACATGGATGTGCAAAAGCATAAAGATACAACAGATTAATCCTGAGGACAAAAGTAGCACTGACTAATTCAGGTTAACAGGAGCAACCCCTTGTGCCTTGTTACAAAACACTGCATTCAAATGACTGCCACTGACCCCCTTTACTTTGTGCCGTGGGCTTGGCCTGATATGACCCAGTGAGGCTCACACAAATAAATCTCAATAGCGCACCATGCAGACAATTTCTTACTCGGTCAATACGTTCATTTGCCAGAAGTCAATCAGATTTGTTCCTTTAGCAGAGCACAGCAGCCTCCGCTTACCCTCCTAACGATACTATATTGCCATATACATAGGAAGAGCACTCACTCATCCATGCTTTTGATAGGTCAATTGTGTTGTCATTCAAAAATCATCTACATTGATTGGTTGAAATCGATGTTCCTCGAGATCCAATCCTGTAGAACATTTTTTTTATTTTTATTGAGGTTTAATTCATGGCACAATATGCATTCCAGATAAATCAATACACAGTAAATGCTTCCAGTTATACATCCAATAGTAACTCAACCTCTTATACATATCATCTTCCTATGGAATTGTTTAAATAACAGTAGTAAACATCATGCAGGCCAATTACAAATAAAAGAAGAGGCCACTTTTGGACCTCACCATGTTATAAAAGATATCAAGGTACTGAAGACTACCATGAACAGGATGGGACCACTCATGGATCCCAATTGATAAACCTCCATTTTTAATTTTATATAATAGATATAGCCAGTGTATGTATTCAATAAGTATGGGCTCAAGCTTAGCAGAATGTCAATAGAAAGCACTTTTTAAAGCCCTCAATAACTACAATACAACCTATGATGATAGAAATATTATATAATATAGAAAAATGCAAGACAGAATGCTAACATAAAAAATATGCACATCTTTAGAACAAACTGGGAAATACAGGGTTACTCATGCAAGAGGTCAAATTAGATTTTGTGAGCTACTAACATTAATATGATCCATATAAAACTGCAGGAGGATAAAGTGTAATACATCGAAATTAAAAGCTTTTACTCTGCGGTTGCCTCAACACGGCTCCCGGTTCTGCCATTCCGGCTTCAGGGTTTAGGATAAGGCAGTCCTGGGTCTCGATAAAGCGACACTCAGCTCCGTCACCCGCTGTGCTAGTCGGGTGACCGGGATCCTACTGTTCAGGGGAAGTAACTGCTTCTAAAGACTTGATGTCTGTTCTGTTAGTGTCCCAGTTAGCTTCTTTCCATGTTGCTGGGGGGTCATATTTGTCAGTCGAGTCGCCTTTTATACCAGGAATCAAGGTGCCCACTCTCTGCTGGTCCTGCTGAACAGAGGGAAAGGTAGCAGCAAATCTCTCCTCCAGCCTCTGTGCATGTTCCTGCAATAACAATTGCAGTTGTAGGATCAGGTAGGTATCCTCCATGTTCAGTGCCGTCATTTGCATGTAGAGCTCAGTGCAAATATATGGTATCAAGGCTCAGGCCGATGCGTAAATTTAGCACACTAAATAGCAGATGTAGTGCCTAGTAGGAAAAGACCCCAGAGTAGATTGACCGGTGTAGGTCATTCAGAAACTGAAGTGCTCTTTAAATTTAGAACTGCGCACTCAAGGCACAGCTAGTTGTGGGGACAGGCTGAGGCTTCTATTATAGGGGAAGGCATCAAAATGAAAAGTCCGGTACTGAGGGCTGTGAGGCCCAGTCACCATTCAAAACCCTATATCCTGAATGTAGACCTCTTCAGAGAAGCCTCTACACTATTTTAAACAGGATATTGAGAAGAATGTACTGTTTAACAGGATAACAATGGAGAAAGCTTGAGTAGCTGAAGCTCAGTAAGACCTGTAAGATGGCCACCGCCCGGTTGTCCCCATCCGGTAGCACTTTTAATGTCCAACCATCAGACTGTTTAATGACCTGCCCCTTCACACACTGGGGTAGATAAAGCGGTATCCCTAGCAACCATACTCTACTCACGCCCCAGTGTTGAGATCGTGTAATGTGACCACATCATTTTCATTAAACAACTCTACAATTTCCTTCTATTACCAAATCTGCTTTATTCCCTTTGTGGCAAAGGTGCTGATTAGTGGTTGCACATACAAGTCTCTTGCCATTGCCTCACCTTATGTGCTCAGCTAGCTCCCAGTAGTGCATTGCTGCTTCAATAAAGGATATCTAAAGAATGATGCAAATATAATTGAAGTAAAATGGAAAGTTGTTTAAAATTATATGTTCTATTTAAATAAATAATGAAAAACATTTGGGTTTTCTTGTTCTTTTAAACGAAAACCAAATGTACAGGACATTGTCCCTTTAAGTCTGTGATCATGTGACATAAACAGCAGCAGCTGAAGGTGCAGAATACACTCACTAAGGTCTTTACTAACAACAAGAATCAGTCACAGATCAGTGGGATAAACGTTCTGATGATAAACAGGTGCAGCTAATAGAAATAAGAAATGTATTATAAAATAACCTCATTAGAAATAAAATAATATGCAGATCAAAAGATATTTATGATTAGATCAGTAAATGTGATGAGACTGATACAACAGGGCCATAAGCTGAGTGATATTTATTACTGGAGCAAATAGCAGCTTCACACTAATATTAAATGAAAATGGTTTATCTGGGCTCTACAGTTAATTATAAACCTATAGGGAAATACAGGATTCTAATTGGCTGATACTTAAAAATCTATTGCTCATTGGATAACAGGAACAACCCCCACACATGTATTATTGGTCAGACCTCCTCAAGCTTCAGAATATTGTTTGGTTCTGCTACAAACATTCATTTTACAAAGTGCTACAAATTATTATGTATTCAATTGGGCTTTTTAATGGAAAAACTAAACAATACATTAATTTACACAGCATGAAAAATATAGAAAACAAATTAAATAAGTACAGTTTAGTTTTTTAATATAGATTCAGTTTCTTATATGAAGTGAAATATTTTATCTCTACTATAACAAAATACAGAACAATATTTTCTTATTATTATATAAAACACAACAGTGTGAGGCTGATAATAAAGATTTATGTCAGGTTTTGCATATTACCGTTTAGCAGAAGCTCTGTAAGTATGAAGTCTCTCGGGTTCCTCCTGTGATATCACTGAGTGTTACACAGATATTTATACTAATGTGGGATGTACACAAACCATATTGCTCTATATTTTTTAAAGATAAATCCATACTTTGTAAAAGCCTAAAATGAAAGATTTTACACTAATTTCTAAAAGAACAGACCTGCAGATTTGTGTGTTTGTTATAAATTGCTTCATCTATTATCTCTTTATTTTCAAAAATTAGAAAATAGTAAAAAAAAAACAACTACATATAAAATGTTAAATGTCCATAAAGCTAAATACATTTGAATTTAAAAGGGTCAGCTTTATATTGTTTAATGTAGAAATATTACTACATCTTACAACATACAATATTTTACATCTAAACAGTCACCTTACATGGGTATCAATATAATGTTTTCCAATTGTTTTTACAGTCACTGATTTTATCTAAATGTCACCACACTCAGTACTTTCAGATAGTTTGTTCCCAAATAAAAATAAAACAGATTTGCACTGAAATCAAATCTAATCTGCATGTAACACATTTTATCTCAGTCTGGGCACCTTTTACAGCTACTCCAGTCAAGAACAGATGTATTTTAAAAAGAAAACTTTATTACAACCAACTCTAGTTAAACACATAAACACTGACAAAACAATGATAAGAAACCATTTCACAGCTTTTATTATATGCTCAAAGACTATCATGAAATAGACAAAAACTTATCCACAGGGATAGGAAAACATAACAATAATTTATTCAGTGTTAGGGGCTGATTTATCATAGCCCGAATGGGGCCGTATACACCCGTTACTGCGTGAGCCTTCAGGCTTGCCAGAAACAGGAGTTAAGAAGCAGCGATCTAATGACCGCTGCTCCTTAACTCGTCTGCCACCTCTGAGGCGGCAGCCAGCAATCAGCCCGATCGCATACACGTGTGTGTGTGTGTGTGTATGTGTATATATGTATTTACAGATATAGATATATATATATATATATATATATATATATATATATATATATATATATATATATATATATATATATATATATATACACATAAATGCATTAATATATATGTATACATGTGTGTGTATATATACGTATATGTATTTACAGACATATATACACATAAATGCATTAATATATATGTATACATGTGTGTGTATATGTATTTACAGACATATATACACATAAATGCATTAATACATATGTATACATATTTTTAATTTTTTAATTTCGGCATTTATCGATGTGCGTCGGATATGATCTGCTACAGCGGATCATGTACGCTGCACTTTGATAAATCGGCCCTGTTGTGTTTACATAGAGTGATAACAAAATGATATAGTTTCTCCCAGCAAGCTCAGCCCATTTAAAAGGATAATAAAGTATAGCATTACAAAATCAAGAGATGCATAATAACAATACAGTGCAATGAAACTTACTATGAATTTCAAAAGTATATTTTTTTTCTGACATTTTTTTCTACACTTGTGCCATGTGACAGCTATCAGCCATTAACAGACTCATATTTTATATATGATAAACTCTTGCATTGTAGGAACTGGTGCCATATAACGTGTATTTTATTTAATGTAAACTCCTGCACTTGCTAAGTAGGAACTGGTGCCGTATAACGTGTATTTTATTTAATATAAACTCTTGTACTTGCTAAGTAGGAACTGGTGCTGTATAACCTGTATTTTATTTAATGTAAACTCTTGCACTTGCTAAGTAGGAACTGGTGCTGTATAATGTGTATTTTATTTAATATAAACTCCTGCACTTGCTAAGTAGGAACTGGTGCCGTATAATGTGTATTTTATTTAATATAAACTCCTGCACTTGCTAAGTAGGAACTGGTGCCGTATAATGTGTATTTTATTTAATATAAACTCTTGCACTTGCTAAGTAGGAACTGGTGCTGTATAACGTGTATTTTATTTAATATAAACTCTTGCACTTGCTAAGTAGGAAGTGGTGCCGTATAACCTGTATTTTATTTAATATAAACTCTTGCACTTGCTAATTAGGAACTGGTGCCGTATAACCTGTATTTTATTTAATATAAACTCTTGCACTTGCTAAGTAGGAACTGGTGCCGTATAACCTGTATTTTATTTAATGTAAACTCTTGCTCTTGCTAAGTAGGAACTGGTGCCGTATAACCTGTATTTTATTTAATATAATCTATTGCACTTGCTAAGTAGGAACTGGTGCCGTATAACCTGTATTTTATATAATATAATCTATTGCACTTGCTAAGTAGGAACTGGTGCTGTATAACCTGTATTTTATTTAATATAAACTCTAGCACTTGCTAAGTAGGAACTGGTGCAGTATAACCTGTATTTTATTTAATATAAACGCTTGCACTTGCTAAGTAGGAACTGGTGCTGTATAATGTGTATTTTATTTGATATAAATTCTTGCACTTGCTAAGTAGGAACTGGTGCTGTATAATGTGTATTTTATTTAATATAAACGCTTGCACTTGCTAAGTAGGAACTGGTGCTGTATAACGTGTATTTTATTTAATATAAACTCTTGCACTTGCTAAGTAGGAACTGGTGCCGTATAACCTGTATTTTATTTAATATAAACTCTTGTACTTGCTAAGTAGGAACTGGTGCAGTATAACCTGTATTTTATTTAATATAAACTCTTGCACTTGCTAAGTAGGAACTGGTGCTGTATAACGTGTATTTTATTTAATATAAACTCTTGCACTTGCTAAGTAGGAACTGGTGCAGTATAACCTGTATTTTATTTAATATAAACTCTTGCTCTTGCTAAGTAGGAACTGGTGCTGTATAACGTGTATTTTATTTAATGTAAACTCTTGCACTTGCTAAGTAGGAACTGGTGCCGTATAACCTGTATTTTATATAATATAATCTATTGCACTTGCTAAGTAGGAACTGGTGCTGTATAACCTGTATTTTATTTAATATAATCTATTGCACTTGCTAAGTAGGAACTGGTGCCGTATAACCTGTATTTTATTTAATATAAACTCTTGCACTTGCTAAGTAGGAACTGGTGCTGTATAACGTATATTTTATTTAATATAAACTCTTGCACTTGCTAACTAGGAACTGGTGCCATATAACGTGTATTTTATTTAATATAAACTCTTGCACTTGCTAAGTAGGAACTGGTGCTGTATAACCTGTATTTTATTTAATATAAACTCTTGCACTTGCTAAGTAGGAACTGGTGCTGTATAACGTGTATTTTATTTAATATAAACTCTTGCACTTGCTAAGTAGGAACTGGTGCTGTATAACCTGTATTTTATTTAATATAAACTCTTGCACTTGCTAAGTAGGAACTGGTGCCGTATAACCTGTATTTTATTTAATATAAACTCTTGCACTTGCTAAGTAGGAACTGGTGCCGTATAACCTGTATTTTATTTAATATAAACTCTTGCACTTGCTAAGTAGGAACTGTTGCTGTATAACCTGTATTTTATTTAATGTAAACTCTTGCACTTGCTAAGTAGGAACTGGTGCTGTATAACCTGTATTTTATTTAATATAAACTCTTGCACTTGCTAAGTAGGAACTGGTGCTGTATAACCTGTATTTTATATAATATAAACTCTTGCACTTGCTAAGTAGGAACTGGTGCTGTATAACCTGTATTTTATATAATATACAGGCCCATTTATCAAGCTCCGTACGGAGCTTGAAGGGCCGTGTTTCTGGCGAGTCTTCAGACTCGCCAGAAACACAACTTATGAAGCAGCGGTCTAAAGACCGCTGCTCCATAACCCTGTCCGCCTGCTCTGAACAGGCGGACAGGAATCGCCGGACATCAACCCGATCGAATACGATCGGGTTGATTGACAGCTCCCTGCTGGCGGCCGATTGGCCGCGAGTCAGCAGGGGGCGGCGTTGCACCAGCAGGTCTTGTGAGCTGCTGGTGCAATGTTAAATGCGGAGAGCGTATTGCTCTCCGCATTTAGCGAGGTCTTGCGGACCTGATCCGCAGTGTCGGATCAGGTCCGCAAGCCCTTTGATAAATGGGCCTGATAAACTCTTGCACTTGCTAAGTAGGAACTGGTGCTGTATAACCTGTATTTTATATAATATAAACTCTTGCACTTGCTAAGTAGGAACTGGTGCTGTATAACCTGTATTTTATTTAATATAAACTCTTGCACTTGCTAAGTAGGAACTGGTGCTGTATAATGTGTATTTTATTTAATATAAACTCTTGCACTTGCTAAGTAGGAACTGGTGCCTTACAATGTGTATTTTATTTAATATAAACTCTTGCACTTGCTAAGTAGGAACTGGTGCCGTATAACGTGTATTTTATTTAATATAAACTCTTGCACTTGCTAAGTAGGAACTGGTGCTGTATAACCTGTATTTTATTTAATATAAACTCTTGCACTTGCTAAGTAGGAACTGGTGCTGTATAACGTGTATTTTATTTAATGTAAACTCTTACACTTGCTAAGTAGGAACTGGTGCCTTACAATGTGTATTTTATTTAATATAAACTCTTGCACTTGCTAAGTAGGAACTGATGCTGTATAACGTGTATCTTATTAAATATAAACTCTTGCACTTGCTAAGTAGGAACTGGTGCTGTATAACGTGTATTTTATTTAATATAAGCTCTTGCACTTGCTAAGTAGGAACTGGTGCCGTATAACCTGTATTTTATTTAATGTAAACTCTTGCACTTGCTAAGTAGGAACTGGTGCCGTATAACCTGTATTTTATTTAATATAAACTCTTGCACTTGCTAAGTAGGAACTGGTGGCTTACAATGTGTATTTTATTTAATATAAACTCTTGCACTTGCTAAGTAGGAACTGGTGCTGTATAATGTGTATTTTATTTAATATAAACTCTTGCACTTGCTAAGTAGGAACTGGTGCTGTATAATCTGTATTTTATTTACTATAAACTCTTGCACTTGCTAAGTAGTAACTGGTGCCTTATAACCTGTATTTTATTTAATATAAACTCTTGCACTTGCTAACTAGGAACTGGTGCTGTATAACATGTATTTTATTTAATGTAAACTCTTGCACTTGCTAAGTAGGAACTGGTGCCGTATAACGTGTATTTTATTTAATATAAACTCTTGCACTTGCTAAGTAGGAACTGGTGCTGTATAACGTGTATTTTATTTAATATAAACTCTTGCACTTGCTAAGTAGGAACTGGTGCCGTATAACCTGTATTTTATTTAATATAAACTCTTGCACTTGCTAAGTAGGTACTGGTGCCGTATAACGTGTATTTTATTTAATATAAACTCTTGCACTTGCTAAGTAGGAACTGGTGCTGTATAACGTGTATTTTATTTAATATAAACTCTTGCACTTGCTAAGTAGGAACTGGTGCCGTATAACCTGTATTTTATTTAATATAAACTCTTGCACTTGCTAAGTAGGTACTGGTGCCGTATAACGTGTATTTTATTTAATATAAACTCTTGCACTTGCTAACTAGGAACTGGTGCTGTATAACGTGTATTTTATTTAATATAAACTCTTGCACTTGCTAAGTAGGTACTGGTGCCGTATAACGTGTATTTTATTTAATATAAACTCTTGCACTTGCTAAGTAGGAACTGGTGCCGTATAACGTATATTTTATTTAATATAAACTCTTGCACTTGCTAAGTAGGAACTGGTGCCGTATAACGTATATTTTATTTAATATAAACTCTTGCACTTGCTAAGTAGGTACTGGTGCCGTATAACCTGTATTTTATTTAATATAAACTCTTGCACTTGCTAAGTAGGAACTGGTGCCGTATAACCTGTATTTTATTTAATATAAACTCTTGCACTTGCTAAGTAGGAACTGGTGCAGTATAACGTGTATTTTATTTAATATAAACTCTTGCACTCGCTAAGTAGGAACTGGTGCAGTATAACGTGTATTTTATTTAATATAAACTCTTGCACTCGCTAAGTAGGAACTGGTGCTGTATAATGTGTATTTTATTTAATATAAACTCTTGCTCTTGCTAAGTAGGAACTGGTGCTGTATAACGTGTATTTTATTTAATATAAACTCTTGCACTTGCTAAGTAGGAACTGGTGCCGTATAACGTGTATTTTATTTAATATAAACTCTTGCACTTGCTAAGTAGGAACTGGTGCCGTATAACGTGTATTTTATTTAATATAAACTCTTGCACTTGCTAAGTAGGAACTGGTGCTGTATAACGTGTATTTTATTTAATATAAACTCTTGCTCTTGCTAAGTAGGAACTGGTGCTGTATAACGTGTATTTTATTTAATATAAACTCTTGCACTTGCATACTTGCCAACTGTCCCGTTTTTGCCGGGACAGTCCCGGAATTTGGGACCCTGTCACGGCCATTTAAATGTCCCGGACTGTCCCGGCAAGTTAGTAGCAGGCTGCAGCTTTGCTAGCTAGCGCGATCGTGTATGCCACTCCTGAGTCTCCTCCTCCATGAATTTCATCTATCTAGACTATTGCGCGTCAGGCAGCGACGTCAGCACCTCCTCAATGTCACCATCATGTGACCACCCCGCTTTGCCGCTCACTGTGCAGTGCACCAGCCTTCTCACAGACACGCGGCTGCAGGAGGACAGAGAGTGTCTCACTCTGTTGTGTCACACACCCTAAAGTTTGTTCTCAGAACTTGTTTTAGAGCCGATCATCAGTCACTCAGTGGACCAGCAGCAGACAGAGGTGAGTCACTCAGCCCTAACTAAAGTTAACCCAGCAGGCTCGGGAGGCAGGCTCGGGAGGCAGTCATGCAATTCAAATAATTTATATGGTGCTGCTCAGAGTCACTCTCTGTTTTGTTAAGGTGACCGTGAATCACCAATGATTATTGAAAAAAAAATGCAGCTAGCTGTGACTCTTTTCTTGACTTGTCACTCAGTCTTTAACTAGCCGATCAGTGAGGACCAGCAGAGCGGTGAGACTCAGCCTATAACTGAACCGGAGCTCCTGCAATAAAATATGTGCTGCTGCTCAGCTGTTGTTAAGGTAACCAGACCGTGAATCACTGTCTACTTTAAAAAAAAAATGCTGTGAATCCATCTTTACTTGTTACTCAGTCAGTGTTTAATGCAAAGGGTAATTAAACTTTTTTTTACTGCAAAATATAATAATTCTGTGTACTTTATAAAACCAACAGAATATCTGTACTTACATACAGTTTATTTGTTATTATAATTATATCTGTTGGTTTTATAACAGTGCCAGATCATTTGCTAATATATCAGGGGTAATTCAAAAATGAAGAAGCTTTACTGAATAATATCTGTAACTTATACAACCAGCAGCATATATAATAACAAATAAACTGTATATAACACAGTGGTAGTGGTGGGGTTTAAATGCCAGTCACTTACAGTCATGACATGTTACTGTCTCATGTGTTACCTGTCCCTGGGAAAGGTCAAATTGATATTTAGACTCACTGCTATGACTTCTAATTGGAATCTCTTATTAGTTTGCAGGGATATTTTGGATATGTGGTGCTTTTACCTATAATTAATTTGCAATAAAAATTTACATTTAATTACATTCTGTACATTCTACTTCTATTTTAATATTTTAATATGTATATATATATATATATTCTGCACCATAAAAAAATGGGCAGAGCTAAATTATCCTAATTATGTGGGTTTGGCAAAGTGGGCGGGGCTTTAGGGCAGGGGTGTGGTTAAACATTTCATGCAGGTAATTGATAGCTGCAAAGTGTCCCTGGAATTTTTTTTCAAATGTTGGCAACTATGCACTTGCTAAGTAGGAACTGGTGCCATATAACCTGTATTTTATTTAATATAAACTCTTGCACTTGCTAAGTAGGAACTGGTGCTGTATAACGTGTATTTTATTTAATATAAACTCTTGCACTTGCTAAGTAGGAACTGATGCTGTATAACGTGTATTTTATTTAATAGAAACTCTTGCACTTGCTAAGTAAGAACTGGTGCAGTATAACCTGTATTTTATTTAATATAAACTCTTGCACTTGCCAAGTAGGAACTGGTGCTGTATAACGTGTATTTTATATAATATAAACTCTTGCACTTGCTAAGTAGGAACTGGTGCCGTATAACGTGTATTTTATTTAATATAAACTCTTGCACTTGCTAAGTAGGAACTGGTGCCATATAACGTGTATTTTATTTAATATAAACTCTTGCAGTTACTAAGTAGGAACTGGTGCCGTATAACGTGTATTTTATTTAATATAAACACTTGCACATGCTAAGTAGGAACTGGTGCCGTATAATGTTTATTTTATTTAATATAAACTCTTGCACTTGCTAAGTAGGAACTGGTGCTGTATAACCTGTATTTTATTTAATATAAACTCTTGCTCTTGCTAAGTAGGAACTGGTGCTGTATAACGTGTATTTTATTTAATATAAACTCTTGCACTTGCTAAGTAGGAACTGGTGCCGTATAACCTGTATTTTATTTAATATAAACTCTTGCACTTGCTAAGTAGGAACTGGTGCTGTATAACGTGTATTTTATTTAATATAAACTCTTGCACTTGCTAAGTAGGAACTGATGCTGTATAACGTGTATTTTATTTAATAGAAACTCTTGCACTTGCTAAGTAAGAACTGGTGCAGTATAACCTGTATTTTATTTAATAGAAACTCTTGCACTTGCTAAGTAGGAACTGGTGCTGTATAACGTGTATTTTATATAATATAAACTCTTGCACTTGCTAAGTAGGAACTGGTGCCGTATAACGTGTATTTTATTTAATATAAACTCTTGCACTTGCTAAGTAGGAACTGGTGCCATATAACGTGTATTTTATTTAATATAAACTCTTGCAGTTACTAAGTAGGAACTGGTGCCGTATAATTTTTTTTTTTATTTAATATAAACTCTTGCACTTGCTAAGTAGGAACTGGTGCTGTATAACGTGTATGTTATTTAATATAAACTCTTGCACTTGCTAAGTAGGAACTGGTGCTGTATAACGTGTATTTTATTTAATATAAACTCTTGCACTTGCTAAGTAGGAACTGGTGCCGTATAACCTGTATTTTATTTAATGTAAACTCTTGCACTTGCTAAGTAGGAACTGTTGCTGTATAACCTGTATTTTATTTAATGTAAACTCTTGCACTTGCTAAGTAGGAACTGGTGCCGTATAACCTGTATTTTATTTAATATAAACTCTTGCACTTGCTAAGTATGAACTGGTGCCGTATAACCTGTATTTTATTTAATATAAACTCTTGCTCTTGCTAAGTAGGTACTGGTGCTGTATAACCTGTATTTTATTTAATATAAACTCTTGCACTTGCTAAGTAGGAACTGGTGCCGTATAACGTGTATTTTATTTAATATAAACTCTTGCACTTGCTAAGTAGGAACTGGTGCCGTATAACGTGTATTTTATTTAATACAAACTCTTGCACTTGCTAGGGCCTGCAGGGGATCAAAACCAAACGGTTTTTATCACAAAAAGGCATGTATTTTAATATTGCAATCGCTTCCTCAATGAATAATAGAGAGACAACAGCCAATCGCCAGCCCAGGGGGACAACACCCCCCCCCTCCCGGCTCTATCCAATCATTTAACATAGTCATCACTATCACTACTCCTACTAGGTCATTCCTCACACATTTATTGGTGATTAATAGACACACCTCACTGGTTACATGTCTGTGTAGATCATGGCTGTCAAGCAGCGCCCCTTAGTTATATCTCTGCATATCAGTAAAACACCACCCCTACCTAACCTAAATTCCAGTCTCCGTGCCAATTCACATCCCCACACGCTTGTTCACCGACCTTATACTCAGGGAGTATCCAACTGACCCATCGCATTAGTCAAACCACACTGGTAACTCCCCAGGTGGGCGTTTACATACCACACTGGTAACTCCCCAGGCCGGTGTGTACATCCAGAATGTAAACAAAGCTCTTTTAAATGACAACAATCACTGGTAAATCCAAATACCTAAACAATGCTCAACCAGCCCAGTGTGTACCCACTATGGACAATTCCTGTATCCGCAGCAATAAACGCCATGTTAACCCCTCTTGGACATCATCACATCAATAATCCCTGTGGGAATACCCACATAGTTACCAACATGAAAAGTGCCTATTTATCTCAGTGTATATATATATAAAAATATCTCATTTGTTGGGGGCGGAGCCTGCAGGCATCCAAGATGGTTGCGAGTTGCTGAAGCTCCACACACAGAGTCAAGGCTAATCCAAATAGCGCAGGTCATATGCACACATATGTCTCTTAATGGTGTGTGAGAGAACAACTACGGTCCTAGGAGTTGACCGATACCTTTAAAACCGGTAAATCCGGTCACAAAGCGTCAGAGTTCTGAGAACAGATTCCAAGGCCTACACAGGAGTGCCAAACCGCAGTGGAGACCCGCGGCACCACGGCAGAGCCGATCAAGTATACATCCCTTGGATAACATCAACGTTCCGGTTCTGGGTACCGGACACCAGGCAGAAAACCGCTGAATCACAAAGCTGGTAACGCTACACAGCTCAGACCACTTGCTGCGAGTATAAATGCACAAAACCATTCTGGAATTACAAGCTACGCAACTGACATAGTGACTACAACAGAACAAGCCTCTTACATTCAAGACAATCCATCCTAGAAATGAAATGCTTAAAATAAGGTTTATCATAGAAAACAGGATGTAAGACCCCAGAAGGGTAATAATTATCTCAAGTTTACTGATTACACATACCCAAGCTGGGTGATAGCTCCTTTAATACAAAAAGGTGTATATTAAAATCATTAATGATACTGCAAGCAGGACTCTGATACACATTGCAGAATCAATATATGAGTGTCAGCATCTGCTAAGTACTCATATTAAAAAGTGCCACAGTCCATATCAAAACTTCAGACAGTGGGTCAAATTAAACTACAAGCTAAGATGGCGCTTCGTAAACCGCCAACAACAGACAGACAACTGAAATCCACTAGCACCACGCAGAATGCGAATTCCAATTTCTTTAAGAACACAGAGAGGAAAAAATCCCCATAACACCTTTTGACAGAGGAAGAAGATACAGAGCAAAATAATGGCTCTCAACCTAGTTCCCCAAAATCACCGCATTCTGCCATAGAAAGAGAAACAGATCAACTAGCTACACTCAGAGACATTGAAGCACTTATCAACCAAGTTAAAAGATAGTAATGACCACTAGGTCACCAGAGGGCGCTCGTGCGAAACTATTTGTAAATTAAAGTATACATTTTATATACACAACTTGTATTATAACAAAATGTTTCTAATATATCAATGCTGGGTCATATAAAACAATCTTGCAATATTAAAAGAAATGGAAAGTGGAACCTCATTAAATGATGTTCGATTGGAAGTCCGTGATGGAAATGTCCCAGTGTCAAATGATATATATGAAGTCCTGTGGATCCGATTCAACCCCAGGATAGGATCACTTGAACACTTTTTTCCTTTCTTTTTTTCCCCCTTTTTTCGGCTGCACTCTCCAAACCGATCCCAAGTGGAACACGTATTTTCTAAAAAACGAAGACAAAAAGAGAGGCGCACAAATGTGTGTATCGATAGAGATAAGGGAAGCACACACTTCAGAGGATTTGTACACAGGGTACTCACACTTTGACACAGCACACCAGTGTGCTTGTGGAAACGTGCTGGCAATCAGAGCTGGCCAGCTTGCTCTCTCCGGCTAATCTTCAATTGCTGCGGCTCTCCGATAAATGAACTGTCTGGTAGTGGTATGCTCACAATCAATCTCCAGGCTCAAGTTGGTTAAAATAAACTTAAAACTTTTATTGCACAGAGTTGACAGGCATATATAAACAAGTTTAAAATTGCTACGCGTTTCTCGGCCCTCCTGGCCGTTTCATCAGGCATATCAAATCAGTTTTAAAACCGGCTTTTTATTGCCGCCACTACCAAACATTTCCACAAACACACCCCTTTCCTGATGGGTGTGTACAGGTAAGTTGAACAACATAGGTGAATTCTTAAAGGAACATATCGGGGCCTCTATTTGTTACAACAGTTTCAAGAATTTACAAAAAATATCTATTTTTTTTGCAAACAAATTTGTCCTTACTTGAACTGTGTAATGTGATGTGAACATAATACAAATACTGATAATAACTTATAATGGTAATACCCCTGGTCTCATATCGGAGACCTTCTTTTTGGATGGGACCGAAATCCGACCAATCACAGAGCTGCATTTTGATAACTTCCTCCTTGGTACCAGACCTAGTCTTACACAATCCATCTCCACTAGCATATATATCACATAAACTATGTAATAATCAATGTCGAATTTGTTAACATATACGAGCACATAGTCACATATCAAGCCCTCACAAACCATATATTAGTCTTCTATTATATGATGTAATTTATAACATAGTACACAACACAATTATATTAACACGTGACGTATATGCCAATAATGTTAAAATTTACAAAAAATTTATAATCACAAGTATGAATATGATGAATGGTTATAGACTATCCACTCAAATCACATATGTCCTAAATAATATTCACATCATTCACATTAAGTATTTATCAGCACACCATCACATCATATAACCATTAACATAATACACATCACCATGACCTCACTAATCTATTACTAGATCGTCAGATCAGAGTAGAATCACATAACCGTAGTTAGTCACAATAATAGATGTATTAGTTAAGATTTAGGGAGTCACAGAACCAAGTGTTTTACCCACATGTAGAATCGTTAGGAGAGCAAAGTGGAAATATCCACGTTGTAAGTATGAAAAATAGATTGGCAGTACGGTTTATAATACTGAACCACAAATATGTACTTTATATGGAAGTCATCAGAATATAGTCCTGGGATTGGTCCGATCCTGTATCTACTGAAGGGCGATCCAAAAAGAAGGGTCCCCGATATTAGACCAGTGGTGTTATTATAATTCATAACCAAGTGTTTATCCATATGTAGAACTGTTAGGAGACTACAGTAGAAATATCCTCGTTGTTAGTATGTTAGATAGATTGGTGGTACTGTTATACTGTTATGTGTGTTATATGGAAGTTATCAAAATGCAGCTCTGTGATTGGTCGGATTTCGGTCCCATCCAAAAAGAAGGTCTCCGATATGAGACCAGGGGTATTACCATTATAAGTTATTATCAGTATTTGTATTATGTTCACATCACATTACACAGTTCAAGTAAGGACAAATTTGTTTGCAAAAAAAATAGATATTTTTTGTAAATTCTTGAAACTGTTGTAACAAATAGAGGCCCAGATATGTTCCTTTAAGAATTCACCTATGTTGTTCAACTTACCTGTACACACCCATCAGGAAAGGGGTGTGTTTGTGGAAATGTTTGGTAGTGGCGGCAATAAAAAGCCGGTTTTAAAACTGATTTGATATGCCTGATGAAACGGCCAGGAGGGCCGAGAAACGCGTAGCAATTTTAAACTTGTTTATATATGCCTGTCAACTCTGTGCAATAAAAGTTTTAAGTTTATTTTAACCAACTTGAGCCTGGAGATTGATTGTGAGCATACCACTACCAGACAGTTCATTTATCGGAGAGCCGCAGCAATTGAAGATTAGCCGGAGAGAGCAAGCTGGCCAGCTCTGATTGCCAGCACGTTTCCACAAGCACACTGGTGTGCTGTGTCAAAGTGTGAGTACCCTGTGTACAAATCCTCTGAAGTGTGTGCTTCCCTTATCTCTATCGATACACACATTTGTGCGCCTCTCTTTTTGTCTTCGTTTTTTAGAAAATACGTGTTCCACTTGGGATCGGTTTGGAGAGTGCAGCCGAAAAAAGGGGGAAAAAAAGAAAGGAAAAAAGTGTTCAAGTGATCCTATCCTGGGGTTGAATCGGATCCACAGGACTTCATATATATCATTTGACACTGGGACATTTCCATCACGGACTTCCAATCGAACATCATTTAATGAGGTTCCACTTTCCATTTCTTTTAATATTGCAAGATTGTTTTATATGACCCAGCATTGATATATTAGAAACATTTTGTTATAATACAAGTTGTGTATATAAAATGTATACTTTAATTTACAAATAGTTTCGCACGAGCGCCCTCTGGTGACCTAGTGGTCATTACTATCTTTTAACAGCTATTACTATTCTAGCTTCTTACAGAGGTGCAGCCAGACTAGTATCCACGAAAATTATATGTTTATTACATTGTGACTCATACAATTTTACTGAGCTATTTTATCATTGCACATATTTGAGCGGCAATTTTTCCAGTATAAACTATTGGGATCTCTTTATATTTTATTCTGTATATATTTGTTGCAGTTTAGGTCTCAATATATCGCTTTTAATTAGGTAGTAAGGGGTACACAATATAAGGTTGCGACAACATCTCTTCTTCCCAAAATGTTATCAGCACTGGAGAGAACTAACAGGAGGAATTCTTTCAATCCTCCGTCCAGTACTGAAGGGGACAGTCCAGGCCCCTTAGTGATCAAAAGTATAGACACCATGTTTAATAAATTAGGTGATCTTTTAAAAAATGAGCATAGACACTGGTGGGACCTGGACTGTTTAAAGAAGTATAAAGAAAAAAAGCAGATCCCAAGAGGACTTAGATTATTCAAACACTGCTCCTTTAAAAATGATCAAGAATTGACCAAAAAATGGTATGAAATACTAGATGATTGTTCCTTTAATCTAATAGATTTATTGATTTCACATAGACAAAATCTAGTGGAAAATTTGGAAAAAGAGATAGAAGCTATCCAAAAAGAATTGGAACCCATGAGAGACCATTCAGAATATAATAGACTAAATACTGAAACCTTAAAGATGGTGGATGAATACCAAAATGATATCATTAGAATTAAGAATGGGAAATTCAAAAGAGATGAGGAGGACTATGCAGAGGGTACGGTATACACATATAATAAAAAAAACTGCAGGTCCAAAAGAGAACAATGAGGGATGGACAAGGGTACCATTTAAGAATAGGAACAATACAAAAACTCCATACCAATCGATACCTCATCATAGAAATACATCAGAACCATTACAAACATCCCAGTGGGAGGAACATAATACTAACAATAGGAAATTTCAAAACAGACAACCCTACCAGCATAATTACCAACACAATAGGAATAAAAATAAGAATAATTCTTATAGTCATTATGACTATCAGAATCCCAATCATATTCCATTATACAATCGATTTGAACCCCTCCAGTACAATTCTGGGGGGAACAGATATCAGGGTAATGACCATCAAAACTTCAATTCACCTAACCCTGGGGGGAATAGACATCAGGGTAATGACTATCAAAATTTTAATTTACCTAACCTCCAAAATGATCAAGGCCAAACTAGTCATCAAAGGGTTGAGATACCATCCACCTCCAAGAGTAATTTTTTAGGGGTTCCGAATTTGGCCCCCTTATGGAGGAGGAATATAGGTCCACCCAAGATTCCATCACAACAACATCAGAATACACAACAACCGCAGCACCCTCATGTACAACAACAACAAAAGAAAAGACCTTACCCCAACGGGGAAGACGAGGGAGAGGCAACACCACACAAAAAAAGCAACTACAAAAACTAGCCAAAGGTATATTTAATTTATCCACACACGAACTAACTAACGATGAGGTTAGAATTTTGGGTAGGGGTCTGTCCTACTGCCCCCCGAACCCCCATAAACTGTTCGATTTATTCGTTGATTTGAATAAATATACCAGGAAATTATCTCTACAGAGATACTTCTCTATAAAAAATCTCAAAAAAAGAAACGTGGAGGGATTGCCCATTATTACTAATTCCATGAACAGCCAGACCCAGACCATTTATGCTGAACCAGATCTTATAGCGGAGGACCTTTTTGAAGGATATATACATACCACATTATCATTACCATCCAATTTTAATCCCCCTAAGGAGGATGTCACATATATAGACCTTTTCCAACAGTTGGTAATGGAAGATTTTAACAAATTACCCAGTAAATCAAATAAACACACAAGACTTTGGCCTAATGAGGAAAGAGCCCTCAAATCCCTGGCCAATGATTCTAATTTGGTAATTAGACAGGCGGACAAGGGTGGGGGGATTGTCCTTCAGGACTACAAAGATTATGTGAATGAGGCTTATAATATCCTTTTAAATGTTGAATACTACAGGAAATTGGATGCGGATCCCACAGCTGTATTTTTGGGGAAATTGTTGGATGTTTTGGAGGATGGTGGTGGTAAGGGGATACTAAACACCAAGGAACGGAAATTTTTGACTCCCACACATCCGTCAACCCCTTACTACTACCATCTTCCAAAGATCCACAAGAATTGTCTCAAACCACCCGGCCGCCCCATCATTGCGGGCATCAATAGTCTGACTGATAAGTTATCTCAATATATTGATAACTTTTTGCAAAAGTACGTTCAAAATTTACCCTCATTCATTCGGGACACCACTGATCTATTATTTAAGATCAAGGATTTTAAACATGAGAAGGATGCCTTGTGGATAACAGCAGATGTTAGCGCCCTCTACTCAAATATCTCCCATGAATTAGGAATACTCGCCACTAAACATTATTTGGATTCGGATATGTACATGCCTAGTACCCAAAAAGAATACATTTTTACACTTATTGAGTTTATACTCAAACACAATTATTTTCAATTCTTGGATGATTTTTATTTGCAGGTAAAGGGGACGGCCATGGGCACCAGGTTTGCCCCCAGTTTTGCTAATCTCTTTATGGGACATTTCGAGGAGAATTATATATATAACTCGAACTGGGAGGCAAACCTGGTGTTCTATGGCCGCTATATAGACGATTTGATTTTTATTTTTAGGGGGACAGTGGATGAGGCCAGATTATTTTGTTCTTATCTGAACAAAAACTCTATGGGTATACAGTTCACCTCTAATATACAACGAGAATCCATAGAATTTCTTGATCTAATCCTGGCATGGGACACTGAACACAACATAGCCACATCCACATTTTTCAAAACTGTGGATAGCAATAATTTCCTTCACTACAATAGCAACCATTACCATCAATGGAAAAACAGTATACCATATAGCCAATTTTGCAGAATTAGAAGAAATGGTAGTTCATTAGAGAGATTTTGTGAACAATCTAAGATTCTTATCCAGAGATTTGAGGAAAAAGGTTACCCTAGGGACATCATTATGAGTGGATATGAAAAAGCATATAAATTGGATAGACCCACTATGCTCCAAATGAAGAAAAAAATTACAATAGCAGATAATGAGGCTCTAGAGAAACCTCAGCAACCCTGTTTTGTGACCCAATATAACTCCAATGCTAAACATATAAAAAAAGTATTACAAAAACACTGGCCAATATTATTAAAAGACCCTATTTTGAAGAAAGATCTACATAGTGCACCAAACGTAATATACAAACGAGCACCTACGTTCAAACAATCCCTAGCTCCCAGTAAGGTGGTTATTTCGAAAAAAGGTAGAGGAAAATCAACACCAAATTATCAAACAGGTCAAAGGGGGGTTTTTAAATGTGGCAAAACTAGATGCCACATGTGCAAACACATTACACATAAGACCAAAACAATTAAATCACATACTACAGGGGAAATTTTTCCTATCAATAATCATCTAACATGCAGCTCCTCATATGTAGTCTATGTCTTATCATGTAGATGTGGACAACAGTATTTGGGGCGCACTATCCGAAATATCCGAAAAAGATGGAGTGAACATAGCCGAAACATAAAGAAAAAATCCATGAAACATAGTGTATCAAGACACTATGTTCATGAGCACAATGGAGAAACTTGTCCCTATACCATAACACCTCTAGAAAGTATCCCCAGTTCTTGTAGATACAACAGGTTTACCAAATTACGTCAAAGGGAAACGTACTGGATCTATAGGTTTGGTACACTTTTTCCTAATGGCCTTAATGAGGTAATAGACTCGGCCGCATTTTAGGTGACTCACCTCTAAAAAAAACCCTTGTCCGGTTAGGGAAACACAAAAGGGACATTAAGGGCTCACACTTAGGAGACTTTGATAATGCTATCCACCTTGGTACCAGACCTAGTCTTACACAATCCATCTCCACTAGCATATATATCACATAAACTATGTAATAATCGATGTCGAATTTGTTAACATATACGAGCACATAGTCACATATCAAGCCCTCACAAACCATATATTAGTCTTCTATTATATGATGTAATTTATAACATAGTACACAACACAATTATATTAACATGTGACGTATATGCCAATAATGTTAAAATTTACAAAAAATTTATAATCACAAGTATGAATATGATGAATGGTTATAGACTATCCACTCAAATCACATATGTCCTAAATAATATTCACATCATTCACATTAAGTATTTATCAGCATACCATCACATCATATAACCATTAACATAATACACATCACCATGACCTCACTAATCTATTACTAGATCGTCAGATCAGAGTAGAATCACATAACCGTAGTTAGTCACAATAATAGATGTATTAGTTAAGATTTAGGGAGTCACAGAACCAAGTGTTTTACCCACATGTAGAATCGTTAGGAGAGCAAAGTGGAAATATCCACGTTGTAAGTATGAAAAATAGATTGGCAGTACGGTTTATAATACTGAACCACAAATATGTACTTTATATGGAAGTCATCAGAATATAGTCCTGGGATTGGTCCGATCCTGTATCTACTGAAGGGCGATCCAAAAAGAAGGGTCCCCGATATTAGACCAGTGGTGTTATTATAATTCATAACCAAGTGTTTATCCATATGTAGAACTGTTAGGAGACTACAGTAGAAATATCCTCGTTGTTAGTATGTTAGATAGATTGGTGGTACTGTTATACTGTTATGTGTGTTATATGGAAGTTATCAAAATGCAGCTCTGTGATTGGTCGGATTTCGGTTCCCATCCAAAAAGAAGGTCTCCGATATGAGACCAGGGGTATTACCATTATAAGTTATTATCAGTATTTGTATTATGTTCACATCACATTACACAGTTCAAGTAAGGACAAATTTGTTTGCAAAAAAAATAGATATTTTTTGTAAATTCTTGAAACTGTTGTAACAAATAGAGGCCCCGATATGTTCCTTTAAGAATTCACCTATGTTGTTCAACTTACCTGTACACACCCATCAGGAAAGGGGTGTGTTTGTGGAAATGTTTGGTAGTGGCGGCAATAAAAAGCCGGTTTTAAAACTGATTTGATATGCCTGATGAAACGGCCAGGAGGGCCGAGAAACGCGTAGCAATTTTAAACTTGTTTATATATGCCTGTCAACTCTGTGCAATAAAAGTTTTAAGTTTATTTTAACCAACTTGAGCCTGGAGATTGATTGTGAGCATACCACTACCAGACAGTTCATTTATCGGAGAGCTGCAGCAATTGAAGATTAGCCGGAGAGAGCAAGCTGGCCAGCTCTGATTGCCAGCACGTTTCCACAAGCACACTGGTGTGCTGTGTCAAAGTGTGAGTACCCTGTGTACAAATCCTCTGAAGTGTGTGCTTCCCTTATCTCTATCGATACACACATTTGTGCGCCTCTCTTTTTGTCTTCGTTCAACCAAGTTAAAAACTGCATTAAACATGAATGTGCAGAACTCAAAAACAGAATTTATGCTTACCTGATAAATTACTTTCTTTTACGGTGTATCCAGTCCACGGATTCATCCTTACTTGTGGGATATTCTCAATCCCTACAGGAAGTGGCAAAGAGAGCACACAGCAGAGCTGTCCATATAGCTCCCCTCAGGCTCCGCCCCCCCAGTCATTCGACCGACGGTTAGGAGAAAAAGGAGAAACCATAGGGTGCAGTGGTGACTAGTTTTACAAAATTAAATTTGAACCTGACTTAATTGCCAGGGCGGGCCGTGGACTGGATACACCGTAAGAGAAAGTAATTTATCAGGTAAGCATAAATTCTGTTTTCTCTTACATGGTGTATCCAGTCCACGGATTCATCCTTACTTGTGGGATACCAATACCAAAGCTTTAGGACACGGATGAAGGGAGGGAACAAGTCAGGTAATCCTAAATGGAAGGCACCACTGCTTGCAAAACCTTTCTCCCAAAAATAGCCTCCGAAGAAGCAAAAGTATCGGATTTGTAAAATTTGGCAAATGTATGCAGTGAAGACCAAGTCGCTGCCTTACAAATCTGTTCAACAGAAGCCTCATTCTTGAAAGCCCATGTGGAAGCCACAGCTCTAGTGGAATGAGCTGTAATTCGTTCAGGAGGCTGCTGTCCAGCAGTCTCATAAGCCAATCGGATGATGCTTTTCAGCCAGAAGGAAAGAGAGGTAGCAGTTGCTTTCTGACCTCTCCTCTTACCAGAATAGATAACAAACAAAGATGATGTTTGTCTGAAATCTTTAGTTGCCTTTAAATGGAATTTTAAAGCACGAACCACATCAAGATTGTGTAACAGTCGTTCCTTCTTAGAAACTGGATTAGGGCACAGAGAAGGAACAAAAATTTCCTGGTTAATATTCTTATTAGAAACCACTTTTGGAAGGAAACCAGGTTTGGTACGCAAAACAACCTTATCTGCATGGAACACAAGATAGGGTGAATTACACTGCAAAGCAGACAATTCAGAAACTCTTTGAGCAGAAGAAATAGCTACCAAAAACAAAACTTTCCAAGATAATAACTTAATATCTATGGAATGCAAAGGTTCAAACGTAACCCCTTGAAGAACTGAAAGAACTAAATTTAGACTCCATGGAGGAGCCACAGGCTTGTAGACAGGCTTGATTCTAACTAGGGCCTGTGCAAACGCCTGAACGTCTGGTACAGCTGCCAGACGCCGGTGTAACAGGATAGACAGAGCAGATATCTGTCCCTTTAAGGAACTAGCTGACAAACCTTTCTCCAATCCTTCTTGGAGAAAAGACAATATCCTTGGAATCCTAACCTTACTCCACGAGTAACCCTTGGATTCGCACCAACAAGATATTTCCGCCATATCTTATGGTAAATTTTCCTGGTGACAGGCTTTCTGGCCTGGATCAGAGTATCTATAACTGATTCAGAGAACCCACGCTTAGCTAGAATTAAGCGTTCAATCTCCAAGCAGTCAGTTGCAGAGAAACTAGATTTGGATGCTTGAATAGACCTTGAATTAGAAGATCCTGCCTCGAAGGCAATTTCCATGGTGGAGCCGATGACATGTCCACTAGGTCTGCATACCAAGTCCTGCGTGGTCACGCAGGCGCTATCAGAATTACCAAAGCCTTCTCCTATTTGATTCTGGCTACTAGCCGAGGGAGAAGAGGAAACGGTGGAAAAACATAAGCTAGACTGAATGACCAAGGCGCTACTAAAGCATCTATTAATGCCGCCTTGGGATCCCTGGATCCGGATCCGTAAAGGGGAAGTTTGGTGTTCTGACGGGACGCCATCAGATCCAATTCTGGAATGCCCCATAGCTGGGTCAGCTGAGCAAAAACCTCCGGGTGGAGTTCCCACTACCCAGGATGGTAAGTCTGACGACTCAGAAAATCCGCCTCCCAGTTGTCTACTCCTGGGATGTGAATTGCAGATAGATGGCAGGAGTGATCCTCCGCCCATTTGATGATCTTGGTTACTTCCTTCATCGCTAGGGAACTCTTTGTTCCTCCCTGATGATTAATGTACGCTACAGTCGTGATGTCGTCCGACTGAAATCTGATGAATTTGGCCTCCGCTAGTTGAGGCCATGCCTGAAGCGTATTGAATATCGCTCTCAGTTCCAAAATGTTTATCGGGAGAAGAGATTCTTCCCGAGACCATAGACCCTGAGCTTTCAGGGAGTCCCAGACCGCACCCCAGCCTAACAGCCTGGCATCGGTCGTGACAATAATCCACTCCGGTCTGCGGAAATTCATTCCCTGAGACAGGTGATCCTGAGACAACCACCAGAGAAGAGAGTCTCTGGTTTTCTGGTCCATTTGTATTTGAGGGGACAAATCTGCATAATCCCCATTCCACTGTTTGAGCATGCACAGTTGCAGTGGTCTTAGATGAATTCGGGCAAAAGGGACTACGTCCATTGCCGCAACCATTAAACCGATTACCTCCATGCAATGAGCCACAGAAGGCCGAGGAATGGAATGAAGAACTCGGCAAGTATTCAAAAGTTTTGACTTCCTGAGCTCTGTCAGAAAAAAATTTCATTTCTACCGAGTCTATTAGTGTTCCCAGGAAGGGAACCCTTGTGAGCGGGGACAGAGAACTTTTTTCGACGTTCACCTTCCACCCGTGAGACCTTAGAAAGGCCAGAACAATGTCCGTATGAGCCTTGGCTCTGTGGAAAGACGACGCCTGAATTAAGATGTCGTCTAGGTAAGGAGCTACTGCGATGCCCCGCGGTCTTAGAACCGCTAGAAGGGACCCTAGCACCTTTGTGAAAATTCTGGGAGCGGTGGCCAACCCAAAAGGAAGGGCCACGAACTGGTAATGCGTGTCCAGAAAGGCGAACCTTAGGAACTGATGATGATCTATGTGGATAGGAATATGTAGGTACGCATCCTTTAGATCCACGGTAGTCATATATTGACCTTCCTGGATCATCTGCAAGATTGTCCGAATGGTTTCCATTTTGAAAGATGGAACTCTGAGGAATTTGTTTAAAATTTTTAGATCCAGGATTGGCCTGAAAGTTCCCTCCTTTTTGGGAACTACAAACAGGTTTGAGTAAAATCCCAGTCCTTGTTCTGCAATTGGAACTGGGTGAATCACTTCCATCTTTAGAAGATCTTCTACACAGCGTAAGAACGCCTGTTTCTTTGTCTGGTCTGAAGACAAACGAGAAATGTGGAACCTTCCCCTTGGGGGAGAGTCCTTTCTAATGCCCAGGGATCTGGAACATCTCTTGCCCAAGCCTGAGCAAAGAGAGAAAGTCTGCCCCCTACTAGATCCGGTCCCGGATCGGGGGCTACCCTTATTCCAGCCCTGCAAGGGTTTCCAGGTTGCTTTGGGCTGTGAAGCGTTACCCTCTTGCTTTGCGGCAGCAGAGGTTGAAGCAGGTCCGCTTCTGAAGTTGCGAAAGGAGCGAAAATTAGCCTTGTTTTTGGCCTTAAACGGTCTATCCTGCGGGAGGGCATGGCCCTTCCCCCCAGTGATATCCGCGATAATTTCTTTCAACTCAGGACCAAAAAGGGTCTTTCCCTTGAAAGGAATATTTAGTAATTTTGTTTTGGACGACACGTCAGCCGACCATGATTTGAGCCAAAGCGCTCTCCGCGCCATAATGGCAAAACCAGAATCTTTCGCCGCTAACTTAGCGAATTGTAAAGCGGCATCTGTGATAAAAGAATTTGCCAGCTTTAGAGCCTGAATTCTATCCATGACTTCGTCATATGAAGTCTCCCTCTGGAGCGACTCCTCCAGCGCCTCAAACCAAAAATCCGCTGCAGTAGTTACAGGAATAATGCAGGCAATTGGCTGAAGAAGGAAACCTTGCTGAACAAACATTTTCTTCAGCAAACCTTCCAATTTTTTATCCATAGGATCTTTAAAAGCACAACTTGTCTTCTATTGGTATAGTTGTACGCTTAGCAAGTGTTGAAACTGCTCCCTCTACCTTAGGGACCGTCTGCCACGCGTCTCGCCTGGGGTCATTTATGGGGAACATTTTCTTAAAGATAGGAGGGGGAACAAAAGGTACACCTGGTCTCTCCCATTCCCTAGTCACAATATCCGCCACCCTCTTCGGGATCGGAAACGCATCAGTGTATACAGGGACCTCTAAAAACCTGTCCATTTTACACAATTTTTCTGGGACCACCATGGGGTCACAATCATCCAGCGTAGCTAAAACCTCCTTAAGCAGGACACGGAGGTGTTCCAGCTAAAATTTAAACGCTAAGGAATCTGAATCTGCCCGCTGAGAAACTTTTCCTGTGTCAGAAATTTCTCCCTCAGACAGACCATCCCTCACTGCCACTTCAGAGCGTTGTGAGGGCACAACAGATAAATCATCCAAAGCTTCTGATTGCTCATCCTCTGTTCTTAAAACTGAACTATCACTCTTTTTTGGAAAAACTGGCAGTTTGGATAGAAATGCCGCAAGGGAATTATCCATGACTGCTGCTAATTGTTGTAATGTAATAGGGCACAATGCGCTAGAGGTACTAGGCAACGCTTGCGCAGGTGTAACTGGTGTCGACACATGGGGAGAGGAAGGAGGGCTATCCTCGTTACCTTCCGTCAAAGAATCATCTTGGGCTACATTTTTAAGTGTCACTGCATGGTCATTAAAATGTTTAGATACCTTAGCACACTTTAAACACAAATGCAATGGGGGTACCGCCATGGCTTTTAAACACATAGAACAAGGTCTATCTGTAGGCTCAGACATGTTAGACAGACTTAGATAGCACTCAAATACAGAAAAATACACTTTTTGAAAAAACGTTACTGTGCCTTTAAATAATAAAAAGCACACAGTTTTTTACCAAATCTCAAAAAAACATCCGATCTTTATGAAATTTACACCATATGATCCTAATGCTTTGAAATGATTGCACACCAAGTTTCAAGCCAATTAACCCCTTATTGCCCAAACCGGAGCAAATTGAAGCTGGCCACCGGTTTAACACACTACCTTCCTTGGGGATTAGTTTTGGAACGAAAATAAGCCTCCCTGTAGTCCTCCTGCAATCTCTGGACTCTACATGTGAAGCTGCATGAAGCTGTCTTGCAAAAGAACTGTGCAACTGAAGCGCGAAAATTAGGCCCCCTCCATCTTCACTCCGGAGTTGTGGGGCCTTCCTAAGCCAAATTAGGTGTCTAAAATTATGCCAGGCGTATAAAACCCCTAAAAAGTGTTAAAAACATAATAAACACTTGTGCAAATGTCAGATTATAGTAAAAAATAATCGATTTTCCCCATAACAGTGTCCACCAGTGATTTAAGCCCTTTTAACTAAGCCATCCTTCTATACTGAGTCTCAGAATATGGCTTACCTTCCCACATGGGGATTTCTGTCAGTCTTCTAGCATTACCAAGTCTTGTTAGAAAAAAAGTGACTGAGCATACATTATGCAGTTAAACCTGCAAACTGT